>NC_045477.1:103399793-103702823 GCF_009650955.1 Corvus moneduloides
AAGAAAATTAACAGGTAAGGGAATATTTTTATTTAGCGTTATTTTTTCAGTTTTCTTTTTTTTTCCCTTGTTAAATTGAAAAACTATCTTTTGGAACAGCTCATACAGTGTTGTAGGTTACGGGTGGAGCTACTCTGTGAAATTTCGGAAGTTGACTTAGGATTTTGGAGTTAAAGTAACTTCTTCTACTGTGTTCTTCAGAAAATTATGATGTTGCAAAATGAAGTTGCCTTAAAGGTGTTTTTTAAATGTATCATTCACTGTACTGAAAAGATCTGTAATGTTGAAATTGAATAAAAAGTGACTTTTCCTATTAGTTTTGTTTTGCATAGAATTTGAGTACATGCTGATAAATCTTATGTAAGGTTTTTTCATCAGCAAATGAGAGGCACTTTTTTTTACTTGTCTCTTATGGTAGAAGACTAGTTTTCTAAATGCATGGGGTTTTTTTCTGGCCCTATGCTGCTTACATTTTAAATCCTTTTGACAAGCAGAGCAACTGTTGTGCTCCGTCTGCATATGTATAATTAAGAGGCTGATTATATTGCCTCCTAATTTAGATTATCATCCTGAAGAAAAAAATGTGTTCCGTCTGCAAAAGAAATGGTGAAAGGCAGAGGATGCAACATAATACCAGCATGGAGGAAAGCATTACCAATTAATAACACTACCAGGAGAAGCAGTAGTGTGTTCCTTATCACAAGACCATTTTTTAAGTTGCACAATTTGTAAAACTCAGCCAATTTTTCCTTGCTTTCTCTTGACAGACACTGTAAGAATACTGAAAATTGGTTTAGGGTGAAATAGGCAACGTTTTTATTGAGGTTTGCGTCGTAATTTCCTGTTTGTGGAAAACTTGTTAAATTACATTTTTACAGCTTTAAGCCATTTTAGTGAGTACACTGTAGCATTATTAAGTACACTAACTCAGTAGTTTGTTCACTGTTTTGTGCTAAGCTCTTGGAAAATTGATACTGAGGTAGCAAGATATAGTTGTGATGCCAAATGATATAGCTGGCTCTGTGGCAGCACACTGTCTGGTCCTTTATCTTTTAGAAGATCACTGTAGAGAATATAGCATGTCCAATAGAGTTTATGCTCTGTGTATACCTCTGGAGATTTGCTTACAGTGAAGTAATGAATGAGGAAAACTAGTAGCGTTTAATGCCACTGTGGTGGCTGTGCCAGGTAGCACTGAGAGGGTGAACTTCTAAAGCAGAGCGAATACTCTTTGTAGACTTCCTGTTTTGGTCCCGCTAAATTGCTAAGCAACATAGTTGTGTATTGCACCGCAAAAGTGCTTCATTCACTTTTGTCGATAACAAAACTCTCCCAACCAAAAGGTCTTTTTATTGCATGTTCGGCCTCAGTGATAAATCAGCACTGCAGAATTAGTGTGTGGATATTTCTCTGGATATTTCTCACAGCCTTTAAACTTCGTGGAATAACCACCGTACCAAAAAAAGTTCTAAAATAGGAATGGTAAAACTGAAGTATTCAAAGGTTATTTACTAAAAAGACAGTACTTTCAGAAAATTCACGCAAATTTTGAAATAATCTTGAAATACACTTAATAATTATGGTAGATAACTGATAAAGGAAGGAGGGGAAAGGAATTTGCATTCGTAATGAGAACTATGATTATAAGACAGAAACTTGTGGTTTGGATAACCATATGGAAAATGAAGTGGAAATTTTATCTGTAAACTTAAATTGGATTATGCCCAGCAAGAAAAAACCTATGACAGATAATGGTTATGGATCTGCTGTAGCTCTGAAATCTTGTATGTAGCCAGCCAGTCTCTCCAAGTAACTAGCTAATATTTCAAAGTAAGAAAATTCCTGCATATTCTGTACAGGAACATAAGCCGGTGGCTTAGAGAAGGAAGGAAGGAAGAGGTACTGTCTAGCAGATACCCCATGCTTGCTTTAACTGGTGGTATCCATGCACTTGAGAGATCTTCATGAAATGTTTTTACTTAGAGTTACTTCACGCAGCTCAGAAAATATGTGAACGCAGCAGGAGTCTCTGCAGCTTTCCTCAAATAATGAAATGGGAATTTTAGGTCTTTCACTGCCGAGTTATCTAACTTCCTGCACTTCAGTCTTACTCATGCTCCGGAAACTCCCTAATGTAAAAAAACTGCGGTTCTTCCCTCTCTTGAGTGGCTCAAGAGGTATCAACCTCAGCCCACATCAGCACAACATCACAGCTGCTAATATCTTGCTGTGTGGTGTGGACCCAGACCAACTTAAATAGACTATTGCTTTGCCCATCTCTGCCTTCCTGTATCTTGGCAAGAATAAATGTGCTGTTCTCCACAGTTCACTAGAAATTGAGAGTGTTGTTCAGCTTAGTGGGAGGAAGCTGAGAGTTTTGGGATGTGCTCCCAAAAGGCACATCTGCACTTCCATCGGATAAGAAAAATCCAAGAACACCAGTGCAACTTTTCTCCAAATTTGTATCAGCTGCTTGTATTTCTGGTGTATCTGTGTAGTGCTTTTCAAGTGCTTGTGAAGGTACAGACCCTTGTTTCTGAAACATGAGATGAACACAAGCCATGGGAATTTGGGCTTCTCATAGTGCTTAACTGCTCTTGAGGTAAAGAAATGAAGAGCAACACAGGAAGTATAGGAGTAGCTGTCTAATAAAAACACAGTGGATTTGTACTGACTGACCTGCTTAATAAAAGGCTTGCAGTACATTCTTAATTTCAGCAGTCCTTAATGATGATATTTACTAATAATACACTCTTCTAATAGTAAAAGCAAGCAAACAAAAGCAGAAGCTCCAAGTCTACATTTAGGAATACCATTTTTATTATATGTTAAAAGGAGAGTTGTCGTTATTAATAAAGATAACAAGATTCATCTTTTGCAGCTGAGATTGGACACATGCTTAAAAATAATTCATTAACTGGTCTTCAAGTCAATAGCCAGCTAAACAAAAAACTCTAGAGGTTTACAGATTGGTCATTACAGTGTCTGATGTTTAGGTCCCAGAGTGGCTATGCAGTTTATAGTAATTAAGTGCTTGAAATAGGTAATCCAGAAACCTCCCTGTTAAGCTGTTCAAAGAAGTATCCCAACATGAACATCTGTACAGAGAAACAGTCTTCTCTGAGATTAATTCAAAGGGGAGAGTCAGGACTGCAGTAGCAAAGCAAATTTACAAACCTCAAGCTTAGGGTAAACGTCTACTTCTTCCCCCCTCATCCCTTTATTTTTTCCTTCCTTTTTTGGGGGGATTGTGAATTACTCTCCTTTTAAAACAAAGCCAAACAAGGCAGCTGCAGAAGTGGTGTTTGCTCATCTTTTATGTTCTATTCAAATGTTGAAATGCATGTCCAGAAAACAGGAGATGTTTTTTGGAGGTGATTTGACCTCCAGTCTATGACTGGGAGACTGCCCTAACCACCACGTTGTGTGTTGGGACATGCAGTGCTCCTCAACCACTGTGTAGAAGCAATCCCAGACCAGTAGGGCTGGGGTGAGAGTACAAAGGGAATGCGATGTTTATTTTTTTTAAACACACACATATGCACGCGCTTTTTTTTTTTTCTTTCTCTGTTGCAGACTGTGATTAGGATGCTTTTTGGAGAAGAGGTAAATGAACAGTCTTAGGTAGAGATTTCCATTTCCAGCATTTGTAATGAGAAACAAAATGTGTGCTAACACTTGTAGAAGCAATTAGTGATCCAGAATGGAGGCATGAGGCAAAGGTGCAGGCATCTTCAGGAACCAAAGTACTGCTAGAGCTACATGTCTCCAAATGTTGTTTTTATTAAAAAAGTTTCATCCTAATGATTGAGTTTATGATGCAACTAATGTAATGCTGATCATAGTCTGAGATGCATAACAAAACCTTCACCAGACACTACAGTTTCCCAAATCACAAAATGTCGAATTATGCTACAGAAGGCTGGCCAGCCTCTGACCCCAGAACAAATTATGCAGAAACAGAGTAGCCTGTTAATTTGGAAAGCAGAAGGCTCTCCAGTTGCTACTTTAGCCAGACCTTCAACTTCATTTTACTATGATAGATAAAATTTTAGTAAAAGCTTTTCCTACAGTTTAGAGTGTGAAAATTAATGAATTTGGAGATAATTTAAATACAGTGCAAACAAATTTTTTCAATATGCCACTGTTGCTGCATATTATGTAACATAGTATGTGATTTAAGTGTTTATCATTCAGAAGAGTAGATTGTTTCTCTGCTGTTTTTAGTGATTGATGCTTTTCTTGAACTTAAGATGTAGCTAAATCTTGCAGTAATATTCCTACTTTGTAATTCAGTCTCAGCCTACATGCATAGCTCTTAAGCATAAAGCAAAATTCAGGGGTTTTGTCTAGGGGATTCTTTGCACTTCTACCCTTTAAAGAATCAGGTTTCTGCTCAGAATATGCTTTTGGGGAAAGGCAGGTTGTGGTGATGAGCTTGAGGAAAGAAAGGCAAGTTTTGAATGGAAGTACTGCTGACAGTGGGCAGGCTCTACAGAAGACTATGTTGCTTTTCTCTGGAGATGGTCATGAGAATATCCCTGTGGAAAATACTTAGGACTATCAAACAGTAGGTTAAAATACTGCTTTGTTCCCAGCTCTTGCATGCTTTGGTGTTAGGCTTTTAAGATGTGTCTTCTCTGAAAGGAAAGCAGCTGTTGCATGACATTCACAAATACACAGACGGGATCTTGTGGGTCCCACAAAATACTCAAATTCCTTAGCCCTGTTAGTGGCTTCTTTCAGAATGTCAATACAGGCAGTGTTTAAATGGTCTGTCAGTTATCAAGATGAGCAAGTTCAAAAATCTCCAATGTGGTATTTGAACATTCAATCTCCTTCCAACACTGACATCCTAAACGGGCGTGCTCAGGCATGAATTTTTCATTAGTGCGGTTGCATGCTGTCGGAATGCACGCTCCCGAGAAGCGGTTCATGTTCGCTGGCATAGGCAGCAGTGGGAGACAATAAGCTCTGTATATGATGCTTGTGTGCATATGCAGTGGTCCCACCACCAATATCAGAAAATAGAAGTGTAATTATAAATTTTTCGCTCGTGTTGTAAGAATTATTGTACAAACATTTTTTTCTCAAAATTCTACTCACTTGAATGAGTGCTGCACAGTGAAGTTGTGAATTGTGCTGCATGAGCAGGATGTGTCTTTTAATAAGTGCATCTGCACAGATGACAGATACTTTTGCCAAACAGAAATACAGATGTTTGTCAAACTGAGTCGTTTTGTTGTAATTAAATACACGTTTTTAATCGGGAAAAGCAGCTAATTGTGTGTGTAATGTTTTGATAGTCTTTATTTTTTTTGAGTCTTTGCAGTAATGTGCCTGCTCCTAGAGATAATTAGGTCAGTAACATGTGTAATACAGTAAAGCTTTTGAAAAAGAGCCGCAAATGAAAGCCAATTTGGAAAATGTCCATTTAGAGTAGTAAGCATACTCTAACTTCTGAATATAAGAATTCTCCAGTACGACAACACAATTTACAGTTAAATCCATGCAGCTTTTTGAAGCTTCTATTTGTGTAGATTTATAATCCATGGTGATTTTAGTGCATTAATTGATAATTCCCAGCACAATCCTGTAATTTCCTAAGAAAAAATAACCTTTGTCATTGACCCAGGATAATTATCTTACTGGTTAATTATGTCTCATTAATCCTAGGAAGAATTAGGCCTCTGAAATAGAGAAAAGGTAGCAGGATACTCACAGAGATGCCAAAAATGGTTGCATATCTAATTCAGATGGTAAATTTTTCATGAGGAAGGATTTTCTTCTAATGTTTTGCAATGATATAAAGTAATGAGGTTTTAAGGAATGGTATACAGAATAATCTACACAAAATGAAGTATATGAAATTACTGACATCTAGGCTTGTTTAGAAAAAAGGAAAATTTCTTTTAAAGAAAACGTTGGGTTTGCTGGGGGGGGTGGGTTGTTAGCTTTTTTGTTGCTGGTGGTTTTGTTTGGTTGGTTTTGGTTTTTTTTTAGATCTAAAATACATGGTAACAGAGTACCAATGGCTAGGGAGAAAAAGGCATGGCTGCCATACTGTGATTGATGCCTGGGGTGTAAATTGCTACAGATTAGCTCCTCTCCACAGAACCGAATTTTGCTTTTTTCAGGTTCCCAACTCAGAACAGATTTAAGATACTTGTGCTTAACTCTAACTGCATGAATGTTTCACGCCCTGCTCTGCCAGGTATGTGCCCTGGGGAGGCAGATGAGTACTATTCCATCTTGTCAATAAACTGCATAAAACACTGGTGGTTTTTTATTGACATGCTCTTTTTATTACTGGAGCATCATGAGAGATTTACCTTGATTGTATTAGCAATCTGTCTTCAGAAAAGCAGCCCCCTGTCTGACTGTACCAGGCAGCTCAGATACTGCAAGCTGACAAAAGTGGACCTCATCAGGTTGAAACTGCCATACAGTCCTTTCCAACTTGCTTTGTGAACTGCATTTGGTAATTTTAGGAGCAATTGCATTGCAGTTTCTGTCCTAGAAAAATATATTCAATGCTGTATTTAGTGTTTGCTTCGTCTTTTCATGTTTAAGTTCTGGGTCAAAGTGGAGTGAGGGAAGCTCTTTTCCTTTACTGAGACAGTAATAAACAGGAATAGAAGAGAAACTAAGGGCAAGGTTACCCAGAACTGTTCTGTTTCTGTAGTAGTATGCCTTTTTGTTTTCTTGAGGGTCATTCCACTTGCTTCCGAGATTTTATTGCTCTAAGAACAAAGAATTGAAATGGCATGCAGAGTGCACAGCAGAAATACAGCTTTCATACAGTGGGAGCAGACATCTGCATGTATTCAGTTTGAAGTACTATGTACTTAGAGTAAACGGGGTTGTGTAAATTATATAAAGGTGAATTAAGACAACTTTAAGTTTTGTTGACTATTTTAGCACTGTGGGGGGAGGAAGGAATAAATGCCTCTTCTTGTTTGAACTTGGCTTTAAGTATTTGAATTGTTGAGGAGCATGGTGGCAAAGGATGGCTTCAGTCTGTAATTTGGATGCTCTGTGAATGTACATATCAATTCTGAACAGAGATGAAAAGCTAATGTAAAGAACAAATTATGTTGTTAAAGTTTAAAGCACTCAAATTTTAAGAGGAGCTTGACCCTTCTTTTGAAGTCTTTTGTTTGTTTTCTTTGCAGAGGAATGGGTGAGGGAATCAACAAATAAGACATGTTTTAAAATTCAGCACCTTACTGAGCCTCTTTTTTCTTTAAAGTTGAATAATATTGCAAACCAGAGAAATCTTGCTGAAGAAATTGCTCTCAGTTATTATGAAAGCAGGTCATTCTTATTGTTTGCTAGATTTTTGTTTAGATGTGTAATGTTATGTTCTGTTCACTCCACTACATAGTAGTTGGTTCTTAAATACTTCTGCAGTAACTATTAAAAATAACTTTTACTTTTGGGATAAAATCACATTTTTGGGAGTTGTTAAGAATATTCTTACAAGAATTATTGAGAAATGTTATACTTTCTCACTGTCTGAAAAGTGAGCATTTGTGCTATGACAAAAATGGAAGGTCCCAAACAGCAGCTGTGGTTAAAACCAAATACTGGTATGAGTTAGTCAAGATAAGCATTCTATTAAAAATGGGCTGTTCAAGAGAAAGTATTTAAAATGGCAACCTAACACTCTGTAGAATTCCTGTGGCTTTTGGCAGACTCATCACAGAGCTTTTTGAAACTAACAGGCAGTGAAGCACTCTTTCTGGCACTGGGTCTTAATCAGCGCTACCTGTGTCTAAAAGTGTAGCTTTTCGGTTTGGGTTGTTTTTTTTTTCTTTTTTGAAACCACAGCAATCTGTAGACATAGGCATAGATGTAACTTTGTAAAAGGTCACATTTAGACTGATAGATGGAATGAAATAGGTTAAATTTATTTTTGGTAAGTATACTGTTGCCATCCACTAGGTCTGTTAATGTCTATCTTTCAGGCGTGGTGAAGTTCCTTACAAACAAGGTGCAAATTGATGAAACTGGTCTTTTCCTTTTTTAATTAATGCACAGTCCTATTACATGATCATACAGACACATTCAGGGTAATTTTTAATTTGATTTGTCAGTAATTCCTACCTTTTCCCTAATTATGCAGTGGTTTTGCAGGCATTTGCATTGGATTGCATTCAGTCTGTTTTTGTCAAGGGTGCATTGGCAAACATGACATTATTTTCCTGGGATAGACAGGAAGGCAGAAAGATAAACCAGCATTGTTGAAAGCATATGATAGTTGCAAAGTAAAAAACCTTGAACCTTATGATCATAAAGATTACTTTGTCAGGTCATATTTTTCCTCTTGGAAGTCTGTTCCTGTTATCAGTTTGAATAGATAAAATACAAGTTGTTTCTAGGCATAACCTCTTTATAAGCCATTCTTATCATTGTTCGTAGTAGCTGAAAGTACAAAAATGTAAACCTATAAAAATGCTTAATGGTAACTGCACAGATTGCATATGTAAACAGACTATATATATAATCATCCATAAGTAAACTTGGACATGTAAATATGGATAATCCAACCCTTTCAAACTTGTCTGGTAGGGGGTTTGTTAGAATAAGTAAACTGCATATAGAGAAAGTAGTTCTCTTTTAGCCATCTGGCTATTTCTTCTCATAGCACAATTATTGACGCTATTCTTGTACAGATTATTTTGTCATTTGGAAGGAAAAGCAAAAAGATAGCAAAATATGTTTAAAAACAGTGTAAGGTATCTGACACTGCAGATGGGTTCCTCTGGGCTGGATGTGCCATTAGCTTCTGTAAAATCCAAAACCAAACTCATGGCTAAAAGTAAATGGGAGTTATTTCTCAGTAATTTTTGAATAAGTTGTGTACAGATGGTCTGAATGAATGCTGTACCAAACAGTAGTAGGAAGGTGTTTAGATGTTGGTGGTGCACTAGGAAAAAAAATCAAAACTTAAGCTTACGCTTTGCAAGTGTTATTTTGGTGTGAGGGAGGGATGGGATTGGAGTTGTTTCGTTTCAGGATCGACACTACCAGCGGGCTTCTGCCATCACCCCTGCTTCCAGAATCTTTACTCACTTCAATCTTTTCCACTCTTGTCTTGTCCTTATTCTTACTCCAGGTAAGCTGGGTCTGTTTTGGCTTTGCTCTGGCCTGAGTGCGTGTTTAGGATTGTGGGAACTGTAAGAGCTAGGAAGCTTCCCTGATGGTTTTGTGCTGCCGTAGAGGGGCTCTTGCATAAAAAGATTTCCAAAGACTACAGTTTGTCTGTGTTTAGTTGCTCTGTAGAGATAAAATACATGCAGGTGTGCTGCTCTGGGTTATGTGCAAATATTATTTAGAAGTTGTAAAATGTGACTAGTTAAGTTTAGGTACTAATAGCAGAATAACAGCTAAGTTCTTGACACTCAGCAGCCCCACTTTTTTTTTTTTTTTTTTTTTGCTACATTGGCTCTATGATTTCCAAACATCAAGGGCTTTTGGGTGTTTGTGGGATATGAGTTTTTGTTGGGGGTTTTCTTCTAATTATTTATTTCTAGTAGAAGCATTCAGCAGTGATGAAAAGTTTCCAACTTCTGTTGCTGAAACAATGGAATCACTTTGAAAAAAAAGTTTAAAAATAAACATCTGTTGTTCAGTTTTTTAAAACCTACAAATCTACGTGAAGTTTCTCTTCCTGATACTTTTCATCTGGAAATTGTTATCATTAGTTTCTTGGGGAAAAGCTTCATTAAATTTTTAACTGCAAGTACTTTAATTGGTCTGCAGTCCATAATAACCCTGTGATTTAAAGAAACAGATAATAACTGTAACCTCTTTAGAAATAGTAACTGATGATTTATAATTGGAAAGATTTTCTCACAGGGTTGTGGTAGGTATTATTTTGAATGTAGGTTCAACTAAAATATTAATCAGTTTATGTATGAATTGTTGAAGAGGGAAGTGCTGGATGTTTTATTATACTTCTTAAACATTTCTGGCTTGAGGAACTTTGAAGGTAGGTTTCAGCCTGGAGTCAGTTTTTACAGCTGTAATAAATCCCCCCCAAAAATGGCCTGTTCTAGTGGAAGTGACGGCAGCCCTTAGTCAAAACAGTGGCATGGACACAATTATAAAAACAGAATAAATACTTAAAGAACTCTACCAACAGTTGGCTTTTCAAAATACTATGCTTTTTTTTTTTTTAAAGCAAAAAACAACAAAGAAAGGAAAAGATTGCTGGGCGAATATGCAAATATTTCAATACACTAAATAACAAGCAATTAGAAAGGGCTGTGATAGAACCATGTGCTATTACTGAACTCTACCCTTTAAAAAAATGTTTCCATTTTGATTTTTAAGAATCACTTGTTGACAAAAGGCAGGGCTCCTGCCAGCTCAAGATCTCTGCAGCACAATGGGGAACACTTTGAAAGAGCAGCTGGATGAGGGGGATTTCTCTGCCTGTTCAGTGGTTTTGTGACAGTGACCATGAACTGTTTCCCTCAGGTCTAGGGAAGAAAGAAACTGCTGTTAGGGAAATACATTGCCCTGGACTAAACATTCCTAAAACTTAATGCGGTTTGCTGTAATGTTTAAAGATAATGTCAGGAAGAGCAAGTATGGACAATGGCTGTGGGGTGTGAATTTATGATACCAGGCAAAAGGGAAGTTCTGGTTTCTGTGCTGAGTTAGTGTCACCAAATGCAGCAGACACCCATCTGCCTGATCGAAGTGCAGTAATTGTCAAGTTAATAATATTGGATAGTATTGCATAGGCCCAGAGTTTGCAAGTTGGTAGTCCATCATTAAGTTTTCTTTTCTTTATACGGTGGTTAAAGTTTGTGTTGGGTAGTTAATGCTGATTGTTTAAGCTGCAGTCTGTGGGAAGAGGTGGTTCAGGGTTACAGGTACCTTCCATTAGCATGAAGCTTTGTGTGGAATTCCTTGCACTGTTGCAGCCATGCTGCATTGTTTTGGGCCTTGTTTCCATATATGCTTCTGAGCCAATTTGTAAAACGGAGCTGGAGCTTCTTGCCTGGCAGGTGTCCTTCCAGCAGTCTCTTTCAAAGTCCAGGTAGAGTGGGAGAGAAAAGATGTGTAGGAATGTAAAGTCAAATGCATTAGCATTGCCCAGCTTCTAGTGTATGCATGCCTTTGTGTGATGCCTTGCATATACACACCCATTGTCTTTGGACCAGTTAGGTCCTGTTGCAGTTTGCACCCCTCTTTTATCCTGCCTCAGTCTGAGCTATGAGTGTTGCTGGTGAATGCAGCCCTTGCCGCTCAAGAATGCATTTGCAGAATGTATAGCTGGAATTAGGTCGGTTCTGTTACTTTTGGTTATTTCTGTTACTTTTCTGTTCATTCCTCAAAGTTACACAAATGCCAGGCTTGAACTGTAGAGGTTTTTCTCCTTTGTTTAACTCTTTGCAAATCAAAATAATTGATACTTTCCACATTTTATTTGTTCTGAAGATCATCTACAAAGATGGTTAGGTTTGTGGAAAAACTGTATTAGATGATACTCATAATACAAACAACCACGGAAACATTTCTTGGCTGTACAAGAAATGAATTATGATAAAATAGTTTATCACAGCTGATAGCAGAATGCTGATAAGTGGTGGTGTTTTTTCCTGTGTTTGTCTGTGGGTTTGGGTTTCCATGCTGTCTCCCACCCTGTCCAAAGAGAGCATGGACAAGAATCTGTTGGCTTTGTAAACAAAACTAGATCTCTCATATGACACAGCGTTTCCCCAACCTGTCTCCTGCTTGTTTATACAGGTGCCTATAGAGGAATGTGGGTATTTTAAGTAAAGCATCAGACCTGATAAACACAGAAGTGAAGGGGTCACATGCTAGAATTGCTCCCCATCTATACTGCAGCAATTCAAAGCTGGAAAGATAGGCCATTATTTCCCCCTTTCTGTTTATTACCAACAGGGGGAATAGAGACTTGTAAGTATTCTTTGAATGTGTTCGTGTATCTAGCCGTTAGACATTTTCTCCATGGCGCAGTTCTTCCCATGTTTCAAGGCTGTATCTTCTTTTTACAGGAAGAATTTCACATCCTAGATTTACGTGTGTGTTGTTTCTTCAATAATTTTTAAAAAAATCCTCATATCAACATTTTTAATCAGTGTCTTCCTGTTTTGTGGATGTGATACAAGTGAAATAAATTTGGGAAGATGTGACAATTAATTTAGATATTGTTATGATGGCAAAGTCTGCGCTCACAATCCTCGCAGATGCACAAAAGTTTGCTTTTGCTCTTGGCTGTAGGGAGGTCATCAGGGACAGCAGGGTGAGAGATGAAGACTGTCTAAGCAGATGCTTTCGGTCAACAAACATCTTTTTCATGTCCTTTTGAAAACACTTTTTTTGGTAGCATACCAACATCACTGCTAAGGATAGGAAGTCAACATGTTTGCACTTGTTAATTTAGCACAGTATGAGGGTATGATTTTTTAGTACATAACAAAAGCATGGTTTGAGGGCATTTCTAGAACCCTTGCTCATTCAATATAAGCTGTGTAACTATATATGTTTGTTGAAGGCTTATGTCTGTTATTTATAAGAAAATAAGGTGTCGATTGTTTTTCTTCTATGTCTTTTGTTTCCTGCTATTGCTATAAAAATGTTAAGATGTGTGTGCTTACGGGAGTTCAGTTCCTGCTGGGTTACGTCCAGTTGTATCTGCCAGCTGACAGGGATTGAGGCAGACCTCTTCTTCCTGACTGTTCTTGAAAGGCTTCATCTTAAAACCTCCCTCTGCATTTTCAAGGCTTTATTTTCAGCTATTGATCTAGTTTTTCTGTACACCTGAAATCCTAAAAGAAATCAATTCTAAGTAGGTAAGTAATACAGGCTTCAGTCTTAAAAGTTGGGCTTAAATCCTGAACACAGCATAGCACAGCTGACTCTGAAGATAGTGAGTGAAATACATTCATGGTTGAGGTGTGACAAATACTGACATTTTTGAGTGTATTTGCTAGTTCTAAAATGTTTATGTATTTTGGTTGGTATTTACACTTCTAGTTAAGTCCTGATGAGGTGTAAAGTTACTCAGTGGGTGAATAAATAAAGACAATAAAACTAGTAAACAGAAGAAGAGAAAACCTGAAGTAGCAGCTGGAATGGCATTGTCCATTTTGCACAAAGAAGGCAGGGTGATATAGCAGCATATTTGAAGAGGCCTTTTCCTCATGGATATTTCTGGCTGTGTTTCTTTATATGTGTGCAAAGCCTAATGTTTTTAGTTGTTATGACTAAAGGAAGGACTTCTGGTGTAACAGAAGAAATTGTATTTTTCCTGTCTAACTTTCCCATTTCCACTTAAAAGTGTATTGTCAAGTGGAATCATATCTGTACAGCCATTTGGGGATCTGAGCATGAAAGGTTTATGTTCAGATTTATTCAGCTTGAAAAGACTTCTGCTGTGAATGGATGTGTAGTTTTTATTCTCCCTACCTGCAGGTGGTCTGAAGACAAGATCTTAAAGTCACTTGGAAGTTTTCATGAGGATGGCTTCAGCTTTGTGTTTAGGTTTTGATTTTTTGAATACTTTTTGAGTTTTTTTGATTAATGTTGTTTTGGACAGCCAGAGTCTCTTTGGAAAGCTTGCTTTGTGTGGAATGTGTAGTTTCCCTGCTGAAATTAAAACTCAGAGGGGGTAACTGAATACTCCCTGCTGTCAGTGCATTGCCAGCCTGAAGAAAAAACAAACACGCTTACTGAGAACAATGAACATTCCTTCAAACCCTAGGAGACAGATTTCCCGCCCGCCCCCCCCCCCCTTTTTTTTTTTTTTTTTTTTTTAATACAGACGAAAAAAAGATCCTGTTAAGGTGTTTTGGGGCCCAGGGGTGTCTTAGCCTTGTCATTATGTTTGGGTGCCTTGCTTGGGGCATAAGGGCTGCAAATGGTTGTCATCTACATTTGGAATTTAAAGTGTGTCCTCCAAGATACTTTCCCTCTCTGCCTCCTGCCATGCGTGTCCTGTCCCATCCCCGCCTCCCCCCCCCTTGACCTTCCCCCTACAATTCTAGTGATTTAACCCTCTTTTTCCTTAATGTTTTTTGTGCCACTTTTCTAACCTGTTTGGCTTCAGATACAGGTCCCAGGCTGCCTGTTGTCTTGTTCTGCTCAGCCTGATTTCAGTGTCCCTTATATGGCAGATGCTCTATACTTGACACCTCTGAACTGAAATCTTTACTTACATATAAGCAATTTCCACTGCTACTCCCTTGTTTCCAACATAAATTAAGATTTGCAGTGATATTTTAGTGTTCTGGTAAATTCTTGATGTTCAGAGGATATGTGAGCAGGTCAGAAGACAGGTCATAACTTGAAAACTAGATATATGGGGATGTAGAAACTTGCTCTGTCTTTAATTATCTGGGTTTTTTTTAAGATAAGAAGTTATGGAAATAAAGTTTCTTGATTACTATTAATAAGTGTTTTAGAATGGTATATAAGATTAAGCATTTTTCATAGTATTCTTTTTGGCTTAGGTTTACAGGCCTGAAAATTTTTAAGAACATCTATCATGAACTTGCATAAAGAGAGCTTTTATATGCCTGCAATGAGATTGAGTGCTCTATGAGATCATCCTAAAGTACTTTCATCAAGAGATATTGCTTTTTTTATTAGGTTATTTAATTTATATTTTTGTTGCCGGACTCTTTCTAAAACCTGTACTGTGAGCTTCAAAATTCGTGAGGTTACTTTCCTCTGGATTTATCTCATTGCTGATTGACTTTGGTGCCTCAGAAGATGGCAGTTCTTTATGAAGCTTTCTGCAGTTAGGGTGATTACAAGGAATTACTCTTTGTAAATTTGCTGGCGTTTAATATTGTGGGACTCAGATACTGTAGTCAATGTAAAATATAATGAAGACATAAATGAAAGTCTTTGCTTTGAAGACAAAGTGTCAAATATACAGGAAGATGTGGGATATGGATTATGAGCAAGTAGAGGAGGAATAAAGTTAAATACATAGGTCATTAAGCCAAGCAACTGAGAAGCCAGAGGCTGTGTTGACAGCAAAGGGGATAGGAAGAAGCTAGAAAGCCAAGAGATTGAATTGCAAAGTGTTCAATACCTACAACTGTACTTAGAATCATAGACTTGTTTAGTTTGGAAAACAGCTTTAGGATCACAGAATCTGGTTGTTAACCTAGCACTGCCCAGTCCACCACTAAACCGTGTGCCCCATCTTGGTCCCCACACATCCAATGAAGGATAAAGATTTTCCATAGCCCTCCTTTGCTTGCTAATGTATTTATGAAAATATTTTTATTGTCTTTTATAGCAGTAGCCAGATTAAGTTCTATCTGGGCTATGGGCCTTCTAATTTTCTCCTTGCATAACCTCATAACATCCTTGTAATCATCGTTTGAAATCAGTTCAAACTGTTGATACTTGTTAATCTGTCTGATCAAGCTTTTGAGATTTGTTTTAAATTTTGAAAATGGGTAACTTGTGATGTGGGGTTTTTTGACTTAGGGTGGGAATTGCAAAAGCCTGACTCTTTATCTTGTGTTTTTGTCACATGTTATGAGCAATTGTATAAAAATTTAATGCATTCAAATGCATTCAAGAGATGCCTGTGGCAGCAAAATAATCTTCCAGTGAATTTCTCTTAGTATCACTGTGTTTTTAAGACAGAGCTGTTAATTAGCTGTATGGATGGTAAATTCTCCTAAATGTTATGTTTCTGATGAAAATACCTGTTTTCTAGACCAGCTTGTTAAGCAATATTTTGGGATTTCATTGCCGTGCCAGATTTTTTTGAGCTGGCTGTGTGTTAATGTTATTGACAAAATGGTTAATATTACTGGTTACCTTCTCTAGGGAACCATATTTTAAGATGCCGGCCCGAAACTCTATTTGCAAGTATGATTACACATTCAGTATTGAACTGAGGTCAAGATGACAGATGCTTTTCACAGAATCACTGAATGGGACAAGTTGGAAGGGATCCACAGTGGATCATCTGGTCCAGCCTCCCTGCTCAAGCAGGGTCATCCCAGAGCACAGATTTGCATCCAGACAGTTCTTGAATATCTCCAGTGAAAGGAGACTCCACAACCTCTCTGGGCAGTCTGTTCCAGTGCATGCACAGCAAAGAAGTTTTCCTTATATTCCCAAATTTCCCTCAAGCTTTCTAGCTTTCTCAGGAAGTCTCCTCTCTTTTATTTATTTCCCATTCTAATTGTCTCTGTATAATTACTATTTCTTTATAATGATTTTTACTGTGCCTTCTTAATTATGTTAAGCTCTTAATTACTGTATTAATTTTTGTTGAAGCCAGTATTAAAAGCTCATTAGCTTATTTTAAAGGTGTCACTGTGCAACCTATATAATTCTACCATTTGTTACATGGTTTTATTTTTTTTTTTTCCCAGATAGAAGATGGGAGCAAAGCTGCAGCTGTGGACAAGTTACTGGCTGGGGATGAAATTGTTGGTATCAATGATGTGGGCCTGTCTGGCTTCCGACAAGAAGCAATCTGTCTGGTGAAAGGTTCACACAAGACGCTAAAGCTTGTAGTAAAAAGGTAAGCTTGTCTTTAGCTGGAAAACCAAATGTGTTTCAGCCTATAAGCTAGTGGGCAACTAAATTTGCCAAGATTTGGCAAGTTAATGACTTTCATTCAGTGTTATTAATGTGCATATTATGTGGTGTTAACCTCCTCCTTGAACACAGACCCTTTATGGAAGAAGATGGAGAGAGGCAGCCTATTGATCGGAGCAGGACGCGAGGCAATATATTCTGTGAATGCTGTTGTGATGTGATGAGTCAGGACACTGTCTCTGTCTTCCTGAAGTGCAGTGCCCAAAGCAGGCTGTCAGCCCTGCTTCCCTGCCTTTGGTGTGTGGACACGGCCAGCGCTCTTTAGCGCATATGCTGTGCGGGCCACTTGTGGTGTCAGGAGCAAGTTACATGAGAGGCTTTTGGAAAAGCATTTTCCCACTCTGAAAGTATTTATGTCTCAAGCATTTCATAAGTGGTTTGCTTGAAGAGTCCTTTCAGTTATTAGTGGAGGGGAAAAGTGAAGCAGTTTATCAGAACACGTTCATGGTATGAAAACTTCTTGTTTTGTCATGTCGACTTGTGACTTTTAAGTTCACGCTATTTTTGCTAACTTGAGTTAAAAATAATTTTCATGAAGTATTTTTGACAGAAGTGAACTGTTGTTAAAGTAGGTTAAATCTTGTAATTTCTGAAAAAAATTCCAATCAAGAAATCTGAACAACATGATCTTTTGTGGTAATTTCCTACTCTGGTGTATCAGAACTTTCAAAATAATTACTCTTACCAAATTATACCAGCCAGTCTTTCACATGAGAATTTCTTAGAATCAAAAAAGAATTTTGATGCCATATAAGAAATGCCAAGAATTTGAGCTTGACAGGTATGATGATCTGTAAATATTGTGACTGTTTGAGGCTGTCTTAAATGAGGACAGTCTTTTGTGAAATAGCACTGACAGGTAGGACATCACAGTGCTAGACAAAGATAGGTAAGAGAGGTGTACAAAAACGTGCTTTTCACCTTCTGTTTTAGAAGGTATTTTTGATAGAAGGAACTACAGGAACCTGGAGCTCTTTCACGGCTGATAGTTTATATCCTCAACAATAGCTACTTCTGGAAGCTCTTACCAAATTTTTGCAGCATTGAAACTAATAAATGCAAAATAAAATACATTCACAACTACCACAAATCATGTTGATGTTCAGCAGTTCGAGCTTGCGCTGGCTATTTCAGTAAAAGCACTTCTGTTAGCAGAAGTTACATCAGCTGTTCCAGTCAGAGAAAGGGGGAACTTCAGGGTTGAGAAGTTTTATAGACACTGAAGAATCTGCCAAGACAGCAAGTCTTAATTACCAGGAAATGCTTCAGAGCAAGTAGAAAGATTCCCTCTTTCTTGGTGCTTTTCAATTTTATGACAGTAATTTGCTCAGAATCTGTGAATTCTGATCTATCTTTGGAAATGGCAGAAGGCTTGGTGCAGAAATACTCTCATGAGAGACACAGCTGTGTCGTTCTTGTTACTCATACCTCATCGCTCTCTACAAGTATCTGAAAGGAGGTTGCAGTGAGGTAAGGGCCATTCTCTTCTACTCTGGCAGCACTTAGAAGACAAGAGGAAATGGCCTTAAACTGGGAGATTCAGATTAGATACTAGAAAATAATTTTTTACTGTTAGGGTGGCCAGGCATTGGAATAGGTTGCCCAGGGAGGTGGTGGAGTCACCACCCCTATAGGTGTTCAAGATGCCTGGAGCTGATGTTGGGTTTTGTGGTTTAAGGGTTCCCATGGTAGTGCTGGGTGGACAGTTGAACTGGATTTTTTAAAGGTCTCTTCCAACCTTGATGATTCTATGATTCACTTCATGTGTGTGATTTTGGAGAACTTTCCTACAGCTAGTCAAGTGCTGATTTGCTGCTCGGGATTTGTGGCCATTCTCTGCAGGCAGCAAAGCCCCGTTGCTATGTGTGCCCTTGAGCACTCTGGTGCAAAACTGATGGATTTTCATCAGTCCTTTATCATCCCTCCCCTTTTTCCTTCCCTAGCTTATGTGCAACAGGCAAAAACAAGCTAGCTGTTCTGGCCAAGAGGCTGAAACAGTGGCTGTTGTTAGAGAAAACATTTTTGTCTGAAATTGATTAAGAACTTCCATAGCTCCCAAAAGAGGCACTAGCCCTTTGGGTCATTGACAAGTCTGCATAATATTAGATAAAATTTCATACAACTTACTGAATGAAACTAGCTGGGGCTTTTGTCTGTGGTTTTTCAACTTTGCTCTTTCCTTGGAAAGTTGCCTTAGGACATCAGTCCTTTGACAGTCAGAAACCTTTTAACTTCCAGTCTCATTTTATTCTCGGCCAGCTTGTTCTCATGCACTGCTGTTGCTGTGCTGAAATAGCTTTTCTTTTCCTGTTGAAAGTTCAAATGATGCAGGTTCTTGTAAAAGCCTTGTTGCATGCTTTCTTTCAGAAGTTACGGTTTGAACAACAGTATTTTGTTTTGTTTGCCCTAAATCTTAAGCTGAATTTTTATGAGTGCTTTAAACAGCTGTGTTTTTAAGCAAACCAGTTGTTTAGTCTTTGTGTGAGTGATCCTGCAGGTCTGGATTGAATTGGATCAGGGAACTGATCTGACTACAAAATTACTTGAGTAAGTAGGGGTTCAGCTGGGTAAGACCACCACTTCTCAGAGGTCATCTGCACTTCAATCAATTACAGCAATCTTGAAATGGCAGTTTTAGCATTTTTAGACTATTTCAATCTTCAGACCCACACTTACTGTTCCCAGAGGAGACTGTGGGGATAGTCCCACAAAATTCCCTTTCATTGAATTACGTATAAGATGATGTATTGATCTGCATGTCATCATAGCATCTTCTTGTCTGCTTGCCCTGTGTCCTTTGTCTACCACTGTGATGTCTGTCTGTAGCATTGATTTAACATTTTGTTCCCTGTGGGCATCAGTGCAATAATCTGAAGCACAAAATAGACAGTTTGAAGTTCAACTCAATCCTTAAGCTTAAGAAAATCTTTGTTTTAATCATATTGTTCTTGTTATCTGTGAGAGTTAATGTGGATAGCCAAGATCTACATTTTGTGTGGAAAACATTTTTCCCTGGGGTCATTTTTACTATCTATTTCTAGACTGATCCAGAAGTGAAAATCTAACTTTTAAAAATCTATTATGTTATGTAAAAATTACTTCTTAACAAAATTCTGGAAAGTAGAGAACTTCCTTGCAATTAATGTCAGTATAATTAATCAAGAAAAATCGGAGTTTGTCACTGCTGAGAAGTGCGTCCATGTGAAATTTCTTCTCAAAGCAATAGAGCCACAGCCTGATCCTATATTGATCTAAATATACGTAGGAAACAGTAGGACATGCTATTGTCTGTTTAGAAGTCTACAGCGAAGACCAAGGGAAAATGTTTTAGTGAGAGTAATGTGTTTCATTCACAACAATTATTTTGTGTCTGGGACAAAGGTTTCTTAAGGTGCTCATGTTGTTCTCCAGTGGTAGCTGGCTTCCACAAAATTATATTTACCTGCTATTTTTAAAGAATATGATGCTTGACTCAGGGAAGATGACATTGGTTTCTAAATAAAAGTGTCTACAGTACCAATACTCGGCATAAATGTGTTGGCTATCAGCATACATACTTTGCTGTGTTTTCTGGAAACACTGCATAGTTGTGGTCTAAACCAAATCAGGGCTATGCAACTGGCTCAACAACAAACATGATGTTTAAGTAGTTTACATATATTGACGGTTGAACAAGCACAGTGTACTTTTGGTCCTGGATTAAAATAGGACTCAGGAGGCTTAATGTTATTTTCTCAAGTGGATTTGTAGAAACAATACACCTTAATTGCATGCTAGTTCTTCAGTGTAGTACTGGGTAATTTCTTGTGTAGATTCCTGTCTTAGGAAAATGGAAAGCAAACTGTGCTTAGGACGTTTCTTACAGGAATTACATGTGAATTTCTTTTGTTTGGAAACTGCATATCTGTATACAAATGAAATTGGTCTGAGTGTTGATGTTGAGGTGATTGCCATATTCTGTGTAATTTAATTATTTTGCATATACTTCTAACTTAAATTCCTTTATACTTACTACATACCATCTTCATTCCTTTGCATATACTAGACATAAGCATATATCACAAATCCATAGTAAGAGTAATTTTTCACTATGCATTCATGAGACACATTAAACTGTTAAAAACTGGCACATTGGTGAGGCTTTCATGTGTGATTTATTAAAGGCAGGGTGAGATTTTAACCTCTGGGAGTCACCCTAAGAAGTTATATGTGTTGTCCTCTTGGCTGCTTGAGTTGTCTGTTAGGGGCAGTCAAAACGGGCAGGCAAGGGAAGGAGCAGCCTCTTTTCCACAGGGTCTGCCAGTGATGAGAAGCTGGACTTTGTTTATTGGCCAACTCTTCAGGTACTGCCAGCGACTCAGAACAAGCTTTAAAGTTCTGGAGTTTAGCCACATTGTGTACACATGAGGGCTTGTTGGATTTTTTTCTGTTCTACAGCATTTTGGTGTTGTGCCTTCATGTTGCCAAAGTGCAAGCTCTTTTTGCAATGCTGAAGAAGTCCATTGTTAAAGGAAAGAGAGTGGGAGCAAACACACTTGTTATTAGAAGCGTATTATGAATACTGGCATTACTGTGCAAAATCCTAACCAGGGAAGTGATTTCCATGATACTTGTGCTATAAACACCTGGACATGGAAAGTTAGGGTTATCTTGGTTTGCATGGCACTTCATGAAGACAGCCAACTCCTAATTAAAGCACAGAAGAAGGAATTTTTAATGAATGTCTTGAGGGGTCCAAGATTGTACAGTATGGTTTCAGACACCTGAGACCTGAGCAGAAACCTATGAATAAAAATCTTGACAGTCATTTACAATGTTCAGATGGGAGATCACTGAAATTTGTCACATTCTGAGCAGAAACTTGCTGAACACTACCAATGATCTTTCTGTAGTGAGTTTTGTGTAACTTAGCAAGGAGATCTAGTCTTACCTATTTATGATCTGTGTAGCAGCTAACTGTGTACTTCATGGCTCCTTGTGGCTGCAGAAATACTCTGTGAAACTTGGCAATATCAGTTTGTGAGATGACTTGGAAAATTGAGGGATTTTTTTTTTCTGTACAATTAGGAGATACAGATGGGGGCTGTGAATTCTGTCTCTTACCTGTGTTTAGCCTTGATAGCTCTACTTTCATAAATACCAAAATGGTATGGGAAACAATCTGAAAAATTACATGTATTTTTCTACTTTTAATCATATTGTATTTTGCCCATGGTTATGGTTAAGCATTGCTCAATAAACCAAATGCACTTGTGAAGAACCACTGTTGAGTACAAGTGAAATGTATTTTGTCTTTCAATTAGATTTCATTGCTTCTGGAACCAGGGTTTGTTATGGCAAAACAAGTAACAGTGGTTTCTCTCTTGCTACCCTGTAGCCATAATTCCTCCTTTTTGATGATTGACCTTGGCCTTAACTGACCAAGAATGGATTTTTTTTTTCAATTTTTTTAAAAAAATTCCTGTATTTTCAACCAGAATTTGGAAATATGTAGGAAACTGTAGTAGGGTTTTCTGTGGCTGTATCTGCATACATGTACCATTGCTGTAAGAAGTAGGCAGGTGTGATAGCCCCTTGCTACCTGTGTTTCTTGGAACTGACAGCTATGGAACAGGATATGCTGGTGCAGATCTTTGGGAGTGGGTATTTCTAACAGATGCACACAGCTTTCAGGTTCAAGGCATGAAAATTTCTGTGTGACTGCAGTTGGTGGAAAGGCTGGGCTCTTTTCAACTCCCACTTTGCAAATTCATTTGAGAAGTAGGTTAATATATTGCTGTGGGTCCCCTTTCTTGCTCTAAGCAGGATGGCCAGGTGTAAATGTGTGCCAGGGATGCACACATACATTGCTCCCAGCCAGGTCTGGTGATGGAGAGGGGAACAAGTCACATGTTTCAGGATATGCGACAGGGCATGACCAGGCTAGGGCGCCTCTTTTTCTCCTTTGCTGCTGCCAGTGAGCTACTATGGCTCACAGTGGGGTGGCAGGAACCAAATAAGCACAAATATGGCACATCATGTGAACTGCACAGCACCTACAGGCCCAGCTCAGGAGAATGTTGGGTTGGATATCCTGTGCTTTAAGGAATGCCTAGCAGGATCTTTCTATGAAGAATGTTTAATGGAGCATCTGCCAGATAAACCACTCTGTACACACATGCTCAGTGGGGACACAAAAAGTAGGCCAGCCCATGTGGAGGTCACCTCCTGTTCCAGTTTCCTGTCCACCTTCTCCATGGGCAAACCCAAGGCTGGCTGGGCCTCCACTGTGCTCCTCATCCTTCAGCTGTGTGATCCTGCACTACTGATGGAAGGGGAATGGACATGACAAAAGGAGGAGCACATGTAGAGGGATTCCTTATGGAACAGGGGCATATGATACTCCTGGAAAGATTGGACAACCCAGGGTTGCTGAGGAAAAGCCCCTGAACAGGCCCCTGTCTGCAGGCAGGCCTGGAAAGCACCTGGCTGCAGGCAGCCCTGAAAGTCCTTGGCAAAGTTTTACACTGGTCGGCTCCCCTGCTGATTAGAGGCCGTCTAGAGGGACTGGGCGTGAATCTTTGCAAAAGTAGATATAAGCTTGCATAGTTGAACAGTAAAGGGAGAATGATGCTCAGATCGTATCGGTGTACGTGTCGTTACTCTGGCCAGCTCTCCAGCCTCAGTCCCTATCAAGCACACACTTCCATCTTTTCAGCAAATTATACCTTAGAAGAGCCCTGATGAGGACCATTTTCCCTGGTTGCATCACAGTCACTTAACCCAACACATTAATGGTGTGAATCCACATTCCCTTTGCTGTAACCCTAGCAATACCCCCCAGGTGTTTGGATGTTTCCCATGCCAACTGCTTTTTCAGTGGGGTGTACATCTAAAAAGCACTTTCATGTCTTAATTTTCTGCCCACCTCACCCGTTTCTTGGTTGCATTAACATGATCTGTATGTAACATGCTGTTAGTGACACACTGATGGGTGCTTGAGGTGATCATAAGCTTTAGTTCCTCCAGTTGGCGGTGTATTGTCCCTGGTTTCAAAGAGCAAATTGTTGTCTTGTGATTTTGGATGTTCGTCTTATACAGCTGTCAGGCTTCTCTCAAATACAGATGTCATGAATGATATGTTTTCATTTTGTGACAACTTTCATAATTTATTTCTTTGCAAATCTAAAAAATCTGCCCTGTAAAGCTTAAATAACAGAAAGCCAAAATTGCAACAGATGTCACAATATTTTACCAAGTCAACTCTGTTAGGGCAATATTTGGGCTACTAGGAAGGCCATAGACATTTCTGTGTAGGGAAAAGGAATATTCTATAATTTGAATATGCTTATTCAAAAGGTTACTTGTGGCAGTGCTATTCAGTTTTTTAAGTAATTACCAAAATTGGGCAACATAGCTTTTTCTGTGGAATGGGATATCCATGAAACAGTAACAACCTGTGAATCATGACTGGCTTTTAGTTGTGGTTTTTTTCCTGCAATCATGCATGCACTTGTCCAAATGGTTAATTTTGAGCGTGAGTAGTCTCGTCCAATTTAGTAAGAGCACTCACATGACTGAAAATAAAAAAGTATACAAGTGCTTACAGGATCTAACCATAGCTTTTTACGAGGTCATTCTGGAGTTATCCTGAAAACTGCTTTCCACTTATGAATTTCAGTGTAGGTGTTGGAAACTAATATGTAGCCCCTTGGGTGAGAGAGGAAAACAAGTGAGCCTTCTAAAATTTGGGGGGCTGAAGACTTACTCATTTCACATAATAGTTTTGTATGCACACACAGACCATTTTTTGTGTGTTTGATAATACCGTAGATACCTGCAGACTCCTGACTGAAACAGAATTATAAACCCATCCATTAAAGACAAAATAAATAATCTTTTTATATCAGAGATGATCTTTGCATATTGAAGTCATGGTTCTGTGTATGTTGTATGTGTTTTGACATAATTGTTTGGGATTGCTTTTAAGCACTTAAGAGTGTTGGGTTTTTAAACACTAGTCAAGAACACTGAAATGCCCATGTCCAATTTTAGGAGAGAAGGACTAATACCCCTGTTTCAGTGTGTTGCAATTTTCTCCTTGTGGAAATTTTATTGAAGGTTACATATTTCGCATCCTGAAAATTAAATGATTGACAGGTTTGAGAACTTGGCACTTCTTAAACATTTCAGGATCAAGTAACTACCATATTGAGTGTAGAGATTTTATGCTCTACTTGCTCAAGTAACTACATGTAACACCTTCCAATTTGAAAAGATTATAAAGAAGTTTTAAAATAATTTCTGAATCCAACCCTTAACTCCAGAAGTGTGACGACTTCAAGGAAGGGCAGGAATGCAAGTGTGTTGCAGATTTAGTTACTGAATAACTGAAGAAATTTGCATCTTATCTCTTGCACAAAAAACCCAGGGTATTTTATGGTCATTGCTACTGAATCTGCATAATACTGGATCACCTGGCAAAACAAAGTCGGACATAGAGTCACAGCTACCACACTGCTGAGTTATACAGCCCTTGTGCTTTTAGTCCAGCTTCATGCTGAGTGCAGAGGAAGGACAGAATGACAAAAGCCGAAGTTTGGGGAAATATCTGCTGGATTGCAATCAAAATCAGAGTCAGTTCTTTGATCTGGCTCAGGGAGCAGCCTTTGCCAGCAGGTGGGCTGCTGAACTGAGAGTGGCATCTGATGGGGAAGAGAGCACAGTGGGGCATGGTAACTAGCCTGGCATGGGTCGTGTTAGAGCAAAATAGCTTTCTCAGATAAAACCTGAACCATACCAGCTTGTGGCACAGTTCTTCATGGACGCTCAGTAATTTGCATCATGTGGCTATAGTGTTTTAACCAAGAACAAGATGAAGTAGGGCTGGGATCTCTCCTGAAATGCCCTGGGACAAGAGGAATTCCCTTTCCCCACTCCTGTTTTTGGGTCACTTTGAATGTGGTTAGGTAAATTACAGCTGAAATCGGTGTGGGAAAACACCACACCTGTGCAGAAAGACTAGTATTTGGACTGTGGTTTCTGAGGAAGCTCAACTCATTTGGGATGGCTGTTGAAGGGTAAGCTTATTGTGAGTGGCTGGGAGGCAAAACACACCCATTCTTTCTGGCCATAAGCAGCACCAGGGTTTCTGTGGCTGTGTGCCCCAAGGATGTGGCAAGTTCCTTCTTGCTGAAGGCAGCGTGTTGGGCTGGCGCAGGCAGCCGTGTGCTGCTCTGGCGTTCACTGTGCCCATCCTGGGCAAAGATGGCAGGGGGGAATGTGTCTGAAGGCTGCTCTGCTTCCTGCTCCTTCACTTTAGCCATGGTAAGATGGCCTAAAATCCCCCCTGTATTTTGTCTGCTGCTGCTGTTAGCATTAGCTCTGTCAGAGGCTGTGTTTTTCTTCAGTGTTACTGGTGAATAACACTTCTTTTGTATTTACCTTAAAGGTTAATTTCTTTAGCACTTTACATGGCATGATAGTCTCCAAGATATTTGAAAATAAACTCTGCCAGAACCAATTTATTCAATGTGTGAAGCATTTTAGATATTTCATAATGATAAATACTCATTAAAAAATGTTTTATTATCCTTCTGAGGAATTCTGATAAATTATGGTAAAAACTGAGGTAAGAGGATGACATCAGGAGTTTAATGCTATCTAGCCATCAAAAAGGTAGCGGAATGTGCGAAAAATAAGGATGGGGGAAAAGTATTTACGTAGCTTATATAATATACCATAAATCCCAAGAGCAACACTTTTATCTCAGACATCCAGATGTGTCTGTCTAGTTCCCCAAGGCAGACCAAGAAAAAACAGTTCCAGAATATGAGAGCTTTATCATGGTAGTCTATTGTGAATTCAGAAGGCAGGAAGATTTATGATGTTATACCTCATACAAATTAATACCTCTTTGTTGACAGTGCATATCTTACTTATAAATGAAATTGCTGTTCCATCCTGCTCAAGCCTGTACAGTTGGGCTGAGGAACAAGGAAAACCAGAGCGAACTGGATGGTGAAATCCTGATTTCTTCAATGACTGAAGTCTTTAAGGGTGCTAGGGTTGGTAATTTATTTGTATTTATTTATTTTCACAGACAGAAGCAGAGTATTTTGCAGGTCTCTTTAATTTCTTTTTATGTAAAATGCAATGTATTAGAGCATGGGGTAGGAAAGGAGCTGCTGTGCTGTGACAAGACAGTACTCCTTCCAGCATGGCTTCTTTAAAAAAAGGCACTGTTGGCTGTAGTGTGGTGGTGCTGTTTGCTCCATTTTTCAGGTGCAGGATGACTGGAAAACGGGAGGTCAGACTGACTGGTTACATGATACATGGGAGGAGAAAACAAAGAGCAGTGCTACAGGCCTTATAGGTCTTGCCATGGTTGACAGCAAGGCAAAAGGTGACTGTGTAGTCCTTTGTGTGAATTTTGGCATGTGAAAATGGGCATTTAAGGTAGAATATGCTGCTTTGCTGAAATTTTAGGTATTTGTACAGATACCCATATAATAGAATTCTGTCAATAACTTGTCTGTCAAAATACTGGTTCAATTTGCTATTCTAAGAATATTAATATTCTAAGAATATTAATAGATTGCTTTTATTACTTTTCTCTTTTAGAGCCTTTCTCTCCCCTAGAGGTCTGTAAGTTAAGCATGTGTTTATGTTTTTATTTTATTGTTTTTAAGTTCTAGGTCACTTCTTTTTTAGGGGTACTTTTTGGAAGTCGTTTCCTTTTATGATAAGATACCAGAAACTGAAATTACAAAAACAGGAACTCCTGTTTTGCATGGAAAAATGTGCTGCAGTTCCATTTGCTGCTTCCAGAAAAATAGGCTGACTTTGTTGTTAAGATTTGTTGGCACTTTCCTTGAAAAGATAAGTAAGAGGGGAGTACAAGGTATTCAGATACTCAGTGCACAGAGATCATAAACAACAGCAAAGCCACAGTTTTGTTGTTTTAACTCATTGCATTGAGTTTCAGTCAGCTACAGGCATTCAGGAAAAAAAAGGTGATATCAGAAAAGCTGTTAATTTCAAGTGTCTCAGTTGGAGTGGGTCATTTTAAAGGTACGTAAAATCCAAAACCTGCTGATTGTTTCTCTTTGTTTCAAAGGGAGATTATTCAGTGCTCTATCTGGAATTTCACCTTCAGAAATGGAGACAACCAGAATATCTCCTGGCTTCTGAAGATCACAGCTATAGCAATTAAATGTCTGAGGACTCCATTTAGATGTGCAAATAAGACTGCCTAACCACAACCTTTATTTTTTATTACTCTGTGTCTGAATCCTTTGCTGGTAGCGCTCTCTTGTGGCTGTTACTTTCATTTAAACAACGTAAAGGATTTCAAAAATATGTATATTATTTAGAAATTTCTGCCTTAGGACACAACAGTCTGTGTTGGATATGCGTTCCTAAATTAAATGTGGTAATATATATTTTAATAATGCAGGAAGGTCAGTCTAGGCAAAAGCATCCCAAGTGTGCTTCCCAGAAGATTTCAAAGGGACAGGTGTATTGAGCATTCAGGTTTTCAACCACTTTTTTTGGTGTATTTTTGGTGAAAAGCCCTATGCCTGTGGAGAGATGGAGGGGGAGGCTTGGAGGGGAATGAAGTCTGCCTTGGCAGCCAGAGTCAGGTGGAGAGACAGGGATGGGCACCTTTATTAACGAACTTGATTGCAGATGCTGCTTTTCCTGTGGCACTGCTCTTGGTGATGAGCAAGTTACTTCCCATAACTTTGGCTATTAAAATAAATGAAAAAAAATATTTGGGAAACTTGTCAAGTGAAACTGATGTGTGTTCCTGGTGAAAGCTTGAAAGCTTTTCACCCTGAATCTGTATTTTCTCATTCTGGGGATGGGAAAGGAGAAGGTGAGGGGGTAACTCTTCACCTATTCTGGTTTTTAATACAAAGTTTTTAGCCGATGTTTTAATTTTCATTAAGGAGGTAAAGCTCTCTGGAAGCTCAGATTGTGATGTGCAGGGGTTTCCTTTGAGCTAGGGTCATACGGTTTCCTCTTTCAAGAGCAGTTACTAATGAACAGTTGTTTGGTACTACATAGACCCGATACTATTGGGATTGCATCCAGTGTCATAGCTTTATAAGCATGTCTGCATTAATACCAAGTGTGTGATGTTGGATGTAGGCTCCTTTTCCTTCTCTACTGTAACCCAACAGCAACTGGAGTAATGATTCCAGGTTGTTTACTTAGTTGGACTCTCTTAGAGCGGCAGGTTTACACTTGAGATAAGGCCTTGAATGAGAAGGGTCTTGGCCCTTGACTGAAAAGTCTCTGTTCTTCTGTAGGCTGAACTCTTGTGCATGGCATTTGTCTGGTCACCCACCTTCATTCATCTTTGGATTCTACATGTCACATAAGCACTTTAGTAATGCTAATTCTTTCAGGAATATTTTTTAAATTTCCACTAGTCTTCTGGGAAGGCTTTCATAGCAATTATTTGACTGTTTATAGCTGTTTTCCAGCAAATGTACTGCCATGCCCAGAAGTCTTTGTAGTGAAGGTAAGATGAGCTTGTTTGCTGTTTTGGCTGCAGTCTAGCAGGACATCAGCAGTATCTGATTGCAGATTAAGACTGAAAAGAGGCTTTTTAAAGCAAATTAAAAATCGTATTAGTCAACTGATTTTTTTTTTAGGCTCAGGTTTTCCTTTTCTTTAAAATTAAGGAAATACTTAGTTTTCCTTGTCTCTTACCACTGTATCAGTGTAATTCTCCTCGTTTTTTAGACAGCAGATTCTATAGTATCTACTTGATGCAATTTATTTTCTGTTAGAGTGAGGATGGACTTGCTGCTGCAAATTCAGGAAAAAAGTTCTTTTTTTCCCACTTGAATTTCACTTCTGTGTTTTGCCAGATAAGTCACCAAGAATAATATTTGTCAGGTTGACTTTGCATCCTCATTCACACAGCAATAACTCCATGGTTTTTAGACTCTTGCTGAAACATTTTTAGAAAAGCGAGCCATTACATCAAAGTCTGCCTTTCTCTGGACTGCGTATGCACATGCACACACGTGCATGGGTGTTAATATTGATAAGCAAGGCATCATGCTAGGTTTAGCTTACCTTTATTGAAGGCTACTTAGAAAAAACCCTCATTACATTAGCTTTAACATCTGTGAGTAATCTATACTCTCACCTTTATATGAAGTGCAGTTGTTTTTTAATAGAATATATCAGTCTAGCTGAGAAAGTTTTAGCCAGACACCATCTAACTTTCCAGCAGGTTCACACAGTTGAGCTATTGGACATCTTTGTAATTTGTAATTCTGTCATATGCTGTCTTAACTGGATTTCTTATTAAAATCCAAATATGTATACTTGCATAAAATAAGACCTCTTCTTACTCTTTAGCCAACTGCCTTCCTGAAGTTTGAGGATTTCTGTAAATCCATGGAACTTCCAGCTTTTCCTTTACAACTATAAGTGCATCCTGCTTTGACCTGTGAAAAGCTGTTCATTTTACACATGCAGGATGGTGGTCACTTGGTTGGTAAGGATGCTGTGGTGCAGTCTGCTCTGTTATAGAACAGAACCAACAAAAATGTATAGTTGTTGTTTAGTGTGATGGGTCAGTGAACCTAAGGCAAACATGATCGTGGCACATAGGCCAGTGTGTAAGAAGAAAGTTTGTCTTCGTTCTGCTGTGCTGATCCTTAAGGGTACAGCATAATTAATCTTCTTCATTTTCCCCAAAGAAACTCTGCGTAGCATGTTACTGTATCCTTTATATCCTCAGGTATGATGATGGTCAGCAACCATGGCAAGCTTACATGTGCAAATCTGACTAGCAGAAGGGGATTAATTTTGTGGCTATGGAATAAAGCTTATTTTTTCAGAAGACTTTTAAACTAAATTGTCCTTTGGAAGAACTCCCCAGAATGTGTAACATCAGTCTCCCTAGGGAATGGAAGGATGTACCTGCCACTCTTTTCTGGAGGTGATGATTTCCAATGCTTGCATACTGAGGTAGTTTATTTCTTGGGATATAACAGGCTCCCTCTCTTTCAGGGGAAGTGCTGCTCCCTGAGAAGACTGTCTGGTGGTTTTTCATGTGTAGGAAAAACATCTGTAACTCTCCACTACCATTGATGGTCCATCAGAGCTCTTAAGAGATTTTCTTTTAGCTTTGTCATCTCATAGGTGACATGAACTTCTTTACAGTGCAGTGCCCCAGACCCCTCTATTCTCTCAGCCGTGTATTTGCTTAGAAGACTGGAAAAGGCTAGAACAGATAAAACAAATAAACAAAAACAGTTTCAGCAGCATAACGTCAGTGCATTTTCCATGCGCCATGTCAAGCACCACTTCAAACAAACATTAAAGCTCCCCTTCCTTCCTCCTCTGTCAGGGACAGTCCTCTGGTTTCATTTTTTGGGCTTTGCTCAGCTTTTCCCTGCCGAGCTCCGCAGCAGCATTCAGCGGCAGAGTCGCAGGTCTGACTAATCTAAGGCGCTCCGGCCTCTTAGCGGGGAGCGCTAACAAGGCTCCTTTCGGAGTCTAATTATATCCCTAAGCTGGCGGCCTCAGATTAGCACAGGACAGCCGGTGGCAGAGGGCTGAGGAGTCCGATGCTCTGCTCCGCCAGCATTGCCCGCGTCTGCCGGGGACAGAACCCAGGAGGATGCCACCAACACCGCCCGGTGCCACCTCGGCCCCATCGCTTCGCCCTTGGACCGCTCCCGCTCCATGACAGGAGGCTGGTCTCCCAGCTGGGAGCTCTGCCTGGTCCCAGAGGGAGGAGCATAGGTAGGTACCTAAGGCTGTGCTAGGGTGGGGAGGCTCCTGCTGGGCTGGCCAGGAGGTAGGACACTCATGAGCTCTGGCAGCTCCTCACCCCATCATTTCATTGTTGGGATAAGCCAGTGCTCAGGGTGCCTTTCTCTTGGCTTTTTTGTGTGTTTTGTAACTTGTTGGATGAGGGGGATAAAAAAGCTATGCATTGTTGTCTCAAATGCATCTGATTAAAATTTCATTATAGGATTGTTGAAGTGGAGTCAGCAGGCGTGGAAGAGGGGAGGTGACTTTGAAAAGAGTATTTCGTTGTTTGCTTTCAAATTTGCCTCCCATTTCTCAGGCAGACCTGAGAAATTTGCCTTGCTGAGCCAAAACCATTCATCTCCCAGCCGGGCCATGCACTGGGGTGGTTTGCAGTCGCTACTTTCTAAGAGGTCTGCAACCATTTATCTTGGGCTGGTCTCTTCATCCTAGTATGGGATGGAGACAAATGGAGTGGCAGAGTCAAACTCAAAGTGTCAAGGCCTAAGAGTTTTTAAGTCTTGAGCTTTTAGTGGTGTGAAAAGAAAATTCAGTGGAAAAAGTTTCCTAGGCTGTGAGCTGTTTGTTAACATGCTTACACAAGGGTGGAAGGGGATTTCTATGGAACAGTGCAAGAGGAAATGAGTATGTTGATGAATGTGAGACCAAAATTGTTTGTTCTTCACGATAAATCTAAAGAAAGGGTTGTAGGATTTCTCCTTGGGAAGGAGAGGAATATGAAGTACTGAGCAAAGGTGAGGGGGGAAAAAAAAACCCTAATCTTTTAAATACACTTGTCTTACACAGTTTGGGGAAGGGGGAGGGAGTGTTAAATGATTAATTTAGGTTTGGGGGGTTTTTTTTGTCATTGCCAGGCAGTTACTGCTTCCTGCTTTTCAAGAACATATGCTGTGAAGGTGGGGTGCTGGAGCAGCGTGGGCTCAGGATGTGTTTCTGTCTCTGTCGTCTTAGTGGTGACCAGACAGGCCAGCCAGCTCCATTAGAGAAATCCTTAATCTAGTGAGGCTAATGGACCTTCTCACACTACGGGGCTCTCAGGTAGGATCTGCCCACTGTATTTGTGGGAAGGATCCCAGAAGAGTTAGGATCAACATCTGCAGGTTACTGTTGGTTTATAATAATGCATAATAATACATAACAGAGCACTGGCACATAAAACCCATCACACATTTCTGCTGACTTCACTGAACTTTGAGTAAAGCTATAAAATATTAAACTTCAATTAGTCACTTGGAGCTCATATGTGGTATTCAGTGTGTCTCAGTGATTTTTTTCTATATGAAGGTACCTTTTTTATTCCTTGAGGTTGTTTAGACTTCCCTCTGTGGAGCTCTGTACCACCCTAGAAGGAGTGTTGAAACCCAATTTTGTTTCCCACTGAAGAAGACTAAATGTAGCACATAAAAAGCAAACAGCTGAGTACTCACTGTTAGAGCCGTATTCACTGCTCCAAGTTTAATAATAGTGATGTAGTCATAGTATCTGTGTGATCTGTTGTGAGATTGTCTGTAGATAGCTACCTTGGTTTATGCAGGAAGAATGCATGGATGAATTCAGTTATTAAACTACTTGATCATTTCAGAGGGATGCTGATAGATCCTGCAGCTTTTTTAACAAACAAACTTTGGCAGCAGGAGTAACTATATATGAGTGTTAACTAGAGCATTTTTTCCTATGTTTTGTCATTCATTGTAACTGATCTGGGCTTGAAAAATTTGGATAGTTTCTGATTTGATTTCTACATATTCAAGCACATTTTTCAACCTGTGGGCATTTATTATTTTATTCTTGCCAGATTTACTCTCTTGTAAAACTTGCTCTTGCTGATAATTAGGGTGACTAAAGATTGAGATATGGAAGGGGTGGTGTGAGCTGGGCTGGAAGAAAAATGATCTATTGAAGATTTTTGTTACTGCTGTGAAGTTTTACCCTGTTTTCAATTTTGCTTGGAGAATAGCTTTTATTTTGCTGTGAAGTGACTGAACCCAGCTTTCAAGTCTACTGATGTTAAATTGGATGCATATCTTGGCACATTCAGTTTCTGTAAAATAAGCCTAAAAACCTAATTCCCCAAGCAAAATCAGCGCTGCTCCAGGAATCCCAGAAGTTAGGGTTTTCTGGTCATTTTTAAACTTCTAGCTCTAAGTGATTGTAAGTGTTTTAGGGCTGCCATGTATCTGCTCAGAATAAGGGTTTGTACTTTTTCCCAGTGTGCCCAAATCACGGGAAACAGCTCTGTTTCTTGCAGAATGAAATGTCAGAAGATAAAGCAAGACATAGAATCAGCCTCAGCAGAGGATCCAGCTTCTTGCACTTGCCTCACTACAGCCCCCATCTTCCCCCTAGGGATGGAGGGTGGCGGCTGGCATTTCTCAGGGTCAGGCTCCCACCCACAGGTGGGAGATGGAGCTCTCAGAGACAGCATTATACCTGCCCATGCAGATTCTTTCTGCTTCCATTAAGAGTCTCTACAAAATATGTTGGAAATATTTGGCCTGAATTAGTACAGGCATAGGAGGAGAGTAGCTCGTGCTTCAAGAAGTTGCAGGAAAATATCTGTCCTTTGCCAATGGAGAAATGGTAGATGGATGTGTGTTTCAGACTGTCCTGCTGCTTGTTATAATGCTGTTTTGGCTGCAGTCATCAGGTGGAGATAAAGAACGGGAACTAACAATTAACTTCACCTGAAACTTGAGCTGCCCCGGGAGGTAAGGAGGGAGAGGTTACCTTGGGTGATTGTGCAACTGTAACCACCTTATGCCTTGGGCTTCCAACACGTTAAGGCAGTTGATATTTCCTGGCCAAATTAGGAGCTCTGTAATGTGCCGAAACTCTAATGTCTGTCTTAATCTGAAAATAGTTTTTATGACAGTAAAAATGCTTTTTACAAACCATGCCATGTATCACAAAGTGATTTACAGTTGCATGGCTTCCAATTCCGTGGAAGAAGTATAAAGTTTTACATGCACTTGTATGTGTAATCCAGAAGGGGCTCCTCAGAACAGGCAGTTTTCTTTTTATCTCTTTTCTTTTTTTTTTTCTTCTTTTTTTTCCTTCTTTTTTTTCCCTTTCTTTTTTTTTTTTTTTTTGCAGAGCAGTTTTTTCTTTCAAATCTCTATAGTCCTTCTGAGACTAAGATGCCTCAAGGAAAAATTTCTACATGAAAAGCTTATTCAGTTCTTTATCAATGTGGAAAGTACTGTAATTTTTTACAGTATTACACTCATCTTTTGTCTCAGTTATGTCTAAGCTGGAGTAAATGAGTCCTGGATGCTGTGTGATGTGACCAGTATTTATTTGGAAGATTACTTGAGAATTCCAAGTGTTGTGAGAAGCAATACTTGAGTACTTAACAAGTGTAAGCTCTTAAATAGATGAGCAAGAAACCTTTATGTGGGCCCATCAAGTTCTAATCATGAGCTCCCACAGCTGGGTGAGTTCTTCAAATCTGCAGTGACAAGTACATATAACAGCTTCTGGAATGAAAAACAGTTACATTGTCAATTCCTTTTTATTTGAGGCCGCTGTGGGTAACTGCAGCCTCATGGTGGTTTTTTTTCCTGCCGAGGATTCAGAAGACTAACAAAATCCAAAAAAATGTTTTTAATACATTGAATAAATGATTTAGCAGTTTCTTTACAGTAGCTTTTTGTGCACCCAGTTAATTACATTATATGTTGTTCTTCTAGTGTATTTTAATTTATTGAACACAAGGTCGGTGAACTGCAAAAAAACCCATGGATTGGGAAGACTTTTGTTCCCCCAGACTATACAGATTTACTAAAAAAATTTGTAAATGAAGTATTGATATGTCTAGCCTACTGTTACTATAAAGGAGGGGAGGTGAGAAAGCTGAGAACTATGAAGCTGTTTGGGTTTTATAAGCAGACAAACAAGGGCACCTGCGCTGTCACTACAAATTCTTGACATTTTCTCTACATGGAGTAAACCAAACAATGTGTGAGTGGTTTTCTGAGGACATTCCAAGAACGGAACCCCTCCTAGCAGATTTGCATGGCTGGCATGGGGCAACAGTGTTTGTAACTGGTCGTCTGTTTCTGTAGGACAAACAAGTGGAGCATGGTTTGGTTTATTTGGCTTTGAAACAGTCTAAGGGCACCTTGTGAGTCGTACCTTGCAGTATGTGCAGTGCCCGAGAGTGCTGCTTGTTTCAGAATGCCAATGAACTGTGCATTTGACCTTTAAGCTTGTGCAGGTTTCCATTTCATCTCAGGACTGCAGCCTTTCTGCATTTCCTTAGCCTTGCATCCTTGGCATGTCTTGTAGCCAATTACACTGGGATTTGGCCAAATTTCTGGTTATAGACAAGGTTTAAAATGACTGCCAGTAGTTTGGACCTCCTGCTACAACTTTGGAAAAGTGAACTTGAACTATTTTAAAAACAAAGTTTTTAACAATACAAAGGGTTTGCAGACTGCTGAAGAGCTTTCAAGTTGCATTGTGGTGAATGGAGGGAGAAGAGTTTTATTTTGATAGCTGCTGTTTAGTGTCACTACATTGACTGGTTCCCAAATTCTCATGTTTGTACCTTGAAATGTGGTCTGCAGCTTTCTGTAGAAACTAAAGTAACTGAAAAGGGAATATATTTTTTAAAAGAATCTTTAATATAAATGATCACTACAGCAGTTTTCACTCAGAGAATTAGGGCTGACAATGTGCAACAGTAAGTTAAACCAGATGCTTCTGCTTTGACTTTTTTTTCTGTCTTTGTAGATTCAGCTCAGTTCTGACTGGAGCCACTAACTTATCCATCCTTTTACTTTTGAAAAACTGGGATTTCTTGTCTAAACCCAAGTTTCTTTAGGGTGGGACTCCACTTTGGGTACTGCATCCAGCTCTGGCATCCCCAGCACAGGAAGGACATCAACCTGTTGGAGTCCGAAAGAGGCCACCAAGATGATCATAGGGATGGAGCACCTCTCTTATGTGAAAATGCTAAGATTATTAGGCATGTTCAGCCTGGAGAAGAGAAAGCTTTGGGGTGACCTCACTGCAGTGTTCCAGAACCTGAAGGGAGCCTACAAGAAGCTGGAGAGAGACTATTTTCAAGGGCATGTAGTGACAGGACAAGGGGGAATGGCTTCAAATTGAAAGAGGGTAGGTCTAGATTAGATAGCAAAAAATTCTTTCCTCTGAAGGTGGTGAGGCACTGGAACAGATTGCCCAGAGAAGTTGTGAACGGCCCATACCCTGAAAGCATTCAAGCCAGGTTGGATGGCACTCCGAGCAACCTGGTCTAGTGGAAGGTGTCCCTCTCTGCCTTTGTCAGAAGGGTTGGAACAAGATGATCTTTAAGGTCTCTTTAAGGTCTCTTCCAATGCAAACCATTCTGTGATTGATTCCATGATTTATTTCCTGTCAGCGGATACAGATGAACAGTGGGAGACACTGCATTTGTAAGGACTGACCTCTAATGCCCACTTCTGGTTAGATGGGGAGCCCTGGCTGTCAGTAATTACTGCTGATGTGGAGTGCAATCCTGCGGTCCCAGGGCTACAGCCTCCAGGAGAAAAAACACTACCGTGTGACGTTCCGTGGTCATAGGAGAGTGTGCCGCTGTGCCGGCCGGAGGAAGGCTCAGTTAGGGTGAGGAATGATCCCAGCAATAGGAGCTGGCAGTCCGGCAGTGACCGTGGCGGCCGGAGCCGCGGCCTCCCTGCGCACAGCGCACGGCAGCCGGCAGGGGGCGAGGCAGGGAAAAATAAGGACAAGAAAGAAGGGAAGAGAGCCTTTGAAGAGGGATAAACAGCCGGTTTGGCTTCAGAGGAATGGCACATCCAGCCTCTGTCCCGTGCGGCTGCCGCTGCTTGCAGGGAAAGGAGGGCAGCTTCCGGCTTGAGGTGTGAGCCAGCGGCCAGGCCTTCGCTCGTTCAGCAGGGGGCTGGAACGAAACATTAACAGGCAAATTAGATGTTAGGAAGAAATTATTTACCGTGAGGGTGGGGAGGCACTGGAACAGGTTACCCAGAGAAGTTGTGGACACCCCAGCCCTGGGAATGTTCAAAGCCAGCCTGGATGAGGCTGTGAGCAACCTGATCTAGTGGAAGGTGCCCCTGCCCATGGCAGGGGCGTTTCAACTGAGTGATCTTAACTGAGTGATCTTCCAACCCTAAGTATTTTACGGTTCTATGAAATAAATTCTAGCAATTGCTTTTCACCTGGATGCAGGCCCCTGGAACTGCCTGTCACCTTTTAGCCTTGGTCACTCCAAATGCAAAAGCCTGTATGGCAGAGTTACAAAAGAGATGCTATTTGGTAGATAAGAATGAGACAATTTCTGTTGGAGAAGGTGGTGCTGGGGAAATACATGCTTCTGTTGTTGTATCTGCTGGCCTTTTATCTTTTTTCCTTTGTAACCTATCTTCTATGCTTATCAACATTTTCCTTCCAGCAGCTTCTGTAAAAGCACTGGTAGAAAGACACTTTCAGTGAAATGCTTTTAATAATGCTTCCATTAATGCTGGAGGTTTTCTGGGTTGTAGGTTCAGATGATCTCATTCTGTCACTCAGAAGTAATACAGAGGTATTACATTAGAATATAAATGCTCAGCTTCCAGCTTCTTTAGTTGCCTGCAAAATATTCCCGTTTTGAATCTTTTGATCTTTTCTTTCTAGTCCTTCTATCCATTTGCTGAAGTTTTGGAATCAATATTTATGTTGCAGTCCACTTTTTAGAAAAAATTGTTTCTTGAAGTGCAGGACAGATTCTCCCCATGTAATTGTAATTACTATCAGAAAGTATTGTTGACTATGCATGGTGAATTCATTTTTAGTTATGTTGTGAACTTTGCAACAAAAGCAGGTGTCTCCGTGATTCCACCTTCTAGGTATCCCACCAGTATTTTTAGGCTGTTCAGACTATTATGTCAAAAAAAGAGACCCTCTCAAAAATACTGTGTGTCCACAAATACAGAAAATTGACCAGAACTTGTAAATTCTTGTCCACTTGACTTGCCTTATGCCACAACTCAGTTCAGTCTGTTCCTCCCCTTGCTTGGCTGCTCAGGAAGATGAAAGTGGTGGTGGATATTGTAGCACAGAAAATGCCATCTGAAAATGATATTCATGTAGCGAGGAGCTATCTTATGAAGATCTTGAGAAGTTCTATGAGGTACAGTACTGACTTTACATGTGCATCCCTTCTGTTTCTTCCCAGTGATTGGATTCCTCCTACCATTTGTGAAGCCCAAACTGTCCCAGAAGCCCTCTTCCCAACCTTCTTTTCCTTATGCTCCAAATGCTGCTTGTATTGTGCTAATTTCCTAGTCTTGTGTTTCCTTAGTGGTACATCATAGAAGAGTAATTGTCTCATAAAAGATAAACCTTTTTAGCCAAATTGATGCCTAGGAGGTCTGTTGAATTTGCCCTAACAGGTATTTGTGGTTTGCTGAGTTGGTGTCAGTACTGTTTAAAGGTGAGCAGTGGGGGGAAAAAGACATCTGATATTCTGTGCAGCTGAACAGTGGAATGATAATTTTTTCCATACCTGCACACAGACTTGGAGCTAGCAAGGACTCTCTGGAGCCTGTCATTGAATGGCTGAGCAGAATCTTTTGCACTTGTTTGTGTTTGAGTACTGGGGCTCCTCCATTCTCAGAATGTCATGTCCTACCAAGAAGGAACAACTAGAGATGCTCTGCTTAACCGTTTTCTCTTTGGTCATGCTGAGAAGAGTAGGCTTTTGTTTATGGAAACAATTACTTCTTTTTTTAGTGGCAGTAATGATGCTGTAGTGGAATTACAGTTTCCCTTTAGAATTGTTATTCTCCTTTTGTAATCTTGCATGCAGAGTTTGGAAAAGCAATTCATCACTGATTTCTTCACATCTTCCTGAATGTACTGTGAAAAGCTATGTACTGAGAGTCGACCTGTTTTGAAGATACTGGCTTTAGTTTTGGTCTCTAAATGCAGTGGTTGTCCAAGGGCAGGATGAATTACCTTCAAAGAAGGCCCTGCTTCATTCCCAGGTGACTGGTCTGGACAAATGGCCTGTACTTGGCATCTGCTCACTAAAACAGAAGTAGCTGGATTCCACCCAGAAGGCTTAGTTAACCTCAGGGGAAAAAGAATGCACTTATTTCATGAGTGCTGAGAGGTGTAACAATCAGCAAGTCCTTGGAAGACGGTACAAGCTGTAGTTACTAATTCCTGAGCAGAAGGAAGGGGGTAGAGGAGTACGGAGCAATTTTGCAAAACAGTTTTTAAGGTGCAAAGCTCTAACAACAATTTACTGTTGTACTTCTTAGAAGAGATCTCTTCAGTTACATGACCAGGAACATTTGGAGGTGATTTCCAAGTAGATATTTGGGTACTTGCATGATTCACTGATGAGATGTATTCTTTAAAAACCAAACCTAGAAAACACCAAAACAAACAAAACCTCCCTGCATTTCTGGGGTGCCAAACATTTCAAGAGCTGAAGCAGAACTTGCTTGGAGTCAGTCAATATGATTGCTTGTATCACTATTACTAACTTGTGTGGAACAATGTACATGGCTTTAATCGTTCCTGTCATTAACTCTTTTCTTCCTAGCTCCTCTCATATGCACCTACCTACAGCAAAATCTTCCCAAAGCCCTACTGTTGTCAAGTTGTAAAAGAGTCCTAAGTCTCAGTATTAGCTTTTAAGTATTAAAGTTCTGGATACATGTCAGATACTTTAAAATGTATCAGTCTCTGTTCCTTGTAAAAACACCCAGCTCACCCCCCATAAAAAAATATTCCAAAAATATTGGCATTCCACTGCATCTCAAGCATTTTAAAGAAATGGTGATATCTTTTCAAAACTGGCATGCATATAGAAAGTGTTGCTGTCATTTAAAGTCATTGTGCCTCTGTCCTATCTGTGAAATGTTTTACTGCTGCCCTGGTAGATTTTTTGCTGTGTCTCACCTTATTGAACTGTTTGCATTAAACTAGCACCCTCTGCCTCTTGTTTTCAGAAGGAATGACCTAGCCTGCAGGCCGCACTCCTGGCACGCAACCAAATTTACTGAAAGTCAATCCGAGGCAGCCACGTCACACCTGCCCTCGTCTAATGCCTGCGCCTCCTGGCACTCGCGCTATCATGCAAGGTGAGTCTCTGCTTTAGTTACACACGTTCAGCTCTAACAGCAAGGCAATAATAACAGAGGTCATGTTGTTGAGGGGGGTTTTTTTAAAAACCCATGCAGAATCGTGGTATTATACCTCTTTAGAGTTGCCTGTCCTTTCAGTGCATGAAGGGGGAGTTTGGGAAGTTTGACATATGGATGAGTGGATTTCTGAAACAGTTTGTGATATGTGCATGTGATTGAAAGGTAAGAAACTAGCTTTAAAGGCAATCACAAGGTTATGCTTCTTGCTCCGCATTTCCTTTCAATGTCCACTGGTAAAATCCTAAGGCAAACTAATCATCAAAATTAACATTTGTAAAGTGAAATAGGAAGGGGAGAAAAAAAAATTGAAAAATACTGTTTCAGACAATTAAAAAGGCTTTTTCTAAAGAGAGGGTGCAGAATGCTTTACTGTTGTCTTTTAAGGTATTACTGGTTTAGTTAAACTGTCTTTCTGTAATCCTTCTCTACATCTGGGATCTTGCTTGTCTAGAGAGGTAATAAGACCAATGATTTTTCAGTTGCTGTTTAAAGCACCTTAATATTTGTTAGGTCTCATTCAACACTAATGGAGAAAGGCTGACATCCAGGCAGTTTTAGCTGTGAAACTCTAAACCTTTAGGTAATGCCTGTTTGTGTCTGGTTACAGGTTCTTGTTTGTTCCTGCTCCTAGGTGACATTCTTTATCATTTTCATAAAAGGTTTTCTTGGCTCCTGGGGTTTTTTTTGGGGGATGGGGGAGGAAAGGGGTGTTATTTTTTTTGTCTTTTGTTACTTTTTCCTTCTCATTTCCATTGGGCCATAGTTACACTGAGCATTAAAGAACATGAGTCTGGTGTGCAGTTCTGGTTTGGGAAGTAGACTTTTGTTTTCTATACTTAGTGCTGTACATTCTCCATCATTACTACTTGAGGTTAATGTTTTTTGGTAGTCAAAACAAAAGCACATTAATACTTCAGTATTTTATTTTTCATCTAATTTTTGCAGTTGTTTTTACATTGTTTTATTTGGGAACTCTTTACTGTTTTTAAACTAAATTGCTATCTGTCTTTGAATAAAGTTGACATTAGGCAGAAAGGGTTTTTTTAAAATGTTTTTTGTAATACTTTATTAGTAGAAGTTTTAGAAACTCTTGGTTACAATTTCTGCTGGTCTATTCTGATTTAAAGTTTGTATTTAAATATCATGCAGATGAGTTGATTTAGATTTATAGATTTTAAGACAGTAAAAGTCCTTGTATATAGAAACAAAATTTGGAAGTTTCTAAAAACTTCCAAAGAGTTCCTCATTGCAATGCTATAGCTAAAGAGTATTTCTACTATTAATGAGTATTCTACACTAAGCTGTAAATCATTATATGCTTCCTGCTCTTCCTGGTGGTTGTCCTTGTACCTTGTGAAAGTAAAATACTACAAGATGTGTCCCAAGGTGTGTTTTGATATGACCTGGGTGTGTCCCAGTACTTAGAAAAGAAAAAAAAAATGGTTCAATGCCAGTTTGAAATGAGGTTTGGTCAGGAAATTGTGGGTGTAAAGGAAGAGGGGAATGGGAATAGAGCAATCCCCTCCCCCCACGGATCAGAAATAGCCACAACTGCTGACAGACACTAATACTAATAAAAACTACAGATTCTTTCTCAGATGCCACTGAAAGATTTAGTGATCTTAGCACATTGTACTGCTACAGTTCCCAGGTCACTGCAGTCCTGAACCCCTTGGCTGCCTGTGCTGCCCACTTGAAAGGTGATGTATTTGGGAGATTTGTCAGCCCTAGTGTGTTGTCCAAGACATTCAGCATTCCCGTAGTGGCAGCCCAAGGATTTCAGTATTTTGGGGATCTCAGCTGCAGAGTGGGGTTCTTTGGGCTTGCTGATCTGCAGAAAGAGATGAGCAGCCTCAGAGATTCCCGACTTGACAAGTACATTTCACAAAAAGCTCAGCTGACAGGAAAGCACAGCAATCAGTACCTGAAAGCAGCAGTATGCAAGGAGATAATGGAAATAGCCCGAGGAGAGGATATTTCTAGCCCAAGCATCCCATCCCTGGGCTATTTCTGGAATTCCGTGTCCTTCCCTGGGCTAAGCATCTGAGATTGGTATTCAAAGCCTAAAATCTCTTCTGAATGTGCCTGCCTGCATTCTCTCTGTGAGTGTGAAAATCGACTAAATCATTTGTAAAAATGGAGAGTTCATGGGGGGAGGGGGAAGATGGCACTTTTTTGTGTTGGTGGAATGGGGCACAGCTGGCCAAAACCTCGTGAAGACTGTCCATACTACCAACTGCTAGGTTAAGGTATGGGCAGTTTCATTTGCTTTAGGTTGGTTGGTTTTGGTGGGGCTTTCTTTTTGCCAGCCTGATGAATTCAAACCTTTGAGAAGGTGGATGAAGCTAGAGGAAGACAGACCAGAAGAGGCTGTACCTGAGAGAGGGTGGTCCTGGAACCCAGCCCTCCACATCCAGCACTATACGTATGGGTTTTTTATCATGTGACTTTAATGCAAAAACTGTAAGGTATCTTGGGAGCACTAGGTTAGGTCTAGATGCTTCTCATCAAGGCTAGAGAGCTAGAATTTGTAAAGCTTTTGATGCCTTCATTTCTCTCTGTGAGTCTTCTGTGAAAAAGACAGAAGTCTCACCTTAACAATGTGGTGCAGACTTTTTCCTAGCTCATCCTAAACTAAGGCTGGGTGCACTTTTCTGGGAGGTGTGTAAGTGAACTGTCTTAAGTTGCTGAAAGTTTAAACCGTGCATTTTCTTGCAGTAGGATATACTGTAACAGATGAGCCTTTGGGTTTTTTTCTGTGCCCCTGGTTGTGCAGATGAACCCAACAACCTGTTCTACTTCATTCTGGTCTTACAGGTGTGGCTGTGGGACAAGTGTACTTTGAGAAGGTTACCTAAACTGAGGTTTTGGGGCAGTTAGGGTCAGGTGCATCTGATTTGTAATCCCATGCAGTTGTTGAGATGACATCATTTCTGTAAGGGCCCAGGAGCAGAAGCTCATGCCCCAGGGTTGGGAGGGGTGCTTACTGGCCAATGTGGCCAAGGGATGGTGTTTGTAGATTGTTCCTAGACTTCACCTGCCAAACTTTGACCAGCAGTGTAGGCGCTTTTATGAATCTGCTCTGAAAAAGCCATTGAGAGAAGGGTATCCTGGAATGCCTGCCAGGCTCAGGCAGAGAACTGGCTTTTGGACTCTCTTCCATGTCAGGGTTCACAAGAGGATTGCCCTGCAGTGTAGGACCACAGGAGGCCATGCTTTGCAGTAACATGCCATTAGAAGCTTTCCTGTCCTTCCTTTAAAGTGTTTACTCCTTCTGTTGGGTTTCCCTTTGGCATTTTCTAGCAGGGCTTTGACCTCTTATGCTGATGATCTCTGTTCCACATTTGATACCAGCAGATTTACATGAGACCTGTAAATTGAGGCTTTCCTGCACAAGTGGCATCTTTTTTTTTAATTAATGCCAAGTATCTGGTTGGATTTTATTATCTTAAAGGTCTTTTCCAACCTTAATGGTTCTATGATCTCCTTAGAGCTGAAGGGGGTGGGAATATCAACAATTCTTAGTAGTATCTAGGTTATATTATTCTTTGACAGAAGAAATCCTAGTAATGATCGAGATACTTTTTACATGAAACACAATACCAGCCTAAGATGACAATTAAGACCTTTTTAAGGATTCAGCAAGATGTTTTAAATACTGAAAATGAATGAATGAAAGAACATAAAACCTCACAAGATGAGGCCATTGCTAGTGCATCTTGTTAATAAAATGCTTTTAAAAAGTAAGCATAAAGCATATCTTCTCTTATTTCATATAAATTGCTTTTGACCATGTTGTATAAGAAAAGAAGTTTAAAAGGCTGTAGTAGTAGAGGGGGGAAAAAGCAATTCTGTTAGTACTGAATTCCAAAGAACTGCTGAATTGACCTTTGCAATATTTTTGACATAAGAAAAGATCTATATCAGTCTTTGTATTTTTTATGTGGACTAATCTAATTTCATTGCTAGCTTTCACGGGTCTCTTAACAGCACAGGATTTGATAGATGCTTCTTATAATTATAGCTACAGGGAAGTGGAATAATTCTGGGATTTCTACCAAGGGGCTTTGCATGCAAGGGCAAGAATTTGAATTTGGCATATAAAAACAGGAGGAGCTGCCAGTGAAGTTCAAACAGGGAGATGTGATGAGAGTAACTGGAAAGGCTGTCATCTCAGCATCAGTGTTTTGGACTGACAGGAGGTGGATGCTGTGAGAAAGAAAAGAAAGAAAATGAAACAAAACTCATGGGGTAGGAAAGCAACAGAAGCAGCAAGATTTTGAGAGAGTGTTCTTGGCAAAAGACCTGAAGAAAGTACCAGTGTCAAAGATCTTTTTATAGAGGAAAGAGGGGTAGGGAAAAACTGGTGGCAGTAAGGATTCTGGAAGGCAGGTCAGAAGTTTGTTTGGCCATGCAGAGCTTGTGTGTGTTTGGCATCTCCTCTTGAACTTTTCCTGCCAATGTTGTGGAACTGGGTGGAATTGAATGTTGTTGTAAGAGTGTCAACCTGAGAGTCGTTTGAAACCAGACTGATAAGGTGCATGTGCAGGTGGTATTTGAGACAACTGTATTTAGTGCATCTCTGCGTAAAAGTTAAAACATCAAATGAATAGGCAGATGTGGCTATAACTTTATGGGAGTAACTTAATGACAAGGGAATAACATCATGGGCTGAAGAAGTTTAGAGTCTCATTTCAGAGATGAAGAGAGGAAGTACATGAGTTTAATAGCTGGAAGAATCGGGGTACCTGGAAAATAAGCTGAAAAATAAGTTGGTGTTTGTCCTGGGAAAGAGGGAGCTAATGGAGCTCAAACTAAATTTTTCTAAAAGCAAAGTCAGCAAAATCAACAATTTGCAGAGGGAAGAGGAAGCCTTCAAGGAGATAAATGCATATTACTTACTGGCAAACTTGCATAGGGAAGCTGAGTTAGTTACTAAGGTTTCAAGCTTTGAATCAGTGGCAGAGTATAAAGTTGGAGCCCTGACTTTGTGTTCAAACTTTCAATTTTGTTAGATTGTCTTTAACTGCTGTGCAGGTGGATCTTAACCACTATTATTAAAATGGGTGGTTACAATTATGTTGTGGCATTTTTTGAGTGGTGTATTTATTCTGACACTTTCTCTTTGTTTGCTTCAATAGTTGGTCTTCTCATGACCTGTCAAATTCATGGGATCAGTCAAGTCTGTATCGCACTTCTGATCAATTCAGCTCTTTGGGAAGTATGGACAGCTGGGACCACACTCCACCAGTAGCCCAGTACGGAAGACTTTCTTCTGCAAGGTCTAATAGTAGCATTGACCATCTAGGGAGCCAAAGTAAGCGGGATTCAGCCTATGGGTCTTTCTCCACGAGTTCTAGCACCCCTGACCATACTCTGTCCAATGCAGACACTTCTTCGACAGAGAACATGCTTTACAAAGTGGGCCACTGGGAGACTGCTAAGCATGGAAGCAAGTCTGGCCAGTTTTTGAATGACAGCAGTGGAACAGAGGACAAACCTGGGTATTTGCCAGCTCTCATCCAGTATGAGAACAACAAAAGTCCAAGAACAGAGGAACACCCAGATGGAAAGCTCACTAGCTCTGGAAGATCCAGTTTCGGACCTGTCTGGTACGTTCCTGATAAGAAGAAGTCTTCATCTCCTCCCCCCCCACCTCCACCTCTTCGTAGTGACAGCTTTGCTGCTACCAAGGGCCATGAGAAAGCCCATGGCCCTGTGTTCTCAGAGGGTGCCAGCACGCAGCACTTTACAGCCTTGAACCGATCTCAGCCCAGGAATGACTGGAGTTTGGAAACTGCAGAGCAGCAGCGGCAGCTCTCCAGACCATGTGACAGGAGGATCAGCAGCTCATATTATAAATCCAATCTGAGTTCAGAACACACTTTTTCTTCAGCTGGTGAAAGGTACAGTAGTAATGCAGGAGCTGTGAACAAACTGCAGCCATCCTTGTCCAGCACTGATGTTAGGTTTGCACAGCCTGCTTACACTTACCACCACCAGCACCAGTACAGTGATGAAAGCACCTTTTATCACAGTGCAAGAATCTGTGCTGCACCTAAAGATCAGCAACATTATCTGTCCTACACTGGCATTCAGGAGTTATCTACAGATCATTTTCATGGCTACAGTCCAAACCAAGCCAGTCTGCTCAACACTTCTTCTTTGAACAGTGCTGCTGAACAAAAGGTGGACAATACTGGACAAAGTCGATATTATTGTGTGACAGCAAAACAGCCTGCTCAGGGAAACTCAAAGCCACTACAATTCAAGGATGACAGCTGGAAACCTGCAGTGGGAACTGATGTGTCCCTTGGACCTCATGAAAATTCTGCAGTTATTACAATGGCCCAAAACCCAAAATACTATCTACCTCAACAATCTATTGAATCTTCACTGACAAAGTGTGAGAACAGTAGTCATTACCCAGTAGACAGAGAAGGAGATGCTAGGTGTGCTGTAGTAGAAGAATCTAAAAAACCTAATCATACTGAAAAGTCTGGACAAAAGAAAAGCTCTGAGAACAGCTCTGAGGAAGGTGAAACTAGGCACAGTCAGCAGGAGTATGTAAAGGGCTGTGTCCTTACCACTGAAAACAGACCTGCTCAGAAAGATTTTAGGTGGGGTAAAGATGAGAGTAGCAAGATTTCTCCTCAGAAGACGCCAATGTTGCACTCTTTAGCTCAGGAAGGGAAAAAACAGTCTGACAACAACCCAGAAGCAGTAACAGAACGACAGACCTCATTTGACACTCACCTGTCTAAACAGGCACGAAGGAGCGATCGTTTTGCAACAACCCTCAGAAATGAGATCCAAATGAGAAGAGCAAAGCTGCAGAAAAGTAGAAGTACTGCTACACTAGTAGGGTCATCTGGAACAGAGGAGTGCAGTGAGACCTGGAAACTAGATTCAACAGAGGATGTCACCACCTCCCCAGACACAAACTTTACCAGCACCTACAAAGATCACCTCAAGGAAGCACAAGCCAGGGTTCTGAGCGCGACGTCCTTCAAACGTCGGGACTTGGAGCCCAGCCCCGCTGAATATCTCCCCAGGTCACCTGAGCGGAAAACTGGTAGTTACAACTCCTCATTACTGGCTTTGGTTTCTGAAGATGTCTCTGCATTCCTTGAGGCTACACAAGCCAAACCAAACCCTACAGGGAGTGGCACTCATCACGTTCCTCGAATTGGAGCCAGGAAGAGGTTCACAACAGAGCAAAAACTGAAGTCCTACTCAGAACCAGAGAAGATGAATGAGGTGGGCATGTCAGAGAATGAATGCCATGCTCATTGCTGTGCAAATATATCAGAAGAAGCCCTGGGCTCATTTGCAGACAGGTGGAAATTTTTTGAAGAAACAAGTAAGCCTGCATCCAGAAAATCATCACAGAAACCAGGTCCCCATGGTCTAGCAGAGGGACAGCCTGAGAGGCCAAATAGGAAAGTGCAAGAGGGAGAGGAGCTGTGGTATGAGAGAAGAGGTCGGGTAGCCTCTGCTGGACTTGAAACTGCTCGTGCTTCAAAAGATAGTGTCCACCATAGCAGCAGCAATAGGGCTGCTGAGAGGACTGTGAAATCTGCACAGCCACAGCGCCTGGGAACCTTTGCAGAGTATGAGGCATCGTGGAAGGAGCAGCGGAAGCCAATAGAGCCGAGGAGCTCAGGAAGGTACCATTCAGCTGATAATATCCTTGATACAGGCCATGAACAGCATGGGAAATCCCAATACATTCATGAGAGGTCTAGATCATCCCCTTCCACTGATTTCTACAAACAGGTACAAGTGTCTTTTGCATTATCCTTTAAATTGCCCAAGGTGGTGGGGGACAGTAGAGGAGTGGAGGGGAAAAGAGTATTTTTATGAAGATTTCCAATTTAGGAACACTATGTAATACGGTATTTGCCTTTTGCCAGTAAAGCAGTAAATGTTACAGGTAGCTTTCTTAAGTAAAATGAGGAAGATCAAAGTTTGTACTGCACAAGAGCAATTGGATCAAAGTAATTTCTTGTATGTTGCAGTCAGATGGAAAAAAACATGATTGATTTTCTAATATCCTCTTTATTACAGTAGAAATCTAGGAAATTCAAAGCAATCTTCACCCGGAGTTATTTTTTCATTGATGTGGCTGTATTCCCTGTTTTAAGGTTTTGAATTCTCTGAGACTGTGAAGAAAAGTGTTCCAAGTGTAAATAATACATACTTTTGTCTAATTTTTTAATGGTCTAATAGTTTCCATGGATTTCCTCTTTTCTTCTAAAGTTGCTTCATGCAAAAGCTACATAGGACAAAACTTCTGCCTAATAAAATTTAGAGATTACAAAAATGCCTGTTAATGTTAAAACTACAGCAACAGTGAAACTGCATAATGTTTTGTGTCAGTTTGCTTAATTTAAGATGTATACATTTATTCCTTAGAGAGATGCCAAATGTCCGTTCAACTTGCAAGTAAATACTAAGTTAATTTTTAACTGAGCAGGCCCGGGCAGTGGTTGGCAGGTGGCACTGGAAGTAAACAGAGAAACCAAGTCTCTTTAGTTCTCTGTTAAAAGATGTTGTTCAAGCTGCTACAAGATTGCCTGGTATATATAAGGAGTCATAGTGTGTTCAACCTGTGTTGAACTTCACCTTCTGCAAGAACAGAATTGAAGTAATGCAGTTGTATATTACTTTTTCTTTATTTTTTCCCCTCTTGGTGAAAATATTGCATACATACATACACAGGTCACCTCTGTGTGTGTAGACATGGAGTAGAATGAGAATAGCTAAAAAAGAAACAAAAAGGTTGATCTCTAAAAGTTGTGGACCGTCTGTCCATAAGTTGTGTCTTCTCATTTGGCAAAAGTTATTTTTGAACTGTATACTTGGACTTAACTATGTGGATAATTTAGGTAGAGATTCCAAGCACTGAAAATACTCACCTGGAAGTTATTTTGAAAATTAAATTCACTAAATTATTTAAAAATTGCCTATCCAGCAGAAAAAAAATCACATAATCTATTGCCTGTATGCATTTCTGGTTTATTAGTCAGTGCCTTTAAGTTCAGTATAAGCCTCCTGGGGCAAAAAGCAGACACCTGTTTAGGCACCTGGAAAATACGGTGGTAAGTGCATTGAAGATGCTTACAACAGACTAGAGTAAATAAAGATGTTGTTTTGCATATATGATTCAGATTATTCCAGTGCTAATGTGCAATTAAATTTCCTGTAGGTTTGGTGTTTGTAATGCAAAGCTATGCTTTGGGTGGGGTTGTTTGAAGATAGTGAGATAATAACGTTCTGCAACAGCACTGTTGGTGTTTTACTGAGAAACTAAAGTACACGCATGGGGATTCACAACCTGGTGCATACTTTCATCTCCTAAAATGTGAGCAACTCTTCTGCAACTTCTGTGCCTCTTTTTTTTGTTTGTTTTTGCGAAATGGAAGTTGCAAACGTTTATATAAATGTTAAGCTCTTCTGTAGATCAGCAAAGCAGAGCAGCAATGTGAGCACAGCCAGGTCGGGAGTGCTACGCAAGAGGTCACAGAGCATACTGTACTGCTTAAAACCAAACAAGCTTAAAACATGCTATGCTGTTGACTTCATGTATATTCAAACAGAGCAAACCCACAAATAAGAGGTTCCATAATCATAGATTTTTTGGGAGTCTGAAACATGATGACTTGGTCTCTTACTTGTACTATAAACCTCTTTTAGGAAGTATCAGTTGAAGTAAGGAGGCAAGCAGAGGATTTAAAGGAAGATGGGGAGTGTATTTTCTCTAATGTTAACAAACTGGATGAAAGGAACTGCACTGTAAGGTAAGTATGTCGTAATTTCTCTCTCTAAAAGATTTTTTTTTGACAAATTTCTCTGATCTGATCTTTTCCTGACTCAAACTGCAAGTTTTGCTGTGATGATTTCAGAGTTTCTGCTGTGCCTTTTTCCTTTGTTTCCCTCCTTCTCCCCACGTACTTCAATAAGCATGATAGAATTAATGTTGGGACTGAAATTCTTGGGGAGCTTAAAGAAATTGTTGTGATGATTTCCATCTACCACGTCCAAAGCCGAGTGACAATTTTAGCGTGAGCTTAAAGAAATTGTCGAGTGTTGAGCATATTATAGTTTGTTTGGAGGCAGTTGATTCTTACTTGTGTGCATGAAATGATAGTTACAGGTTTTTTGGGGGGTAGGCTGGGGGCTTGAGGTTTCCCAAAACAGATTTCTAGTATTATCCTTGGCAAAGACAGCATGCTGCTGAAACATAGTAGCGTTGTAAATTGGACTTTCCTTTTCTTGCGCCTTTAGAGAATACAGTACATGAATAGAAGACACTAAAATTTGTTTTAGTGTTTCATCGGCTCCGATTTTCTGTTAATTAATGTTTTAATTAATGTACAATGTTTTCAAACCATTTTCAAAGGTGTGACTGTATGCACAGTGTAGTTAAAATCCTTTAAATGTCTGGCATGCTGAGGGTGCCCTCGTCCTGGCCCGTTGTGGTGTAAGCAGTGATTTCAGTAATTGCTGATCCTGCGGCTGCTGAAGGCGAGCTGAGGTTGTGCACACGCTGCTATCGCCAGGTCTTGACAGCTCTGGGTTTCGTAACAGTGAACCCATGCACAGGAAAAAAGAACCTCTACAGGCTTTCCTCGGTTCTGCAAGTGGTATTAATCTCTCAAGGGGAGAAGAAATTATGAACTGTAGCAAACATACACTCTAGCCGTGACCATAAAATCTTGTAGAAAGATAGTATTTATTTGTGGGTTTATATGATTGTATTTTGCATTGCTTATGGCTCAGCTGAAGAGACCACCCCCTATTTTCTAATTTTTTGTAGCCCTTTGTACTTACCGTAGTGATTTCCAACTGAGCAGCCCGGGAGGGTGCGAGTGTGCGCGCACGCGTGGGGAGGGGCCGAGGGGAGCCGAGGGGGAGGCGGGCACAGTCCGCCGGGAGCGGCCGGGCTGATGTGGGCGGGCAGCATCTCTGGACAAGTAGAACGATTTCCATCTACCAGCGCCGAAGCCGAGTCACAAAAGCATGTGAATAATACTCCTACGCCAGCATTTTAGCAGTGTTTGTGCAGCACAATTCTTGCTTTATAATCATGGAGTCCATGAAAATCACATGACACTGGGCACCAGCTGCAGTAACTTTTTTTCAGCGGGAGCCTATATTGACATACTATTTCAGATGTAGTATTTGGCCATTTTACCATATTACAGAAGGTTTTGTGAAATGGTCTCTTTCACAGTCTTTCTCTCAACATTGACATGCTGAAGGTTGATATGCCTTTTGTGTTCAAAAAACTAACTAATTAAAATCTCTCATTTGGACATTTAATTCCTGTGTTGTGAACTCCCACTGCATGATAATGAATGGCTGCCTTATTGGAAAGAATATATATTTCTGTGTGCTCCTTTTTTAGTAAGGCATTCATATGCTCAAAAGGATCTGGACCCATGACATGGATTGATATTATGATTTTTGAGCTGCCCTAAAGGCATTAGTTTTCTATTTTTAAAATCTAGCGATCTGCAAATGGCTAGGAAATCTACCTAATTCAGGGTATATGCTAGAACATGAATAGTAACTAAACCTGAGATCTCCCTTATGGTCATATTTAATACTTTCTTTTAAAATTTGTGTTTGGATTAAATTGCTGGCAGCTGGTATTTTGTGCTACTGAGACCTCTGTGCTGTGGTTGCCTTTGTCAGTGTGATGCAAAGTTAGTGTTACCAAAGTCAGTGTGATGCAGCTGAACATAGGAGTGGCCCTTCTGTGTTTGTGGGGGTGAATTTGCAGGAACCCAAGCTGAGAGACAGCTGTGGAGTCCATGAGTGCTTTCTCCAGGTTAGGGACTGTCCTACACTACAGGGTGCCTCTGGCCTTCCTCCCCTTAAGTTGCTTTGAGAAAAGAAAAGAAATTAATAACTTGAAATAAACTTTGAATATTTGCCATATACAGCTTCCCTGATTATTTTCCATAGAAATACCAGTCTTTTTAATGCACTGAATGTAGAATGAAAAAGGGCTAGAATATTGTAACAGTAAATGGCTTTTTAGAAACAAACAAACAAAAATAAATGTACTTGATAATTTTTTTCTCCTGAGCTTTTTGCTGCAGTATTTTCTTCATAATCTAGAATGGAAAAGGGTTAGAATATTGTAACAGCAAATGGCTTTTTAAAAACAAACAAACAAAAATAAAGATGCTTGATAATTTTTTTTTCTTGAGCTTTTTGCTGCAGTATTTTCTTGGCTGTTCTTTTTTAGCACACAGTTGTAAAACCTAAGTTAACACTGCTTTGAAAATGGGGGGGGGGGGGGGAAGGGTGAATGTTTAGTTGATGAAGATAATTTGTAAACCTCTTTGATCTTTGAGCTGTTTTCTCCCTCTGAGATTACTGAGTGCTTCCAATGAATTCAGGTTGTTTCATCTCCCTTTTTAGAAGAGCTGCAACATGTTCTTCTGAACTGCAGTATTTAATAGCTTAGGGTATTACTTTTATAGGAAGAGAAAATAGTGGTCCATAGAAGCCATTGTCATCTCTTATGGAAGAACCAAACCACTCTTGTTATGAACTTACAGGGATGCAAACAGTCATCTAATATGAGATGAGTATTTTTATACTGAGGGGTTGATGTGATTCTATGGATGTTCTTAACTTTAGGACAGCTTAAAAGGATTATACAATTCTGCTGATCTGTAAAACAAAAAATGGTGCTTTTTTCAGATTAGTTACAAAAGCTTACCTTTTTACAGATGCAAAGTCTGTGCTTCCTTAAACATGTCTCTCTTTCTGCATTTATAAAATGACTTATACTGGTTATATAATTAACTTCGATATAGAAGTCTTCACAATTTCTAAGCGGAAATAGGCTTTCAAAAGGTTAAAGAGGGAAATAGCTGCTCTGACCAGTAGTCTGTGGCTTCCTGAAGTATGACATGCACTCGTAAAAGTCATTCTGCATCAAAAGAATCATGCTTTATGATCTAATTCTTAAGATAGCCATCTACTAGAGATGTTTACAGCCATTGCTTTTATTTACTTTCTAAGAACATTTGACTCCCAGCTCTATTAATTTGTTCCTGTGATGTCTATTAAAGTTAAATAACTTCAAAAAGTGAAAAAGGATATATGAGATCACAGGTTGCAGAAAATATTTCAACATTTAATACGTGTCAAGTCCAAGAGTATGTGCATGTCAAGGGTAGGACCACAGCATGACTCAACTCTGATTGAACACTTTAAAATATTTATTTCAGTGTTTTAATACCTTAGTAGTTACTCCTATTTGAGTTGAGCTCTTGAAGACAGAGGAAGAGCATTTACAATACACAACCAAAATAAAACTAATTTCTTAATGCCTAAGTTATCCTAAATGCCCAAGTATAATTTTCTAGAAAAATCTTTGATAAGCCTGAAACAGGAGCCTATAGACATGTTCTCAAGTGTTTTATTAGGCTCTTCATAAGGAAACTGATTTTTCAGCACCTGGTGAATGTCTAGGCTCCATGCTCACCAGGAGCAGCAGCAAATTATTGTGCAAGGAAGGAGGAGGACCTTTAGCCATACAGGAATGTGAGTGACCTTATGTCTTCTGAATTGAGTCAGATGGAAAACCATTTAAAAATGACCAGTAGTCTATTTGTGTATGTATTTATTTGTATCATGCGTATATGGATGTGTGTGTATATATATATATATATACACACAGACATATGAAACATGCATGTGTGTACTGATAGTTGCTTCTCTTAGCTTTTTCTGGTTTGTGACCATTATAGGGTTGGGGCTCACATGGCTATGAGGACTAATTAACAGTGGGGGAAAAAAACCCCAATAATCCACAATACACATTTGGACAAATCAGTTCTTCATATTTATGATGGTAGGTGGTGTAAATTAGTCACTGGAAATATTCTTAGAAACTACAGTTTTTCATGACTCCAGAAATTTTAAATTCTATATTTTGTTTGGGTTTCTCTTACTGTGGTGTCAAAAAAATTAATATAGTACCAATATACAGTGTTAGGATCAGCTTAACTAGGAACTGAGCTACTGAAATACAAGACTTGTAGGCTTGGAGGTTTTTATGTGTAGCAAAAGGGCCATTTCCTTAAATAGTGAGAACTTTTGTTGCTGGCATTGTGTCCCATAGCTATTTTAAACTTCTGTTCTTTATTGAGAATTGTAGAATCCTAGAATGGTTCAGTTCGGAAGGGACCTTAAAAATCATCTAGTTCCAACCCTCCTGCCATGGCCAGGGAACTTTGCACTAGACCAGGTTACTCAGAGCCCCATCCAGCCTGGTCACCTCCAGGTTTGGGAAGTCCACAGCTTCTCTGGATAACCGATTCCAGTGCCTCACCACCCTCACAGTAAAGAATTTCTTCCTAATATCTTATCTAAGCCTGCCTTCCTCCAGTTTAAGTTCATTCCCCCTTGTCCTGTCACGACATGCCTTTGTGAAAAGTCCCTTTCCAGTTTTCTTGTAGCCCCCTTCAGGTACTGGAAAGTGCTGTGAGGTCTCCTTGGAGCCTTCTCTCCTCGAGGCTGAACAGCCCCAACTCTCTCAGCCTGTTCTAAATGAGATGTTCCAGTCCTCTGATCATAGTAGTGGCCCTCCTCTGGACACGTTCCAACAGGGCCACGTTTTTCTTCTTTTGGGAACCCTAGAGCTGCATGTGGTTATCAAGGTGAGGTTTCACAAAAGTAGTGTAGAGGGGGAGAATCCCCTCCCTCCATCTGTTGGCCACACTGCTTTTAATGGTAGCCTTTTTGCTCTCTGAGCTGGGAGTGCACACTGCCAAGTCATTATTGAGCTTTTTGTCCACACACACCCCCAAGTCTTTCTTCTCAAGGCTGGTCTTGGTCCATTCTCAGCCTGAACTTCTCCTTGGGATTGCCCTGACCCAGATGCAGAACCTGGCACTTGGTCTTGTTGACCTTCCTGAGGTTATTCATGTATTGTTGCAGTTAAACAGTCAAACTATGAGTTGCTTTTCCTGGCTGAACATTGCAGGACAAGTATGTCTCAGTCATTGCAGGACTCACCAAGACATTACCAGAGCTATGTAAGCAAAATGTTTTCACCCTATTCCTTGTGAAGAAGAAATAGTATGATCTCATGCAACTGCTTCCTTAGAAATCAGTGGAAAAACTACTTTGGCAAACATTTTGTGCATGTGTTAACAAGCTCTGCAGAGCTTTCTCTTCTCCAGGCTGAACAATCCCAACTCTCTCATCCTGTCTTCACAACAGAGGTGTTCCATCCCTCTGATCATCTCCCTGGCACTCCTCTGGACTTGCTCCAGCAGGTCCATGTCCTTAGCATTTCTTTATCATGAGATACAGATTATTAGGGCATTTCTCAGACCAGTTTTTTTTGTCAGTGATGTCATTGTGTGTGTCATACAGCAATGACACAGTACAGTCTGGACTGTTACAATGTTTGTATTTTGTCTGAAAATGGAAAAAACATACTGTGGCTCTTCCTGTGCATATAGAAGAGAGTCTAACAGCATCCATTCATGTATGAGAAATCCCCTGTAACCTTTCATCTTCCTTAGGTTTCTGTGAATACTTGTAATTAGTACAAGTTTCATTGCCAGGTACCATTATGTCCTTCCAGTGTACTAGTGTATGTGACTGACTAATAACAGATATATAGGTATCACACTCTGAGACAGTGGAACCTTGAATCACTGGTTATGTGATGGCAGCTGATGGATGTTGATGCTTAAAAACAGGTTAAAGGTCTACTTAGGCAGGTTTTTTTTTCTCTGGGTGAGCCAGTAGCAGGTGCTTGGGGAACAGAAAACCAGAGCAAACCTGGAGCCATGCAGCTGGGTGTCTTGTCAAGCCTCCGGTGGTCTGTCTGTCTTTGAGCTTTGCTTTATTTTGGGGGTTTGGTTTGGTTTTTTACTGCTTTGAAGTACAAAGATTGTATGTTCATAGAATAGTCTGTGAAATTCAGCTTTTCCTTCTTGCATAGCAGTAATTCCTGTTGTACATCATTGTATATGTTGGTGAAGTACAGGAAGATCTCTCCTGTGGGTTACTTTGCATTTATTAAATCTGAATTTCATCTGTTATTTTATGACCCATTCATTCAATGATAGGAAATCTTGGTTTGGAGTCTTTATTATTCAGAATCATTTCCTCATAGCAGCAACTATTGTCACCTGCTTTTTCACCCATTTTGTAAATCATCTATATCTAATGAGTTCTGATGTGAATGATGTGATGAGACAAGTGAGGACTCTTGTCTTATGGGAGTCAAATTTTTAAGAGACTCAGGTGAGATAAAATTTCATTTTCTAAATCATCTAAAAATCCAAAGTCTGTCATCCAGATCACTCTTGTCCCTATGTGTAGTGACTCTAAGATTAGTAATGCATCTTTTCTACACATGCCCAAATTATTCTTTGTCATTTTTACTCATTAGTGCAGCTGCTAAATCTCTTCATAAAATTTCTTCTTCTGTGCTTAATTCAGATATTAAGTTTATCATTCGGAAGTTCTCCAGATTCGTAATGAGTATTTGTTTTTATTCTTGCTCTATTTCTCTCATTTTCTCTCTTCAGCACCCTTACTTTCCCTCCCCAACACTGGGTGTGTCACTGTGCTCAAGCAGCTGTCCAAGTATCAGAGGAATGGGTAGCTGTGCATCACAGATCCCAGTTCAGCAATTTCCTGTGGAAGTTTCAGGTGATTGTCGTATGGCCCAGGTAGCTTATGACTACCCACTTTTAATGGTGTGCAGCATCTGAGAATAGTTCCTGCAAAGGCTGTTATTTTCTGGAGTTGTGAAGGGGAGATAGTGCCAATATTTTGCTGCAGCCTTATTTTCTTTGTATTCTTACTATTGTACTTCCATCCCTATAATCTGTTTGGCAGATATCTGTGTTAGAATAAGTGCCTTTTTTTCCTTTTTTTTTTTTTTTTGTCCTAACACCCTTAAGAATTTGTACCTCAGCTTTACTTTTAAAACTCCTTCTTTTTTACCATATTTTGCTTATACATCTGCTTTGCTAGATTAGTTCTGTTTTTTCCTTGTTTGGGTAGGACTTAAGTTCTCTGGTGGATGTTCCTTTTAATTGTTATTTGATTCAACCTTTGGAGGGGACAGAGAGAGGGAAGGAAGAACAGTGGCTGGATGTTTCGGTAGGTGTTACACATTTTCTCTGAATTTCATATATCTTCAGTTGCATGTTATCTCTTAGCATTATACCATCTGGCTTGTTTTTTTAAAAAGTACTCATCTCGTGTATGTAAGTGCCCTTTTCAAAATTAAATACCACTGTGTGGATTCTTAATCTTTCAAAAAAGATTTATCTAAATGCATATGGCCACTGGCACAGGGCAGTTCTTCAAATAGCTTTTGAAGAACTATAGTTTTGAACCAGATTCTTCTCATACCTCAGGATCAAGGCAGAAGTTGCATCATAAATTGTCCCACTTACAGTCTTTTTCTTCCTCTTGCTGTCCATTTTAAAACTTTCAGGCTGGTTGAGCTGAGAGATGTGTGGGCATCTTCATAAGTATCACAATTGCATTATTTTGGGATTTGGGGTTGGTTGTGGCTAAATGAAAGTGGTAAAACTTGCAGGCTCCTGCCACTGCCTCCCCATTCCTCACTCTCCTGGCAGCACTCAGCTGGCGGCTGTCAGGTGTGTGTCCTGCAGATTGCTGTGATGCTCCAGTTGGGCTCACCAGCAGCTGCTGGATCTCATTAAATGGGTGCTGGACTGCCTCCAAAACCAGTGCTTGGTTTACAGTACACTGCAGTAATACAGGCCTGTTTCTCCCCCATCCAATTTCTGCATTCTCCACACCCTTGAAAATGCAGACTCTCCCTCTACCTTTATTAGGTGAACTTTGAATCCCTGTTTCTAAACTTGAGGGTGGATATCCCATCTCATGCATCCCCTTTTTTTCTACTTGTAGCTTCTTACTACCAAGTAAAGTTACTTTTGCTTTAATTGCTCCTGGCACATCTGTTCTCCTCACTGTGCATACAGTGACAGCTAAGGGTATGCAAGGCCATCATGGGCTGATAAAAGGAAGTGTTGAAGGGTAATTTCTTCTTACGGAAAGCTTCCTCCCCTGCCTCTAAAGGTGAGTGTTACCAAGCATGAGTAGCTGGAAGAAGTCCTAAACATGATTCTGCAAGTACTCAAATTGGGAGTGTGCGAAAGAACAGCACACAAAAATGTTTGTGGAGAGAGAAACAGAGATAAATTTGTACTCATTAGTTCATTTTTGTATTCTGGTTTGATTTGACTAGTTTCCCTGGAAAGAGGATTAGAATGAAAACCATCTAAAGATGTGCATTTTTGTTGTATTGCTTGAAATCCAGCTATCTTCATATAGCCCTGTTGATGATAACAGCAGTTGAGTAGGGATATTTAGAGCTAATGTAAGATACAGTCTCCAGTGGTTTTAGTTACAAAAGCATCATGTGCTGATGCATTGTAGATTTTATTTTCCCTTAAGTTACTTGATGAAAAGCATAATTGGAAATAGGTGACTGATATGTCTCCGCAGTGCAGCGGTTCATATATTTCTGACGTATGGAGTGGCTTTATGGTGTTCTGATACTAAAAGCTAGCCTGTGAAATGTTCACTTTCTGCTATAAGCCCTGGCAACATGGTTATGGTTTGCTGTCACGCAGGAGATTGCTTATGTCAGTAAATGTGAGTGAAGTTTTGTGCTAAAAAGTAACGAGACAGCCACAGCTTCCATTTCTCTGGAGGGGCCAACCAGACTTGCTGCAGTCTGTTAACCAGTTGTATTGTATTATGTAAACTGGTGTTTTTTCGTGAAGTCATTCTCACTCTCTATTGAAATCAAATAGGCAGCTTTGGGAAACAGAAAAATTTTAGGGGAGGTTATTAACTGGATGTCTAACTGCTCTGTGTGATTTTGTGTGCAGTTTAAATAACATTTTCCTCTTAAAAGTGGTCATCTTCGAAATTATCTTTCATACATATTAAAGCCTCATCCACACTTTCTCTATTAAGTCTTTAATGTGTTCTTGTAGAAAAATTGAAAGGAGCTTGAGCTTTGTTCTGATGAAAGCCACGATGGCTTCTAAAGATGGAGCGTGGGGGTGGCAATGTGCTCATGCAGCATGAAAGCATTTAGCTCTTTCCCTGCAGAGTCTCCTGCAAGAGAGGGCGCCTGTGCACACAACACATGCAAAAAAATTCAGGCGGAGGGCTGTTTATGAAGAAGACTCTCCTCTAAAATTAAAGACTTGGTATTATGAACACTGTTCAGAAAGAAACCTAATAACACACTGATCTTTTAAAATAATTGTAAATAGTGAAAACTTGCAGAGCTGTAGTTGTGGAAATGCAGATCATGATTTTCACAAATGAAAAGAAAAATCCTTAAAAAATTGAAGGACTTTTAAGTTTTGTTTTGTTTTTTTTTTAATAACCAAATCCAAGGGGTGGGGGTGGGGGAAGGGAAAAGCTTTGAAGTCTCTGAGATCTTTTCCCTGAGGTCAGAAGTTTCTGGTGATGTAACATACAATACAGACTAAGCCTTCACTTATCAAGGTTAAAGTTGACAGAGCTTGTATGAACTTGTCAATCATAGGAAGCAGGCAAAAACAAGCCAGCTGTTGTGAGGCATGGCTTTGAAAATCCTCTGTGTTACAGTAAATGAGACGCAGAGGTTGAGACAGATTCAGTTCTGCAAGGCTTTCCAACTGACTGGCACATTTGCAAGGATGCAAAGCTCACATATCCAGTGAATATGGGTAAAAAGCTGTAAATCCTGGTAAGATTGTCTTGTCTTTAGTGTTAAAGCATGAAATAAATGGCTAGAGGTGTGTGCTTCATTTGCCATTTTTTGTCAGTTCTGAACAGAAATTTGCAGTATTAATTCATACAGTATTTCTTTTGTTCTTCAGGTCTTTGAGCACAGGCTGCATCTTCTGCCCCTATCAGCAGAAGCTACAGTAACAAATTAGCAATGATGCAATGCTTGGTACAGAATTTTATTTTGCTTACTGTAATCGACTGCTCTGTTCACTGATGGGTTGGGAGAATAGGGGGAAAATGTGAGTTAATTCCAGCTAAGATGCTCTGTGTGCATATGCTCGCACACACGCGCTGTTTTTAGCAGCTTTTGTTTTCACAGTTGGCATCATGTACACTGGAATTAGAAGGCAGTGCCTTTTGAAAATACTTGTTTTCTGGACTGAAGGCTGCAGTGCCGTTGTTGTGGCTCAGGGTGCCAGGCTCGGGGTTCCTCTCGGCTAGGGGTGGTGCGAGAGCTTTTCATCTTGTTATTTTCCTGGCAAGCCTGTTACTGTGAGTACAGGCTTGCACGAAGACCTTTTCCACAGCAGCAGGAGCTGTTAGCTGGGAGTGTAAGAGAATTGGATGTGACTATTAGAAGCAAGCGGTGAGTGTGGCTCTGAGTGAAAAGATGGCTATTGAAATGTGTGCATGTGCATGCTAATTAATTTAAATAACTGTTTTAGGATTTTTTTTCCTTTAGAGATGAGCTAGCTATGTGTTCATTTTGGTGAGGAATGCCTGAGAATCCCACCTGACCTAGTTGTTATTCACAAAGTGTTTCATCTTATAGCTTGTGTTTTGTTACCTAATTCTTGTTCAGCTGCAAGCAGCTGTTTTCAGTAGTAATAGCAACAAATATTTTCAAATAGCATTATCAGGACAAAAAAGTCTAAAAGAAAAAAATATCAAAGGAGTGGCAACTGGAATGCAGAGGTTTTTTTAGTTAATTGACAAAACAATCATTCTTCTTTGAGCTTTTTTTTAATGTGACTATGATTTCCTCATTAGCAGTGTTGGAAAATACTGTCTTTTGTCTCTGCAATGGTTGCCATTTGTGTAATATGATGGTTCTCGTTATACTGTTGGTATATTCTGATGATTGAATTCAGTGTGTAAGTACTGAACATATTAACTGGTTGACTTGAGTAGAAGTCATTTTAATTCCATGTAGGTAATCCCCTGTGTGCTAGGAGAGGCATGCAATAGATAAAGCAATAAGAATACAGCCATAAAAATTATCTTTTATAATTTATTTTTGGTGTGCAGCAGAATGGAGAAGGGGCTTTTGTTTTCTGAACTAAGGAAAGGAAAGCATCCCTCCCTCTGCCCTTTCCCACAAGATTCTTCCCTTCTGCATAAAGGCCCTTGTTCTGCTATAAGAAATATAATTTTAATCAGATTTTTTGTTGTTGTTGTGGGCCAGTGCCTTTTGCTGTTACCCATGACTGGCCTACATTCATCCATCAACATAACTTTGTTTATTTACTGCAGAATTAGAGTGGATATGTTGTTATTTATTTATTTATTTGTTATTTTCATGGGAGAGAGGTAACATTTTTAGAGACACAGAAGGAAAGATGAAAACAAATTGCAGTGTGTATGTTGCCATGCATTCAGGACAGGAGAGAAATTCTGGTGGGGTCGATGAACTGGCAAGCAGTGTCTGTTATAGTATTTCATTCTGTGATAAAGCCAGGTGATAATGCAAGGGTTGTTAAGCTAGAGTGACATTTTGCTTTATCACATTAGGTGCAACAACTAAGCTGCGTTCAGTGTGACTGACTGAACAGATAGCTGCCACTGAGGCACAGATAATGTTAACAGGCATTCAGAGACAGAAGTGAAAAACCAAGACTCACACCATGATAAACGGGTTGTAGTGTACCACTGATGTGCTGTGGGATATACTTGTGAAATATCTTGCTAGTTTTGTACCTTCAGTTGTCTTCTGACAGGCCTTTTTTTTTTTTTTTTTGAGAGAGAGAGAGAAAACAGTCTCTCATCATTCAGTATTCATTATTCTTTCATCTTAATACATGCTTTGGTTTTAGGACCGTTTGCTTCAGTAGTGCTTCTTGGATGCTAGTTGCTATCATCTGTCTCTTCAGACAAGGCAGTGGACATCTCTACATCTTTGTAGTGGCTTATATGCTGTGCGTCTTCATGGCATAACGGTTAGGTTATAGCCATCATGGTTCTTTATGCATTTGTCTTTAAAGATTTCCAAGTCGTTTCATAGCCCAAGCTCTCATTTAGCATCTTTGGAATATGCTTCATGTGTCACTATCTGATGGATAGTATGTGCTGTACTGACTCGGTAGTGATAGCAGATAGAGAGCACATGAGAAAAATGAACAATGGTAAAATAATTGCCCTGGTATTGGATGTCCAAACTGTGGCGTTGTGTTGTCAGGGTCTCCTGAGTAGTGCAGTAGTAAAACCAATCTAAGGGCTTAAGTGGTCCTGGACCCTCTGAAAAAAAAAGCATATGGGACTCAGATGAGGGTTCAGATAACTAATAGGAGGGAGACATCTACATGTGAAGTTCTAACTCAAGCTGTAGTCCACAGAGAACTCCGTTTTCATTCTAAGCTGGCTAAACAGTTGACTAAACACAGGTGTCTAGTGGGACCTGAGATAGCCCAGCATATCCCACTTGGCTTCCAGCTGCCATCTCTTAGGGGAACTGATGCCTTTGAACCTTTAAAGTTTCTGAAATCATAGAATACACCTGTGGTTGGATATCTAAATTGATCCCCTAGACAGTGCAACCAATGCATGCTTTGCTTGTAGAGACTGCTGTAGGGTGAGCTGTAGTCTCATGCATTAGTTAGTTTAATCCATGTCAATATGGATTAAAATGTGGCACTAGACCTCAAATTTTTTCCTGAATTTCCAACAGTCTTACCCTATGCACCCCATTCTAACTTCATAGCATTGTGTTGTCTCAAGCAGAACCATTGTCATGGGTTAGCAAGCATAGTCCCGGAAGGGAAGTCCTTGCCAAGGGGTGCTTACAGCTTCCTCTGGGACCTGACAGAACCTATCAGCTGGCCAGTTTGAATATGGACAATTCTTTAAGCCAAAGTTGTGACTGCCTCTCTGATGCACACTTAAGAATAGAAACCCTGAGGCAGACTGTCTCTCTCGTTTCCGGTGCTGGGACAGGTGGCTGCGGGCCCGGTTGCAAACCCAACCCGCTACAACCATACTGGATAGAAGAAACTACCCTTTTTTTGTGGACTGTTGCAGTTCTTCTGGATCCCAGTGTGCCACATGCCAGACAAATACACAATGAAAACTTTGTTTCAGCACATAAAGTTCATAGCTTAAAAACTAACGTATTGGCAAGGGCTGTGCCTATAAACAGGATTTTGTCATATGCAAAGACACTATTTCCCAATTGCTTTAAGCCACATAATTATCTGTTTCAAGCCAGGTCAGGTCCTTGATCCAGTTTTCTGTGAGACTGTACAATTCCTACTGCTAGTACACTGAAAAGAGCAGGAAGATGGAACTCAAAGTGTCTAAGAAGGAAACTGTCTCTTCTGGCAGAGTACCTGCATAAAGTCACTTTGAAGGGACTGCAAAACTGTGGATTTGATTTTGAGAGTGTTTTTGTTATTGTAGGGTGAGAACTTTTATGGAGGAGTCATACTCAGGTATGAAGGCCTTTTTCCAGTGTAGCTCATAGTTCTTGAGAAGGAATTTAAATCAGAAACAGCCACTCCATTTGCTCTTGTTTGCCAGTGAGTTAGTGGAGGACATATTGTTGCTTACATAACCATGCTTATGTTTTATGGTGAAACTTTTGCACAGAGGTCAGGTCTTTAACAAATGATACATTTTTCAAATGTTGGCTAATGCATTTTTGTAAAGCTTATCTAGTCTGGGATTTGGAAGTTGGAGCGTCTCGTGGCACTGTTTGGGTTGGCCTGAAGGGTTCTCAAGAAACTGTAAATCAGACAGATAAAAATCAAACACATTGAGTTTATTGAAGTCACTTTCATTTATTGAGGTACAACATTCAATCAGATCATTCTACCTCTATCCAGATTTAGTCAAATCTTGAGTATGGGGCAAAGAAAGAAAGTGGTTTGGAGTTGTTTCTTATGGCAACCAAAAATGTTGTTCTTCTTATAGGCATCTATAAGTGCTAGTGCTCACTGACTCTGCTGGCAAGCTCCTATTAATGTGTGTATGTGTGTATATGGCTTAACTTTAATGTAAGAGGCACATTACTGTTACCACTCCTTGGTTTGTTAGAATAGCCTCTTGTATTATTGCTCAGGGTACTGGGGGTGTCCAGGCTGGGGGTGAGACTTGAGAGTTTTTTGCCCAGCTTAGTCTTTACATGGCCTTTACATTTCAGTCTTGAGTGTGTCTACCTCGAGCTAATGGAGCCAGAAGGAAACTGGGAGATGTACTTGTCCATTTAGGTAGAAAATGCTTAGTGCCAGTATGGAGATCCACATTCCCATCCCCATGGCAGTAGGTGGTGCTGGCGTGGCTGTGGCCACTGGGAAAGTGCAAGACACAGAGCAGAGCTCCTCCCGCCCTCACTGATGAGTGTTCAGCCTCTTGTCTCTCTACACAGACCCCCTCTGGGAATGCGGAGCCCGCTGCTAAATGACAGCTTCTCAAAAATGTGAAGGACTGGTTTGTGTAATGAAGCAGTTCCTTCTTTTCAGTTAGGAGCATACATTGGTTTTCTGTCTCCTGCCATTTAGATATGAAAGCTCCTATAGCAAAATACCGAAAACAAGTGCAGTAGAAAAGGCTCATGTTAGACTCCTGTACTAGACTCACCCTTACTGAATACTACTTTGTAGCAACAGCATAAGATTCTTAATTACACTTCCTTTGCAGGTCGGGTTAAGTGACTGGTGTAAGTTGTCTGACAGTGAAAGCTGTCATGTGCTGTGCCAGGGGTGGGGAATGTGGTGTGAGCTTTCCTGGTTTTGTCATCTCAGAAAAGCTCTTGCAACTTGGGTAATTGTGGCATTGTATTATGGGGGTGGGGGAGCTTTGGGTTTGAAATAGCTAAGAGTTTTAATGTTTTTGATGTTGGCTGGTTTGTTATCTAGAATGAAAATAGTAATTAAGTCAATTGTCATGTTTTCAGATGATTTAAAACTCTTCTATGTCTCTCACTTTGTGATGTTTGGTTATAAATGATGAGTTCCTTTCAGTGGTATGTTATCTTTGCATAATCCTATGGGCCTCATTTCCAAACCAGCTGTGTTCTGGGCATGATGTGCTGTCAGATAAAAAGCAGCTTAGTGGACCTCTCAGTACTGATAATAATGTAACATCTTTGCAGGTTCTTGCCACTGTGTTCTCCTGGGGCTTGAAGCTTATTTTCTTTTCCTCCTTTCTGAACAGTAAGCTTGCATCTCTCCAAAATCATGTGATAAGCATGTTTTGCATGAAGATCCACTCACACTGAATGCAGTTTAACCTCAGTGTTGAATGCAGCCACCACCTTTCCTCATTTGTGTGACCCATTTTGTGTGGCACTGCACACAAAAATTTCTGATTAATTTTGTGGAAGCTGTATGAAGGCATGTGTGTAATCTCTGAATTTTATCTCTATGTTTGCAAATATAGCATCTCTAAATTTCTCTGTGCTGTAATTCTTCATGTCCTTTTGCTCAGTTTTGGGAGGTGACAGGACTGCTAAAGCATTCATAGCTTCTGAGCCAGTTATATATATATATGTACCAATATACTGGTTACATGTTTTGGATATGCACCTGTGTCAGATTGGTGGTGTTCTCTGTCCTGTTTGTTTCCACCAGCACTCCCAATCCCGATGTGCATGCAAAGTTCATGGCATACTTTGCAAACTGGCTGACATAATGCATGTCACTGATGTCTTTGCAACATTTTATGTCATACTGTTGATTTTTCTGTGCATCTGAGAGCGTCTGTTGAACTGGTTATATTATGGTTTATGGATGTGAAGGTGAATTGAGAGGCCTGAAGTGTTTTTGCATGGGTTTACTAGCAGAAAACAGTGCTCTTCATGGGTTATCTAGACAATGAAAAATGCTGGTTTAAACACAGTATTTCATATGTAAGGCCTTAGTCTTCATTTGGTAAAAATTTCCATTAAAATTAGAAGATCTATTTACCGGCCTGGTTCTGCTTACATTGGATTCACCAGGGAAAATGAGCTGCCTCTTGAGATGCCAAGATGCCATGTAACCAAATCTGAGTAGTGTTGGTCTTTCTGGCCTTTTGTATAATTTTTTACTTCACAAAACTGTCTTTCATCTACTGTTGCAAGAGGAGTCAATAAATAGTTTTGTAAATCAGAATTGACTCTGAATTAGTCAGACAACTTGAAGTTTTTATTGCTCTTAGATAAGAGCAATATGAAGAGACCTGAGTATCAACAGTACTGATCTCCTCATTCATGTTAAATTGAAAATTTACCAGTTAAAGTTGAATTTTGAGGTTTAACACTTCACATGAGAGAAAGATTGTGTATGTGACTTCTCAGGAATCCACATCTAATCAGTTGTCTTTCCACAATACTTCATTTAAAATATTTATTTAAATTTAATTAAAATAATAATGCAGTGTGTAGTTACTCCAATTTTTTTTCTTCTTGAATTTATAATAGACTTTAAGCTATTAGTTATTTTATGTGCTTTTATCTCAATTTTTTTTTCCTACACACTGGTGTTAACTGCCTGTAGACATTCTCAAAACTGGCACACTGATGTTATTAACATGTTTACACTGGAAAATTCAAGTAAACCTTATTTTACAAATAGGCTGGGGAAAATGCCTCTTTCACAGTCACCTCAAAAGACAGATTGGGCAGTGCATGACTACAAGATTACTATTTAAAAATACAGAGTAGCTCTCTGAAGCCCTTGACTTCTTTGTTGCAGATTCTTTTCTAAGCTTATAGTGTCTCTTCAGCCTCCTTTCAGCCGAGAGCAAACCTGTCTCCGCTCGGGGCTTCAGAGGTACTTTTCTCCTGCCTTCTGCTTCTTCCCCAATTTGTCTTTATGTGGTGAGCACAAATGTACTATGTGTGTTGTGGCAAAGGACAACCATGGAGCTGTGAAAGACTGCTTCCTGACTAGAGAAACAGTGTAAAAATGGAATAAACCCAAAAATATTTCTGTCTAAGATAAGGTCCTTCTGGCCATTGTTTGTCATTTGTGCTGACAGGGCAAAAGAAGTTTAACCTTAAAATAAGTCTGACTGGAAAATACAATCCTTTCTAAATTTCCTTTTCTGCCTTAATTCAATTTTCTCTTTCCCAATTTTTTAGCTTCAGCAAACACTTTGATTGCACTCATTTCATATTTCTGCAGATATACAAAAATTCAACCTCCAGATTCATAATTAAAGTTCCTATTATTCAGTTCACATTTAAAAGTGCTACAGAAGTATTAATACTGCACCTAGATAAGAAACTTGTTTCACACACTTTGTTACTGACTGGAGCTAGAAGAGAATTAAATTTTAGTATTAGAATTCCTCTTCTGGAGGCAGTCTTGTTTTCTACCAACATTTGGACATTTGGCTGTGCATTTAACTAAGCTGTGCACACTGCAGTGTCTCAGGTTACCCAGAGGTTGTGTTGCGTCGCGTCCGGTGCTCCATACCTAATTTAGCCTGACATTATGTTTTGACTCATCGTGTTAGATTAGGTACACCATGTGTGCCCATACATGAGAGGATGTTTTTGTGCTGTACAATTACCATAGATTGAGGGAGTTGGTGTTAAATGTTGGATGTGATCTTGTGTTCAGGCTCCCTAGATCGGTGCGTTGGCCTTGCACTGAAGGAAATAAATCAGCAGCGTACTAACAGCATGTTCTTTTCTCTAGGCAAGCTGACACAGGGGCCCTGAGGGAAAACCCACGGGACAGGAGCAATCAGCTGGACCAGAATTTAGGCCACAAGTGGAAGTCTTCTGTCAGACCTTTGCATGTGCAAGAGCCTACAGTTCTGCCTCACGAGAGTCGCGGCAGGTCTGGGACATTACCTAGTGACTACCGATACTCTCAGGACAACGTGACTGAGAAGAGCAAGGATTGCAGCCTGCCTCACCTGCCCTACTCTGAGCCACAGGCCTTGAACGAGAACCACTCCTGTCCGTCCCGGGGCAAAGGAGAGGAAAACCATAGGATAGAGCCAGTGCTGCTGAACAAGAAGCGTGGACCTGCTCCTCAGAGGCCACCACCACCTAAAAGAGATAAATACAGGCGACCAGATATTTCTGCACCATCACTTGGCACCTCTGCTGAATCTCTGCTGGTAGAAGCCAGCCGGCCCTTTCTGTCCTCATCCCCCAGCTCCGCCGAAGCAGCTTTCAATGGAAAACTGAAAAGTGCTAATCCACAGCAGCTCCAGCAAGTGTCATCCACGGAGAATGTTTGTCAGCACTTAGAAGCAAAAACACACCTAAAGTCTGAGTCTTCCAAGTATCGGTATCTTCAAAAACCTGGCATGGAGTCATCAAGGTCCCCTTCCCCCCAGTTTGCACCACAGAAACTCACTGATAAACCTCCTGTGTCCCTACAGGATGAGAACCCAGCCAGGTACTAGATGTAACTCCCTTACTATTATATTAACACTTCTTGCCCAGTTAGACCTTACTAATGGTTGTCTGTTCATTTACTTTACACATCATTCAAGTTCATTAAGCATTGAGCCATTGCAGCATATCTTAGAGACCACAGACTTGTGTGAAATTCCTTTTGGTACCATTACTGTCCTTCAGCTGGTCTGTGGTTTCTTTTAGTTGACTTGGAGATCACATCCAACAGTTGATTGGTGCTGCTCAGGTGTTACAGCTGGTAGTTAGTAGAAAATGAAAGGGAAGGTTTCTAAAGGATTTTCCACTGTAAGTTTAGGCAAAGTCAGAAAAGTCCCTGTCATCATTTCCCCTGCCTAAGTCTGTATATAAATATGAATTAGTGAAGGGACAAACCAGGTGTGGGAAGGGAATCTGGATCCTTTGAGAGAACATCTGTTTTGAAAACACACAGAGTAATTTACACTGCCAAATCATGACTGGTTTTATATTGCTTTTATAGTGAAATGTGGCACTTCAGGTTGTCTGTGGAGGGGTCCTCAACACTTTATGTTGACAAGGACTGAGCACTCAGTAGGAGATTCAGTCCTTTCCCAGGGTAGATGAAGTCAGAATTAGACAACTGACTGAAATTAATTGATTGCTGTGTCTGTCATATGCTGCTAACATCATAAAAGGTTATTCTCCCACAAGATAAAAAACTCTTTCAGGAAGCTCAGGAATCTTGGTTTTCATAAATCTTTCAGCACTATAATTCATGGTTAAAGAATGAAAATAAAACCTCTAAGCTGAATTCATGCAGAGGTTGCTTCTCTGAGCAAAAGCAGTTGGCATGGCTTTTCTCTAATGTAAATGGTTGAACAAACTCGGGCTGTTTTCCATTGTGCCTTATGACATGAAGACATGAATCACTTTTTTTCCTAAATAGGCCTTGATGTTTTTCCTCTTATGACTGGAGGAAAAAATGAGGTTTCATTCTGCAGTGTTTTTAACACAAAGTAATAATATAATTTACAATGAAAAGTGCAATATGTCATATGAACCCTAGAATCCATGTGCTAAGGTAGATGATGATAATGACTTCCTTAATGTTTTGCTTTGAATTCCTTAATGTATTACTTTTTGAAGAGATATGAAGATGCATAGAAAGCCAATTGTATTTGTCCTTCCTTTTTGCTAAGCTTTAATGTTGAAATGAGCACTGAGGTGTGCCTAATTATATGCCTATATCTGAATGATAAAATACTTACCCTGCAAATCTTTTGCTAACATTTGAAATTCTTAGGCCCAGACAGCTCTTGTTTGCGCACAATATATTGTCCCCAGTTAATAATTAAATTACTCACTAAAACAGGTTCAGCCAAAAGGGCAAGTGTGGTGGCCATACCTCTGAACTCTTTATATGGTATTTATTTCATATAAACAAAATATGTTAAGTAGATTTATCTTAGTAGATAATTAATCAGATTTGGCTTATTATTTCTATTGTCTCCTTGCATATGAGCTTTTGGACATGCCACTTTGCATGCCGGAGGCAGCTTATGTTTGATGATGTCAGCATGTAGCTTTTGTACCCTTTTAAGAAAGGTGTCCTGTTCATCAACAGGCCAAGGCGAGTGGGTGTGCAGGATTTCCGCAGTGATTTAGGTAGAACAGTGTGTGTGGGGCAAATACTGATGATGTGCACAACCCAGCTATTGCCAAAGACAACTGTTTAGCATCAACAAAGCTGAAAAGAGTGCATCAATAGATTTCCACTAAACCTACAGTCAAGTCAAGGAGGGACTGTTTGTGGTAGGGTTGAAGCTTCGGAATGTCCACGAACAGAGTAGCTGCAAATCAAAATTTCATGCTGCCTTTCCAGAAAGGGAAAACCTTCAGAAATCAGGAGGGTGGTGATTGCAGAAACAGAATTTTTTAAGCACCTGGTGTTGAACTGTCTTTGCTTTTACTGAAATCAATTGATTTGATGATGCTTTAAGTTTCTGGAAAATCTTTGACTAAGCTGAGAGGAATGTACTCAAAGTCTCAAAACAGATGCTGGATGTTTTAGGTGAAGAATTGCAGTCAGCTCACTTTTCCAGTTGCTCCCAACCTCCCATTTAGACATTCAGCTTACTTCCCCCAAATTCCAAAATATGTTCCTCTTCACATTCTGGTGGCGTTTAAAATGTGTGGGCTTTAATTAAAATAAGCAAAATAAAGGGTTGGGGCTGGTGGCTCGGCACTGCCCAGCTCTGCTGCAGTTCAGGAGAGTCCATGTCTGCAGGTAGGGAGCTGGGTCTAAGCAGTGGACACAGGAGTGAGCTCTTTAAATGACAGTCCCCTTAAATGAAAACAGCCTGGCCAAATGGGAGGGGGAGGTTCAGCATGGGCTGAAAAACCTGCCCCAGGAGTTGGATCAGTATGTCAAAGCATGTCCACAAAGCACTTGTGGAAAGTAAATCCCTACTGGGGGGCTGCACGTTCATTCAGGGGCAAATATACCTTTAAAATACAAAATACAACTTCTGAAAAATGTCAAACAGATTCTGCTGCTACCAACAGCAGAAAAGTATAAGTTTATTTTAGGGGAAGTGACACACCCACACTTAGAGGAAAAGAGCTGTAGTATGTCTTGGTCACTTATCTGAAAGAGGCAGCAAGCTACCCAGCCAGATGAAACCAGATATTTTAGCTAGTAGGCAATGTTCCTTTCCTTGCTGTAGAGCTTCCAAACCCACATTATGACAATAATTTTAAACTTTTTGCAAACTCAGACTAAACTAGACTTCAGTTTCTTATATGGTTTACATACAGTACAGATGTTTTTGTAATGTTATTTAACATGTTATTGTCCAATTTAAAAATCTAAGTTAGCCTCCTCTTTAAATAGCTTTCCTTACTGAATGGCTAACGTGGCCATTTGTGCTATGCAGTACAGAACTTCTACTACAAACTTCTCTTAAAAAGAATATCCAGAATTGTATGCTGTCCTCTTCAATGACTGGTTTCTCTTCTTTAAGTGGAAAACTAGGACACTCTGGTAGGATCTATTTATTAAGCTTCTGTGTCATATGTGAAATTTTATAAAAAAAGTTTTTTTTTTTTAACCATGTAATTAATTAAGTTTTGAATGATTTCCAGGTTTTCAATGTGTGATTATTTGTTATTCTTGTAGCTCAGCAATAACATAGCCTGTGGGATGCTCCCATCTGGTCTGTTGTCTCTTCTCTTGGAAGAGCTGAGAATTGATGTGAGGGTATGACAGACTCCCCAGGCAGCTCAGCTGCCTGTCAGGCCAAAAGCCGAGGCCACTGTTGGATCTGTGTGAGGCAGTGAGGTTGAGCTGAGGGCGCGTTTTCCTCTATAGCTGTGGCAACAAGGGGGTAACAGGCAGTTCAGCAGCACTGTCTGAAATCTGGGGCCTGGCTGCTGAGATTGGAGCCTCATGTTCATGGAAACAAACAGAAGCCCTGTATCATGAGAACTGTACAAGGCTGATGTTAGGATACCATACAAATGAACTAATATTACTATTTTAAATTTGTAGGCAGAAAAGAAAACGTGTAGATTTAGGGTTTGAGATGCAATGCTAGGAATATTCCATTACCTCCCTCTCTTACCTATATTTTTGTGTATTTGGGCTTCCCTTCTGATTTGAGGATATGAATTGAGATTTAAGGTTCTTCCATTTCTAAGGATGAATTTTGTTTATTTTCCAGAATTGAAAGGGTAATAGACAACAATACTACAGTGAAAATGGTTCCCATCAAGATAGTTCATTCTGAGAGCAGCGCGGAGAAGGAGAGTCGGCAAAGCCTTGTCAGTACTATGGAGCCTCCTGCTTTACCTAGTGGTTTGGAAAAGGACCAGATTAAAACACTCAGCACTTCAGAGCAGTCCTATTCACGATTCTGTGCTTACACCAGGCAAGGTGTAGAGCCAGAGCCAGAAGCCAGAACCAAACCAGTTGAGCCTCAACCAGCTGAAGAACCTGGGAGCAACTTGAAGGACAGCAGTGCTGCCACGCAAGCATCCAGCTACGTAAAGGCCAAAGAAAAGACCTTTGAAGACTGGAAGTCAGAAGAACTCGCCAGAGAGATTGTGGGAAGAGATAAATCTCTAGCAGACATACTAGATCCTAATGTGAAAATAAAAACAACAATGGATCTGATGGTTGGTATATTCCCTAAAGATGAACATCTCTTAGAAGAAGCTCAGCAGCGCAGGAAGCTTCTTCCAAAAGTTCCCTCTCCAAAAATTTCAGAAGAGAAGTGAGTATTACTTTCTGTAAGCCAGTATGTCCTTTTATCCAGAGCGTGTCAGTAGTCCATGGGGGCTGGATGTCAGAATCTTCCTTCTGTTGAGGGTCTTTTCTAAGACTTTTACGATAGAATAGTAGTTAAGCATATACTACTAATGATACCATTAATGACAGAAACCAGGAAAGTGTTGTACAATATGAAAAATTTCCAAGACATGGTTGAAAGCTAGTTTTTGACAACTTAAGAAATAATTAACTTTTGCCATTTTATAGTGATTACATATCTTACCAAGATCATCCAGTCTAGTAACTGGATGGAGAAGGAACAATATTCTCACCTTTTTTATGTGATGAAAATTTACGAAGCCAACTTGAAATGGGCATGAGGCATTTCCTAGAAGTGAATGAGATCAAAGAAAGAAAATAATTGAATTCCATCCATGTTGATGTTCTGTGGTTTTTTGTTTTCTTGATACAAATTATCTGATAAGTTGTATCCTTCTCAAGAAGTTTATGATTCCCAAATGAAAAAGTTGAATACTTACATTGTACTATCCCAGTCCAAAAGGATGCTGTCTATGACACAGATTTTTTGCACTACTTTGTAAAATGTAACTTTCCATTTTGTTTCCAGATGAGATATCTTTGATCCATTTCACTTCTTGTAATGGTGAAAGGTCTCCTGCATGATTTCAGTTTTAGTTTTTGCTGAGCATGTACTGAATTCATACAAATTTTCTTCACAGACAGTGTTTATTTATCCTATTTACATAGGTAATGGTTTTCTCTTGAAACCCCTGCTTGCTTGTGAAATGATGGCTCTAAAAGATTCTCCTTTCTTTTCATTAATTAGTCTGACAAGGCAGTTAATGAAAGTTTTGACTTTTTCGCAGGAAAGAGGAGCAGAGTGCACCATCTGCCATCTCCCTGACAACCAATTCTACTTACTACAGCACATCTGCACCAAAGGCAGAGCTGCTGATTAAAATGAAGGACATGCAGGAGCAGCAGCAACAGCAGCAGAGTGAGGATGATTCTGAAGATGAGCTGGATCATGACTTGTCAGAAAAGAAGGTAAAAGACGTTTCTAAAAGTGTAATGGGAGGCTCTGAGTTGTGTTCATTACGTTAACTGTGAATTTGTTTGACTAAACACCCCTCAATAAAAGGCCTTCTAGATGTACAGGATCAGTTGGAAAAATCAGCCTCTTTTGGTTCTGGGGGGTTTTTTTGTTTGTTTTTGGGGATGAGTTAAGTGTACACCTGTGAATTTAGGAACTTGATATTAGGTGCTGCTTGCAACTTGTTGCATGTTTTGGAAAGTCGCAAGGGGAGTAGTTTTGGGGAGGTTATTTTAGAATACCATTTTCTATTTGAAGTTCTTCTATATTTCTCACTCTGTACAAAGAAACAGCAGTTCTCATGTATCCCACTGAAGCTGGTGGTGGTTTTAGTTGTTCCAAATTTTTGAAATTTAGGTCCAGAATTTGGGTTTGTCTTGAGAGAGAAGGAACATACAAATACCTTCTTCTTTCTTTTTTATTTTCCTCCCCCGTTGTTTCCATGAGCAGCAAACTATTTCTCCTGCTTCCCAAATTAATAATGATTGTGGGAGATAACTAATTAGCTTGGTGCATTCAGTAGAAGTTACTCATCACAAGGGAGGGAAGCAGTCTTCTTATTCATCCCCATCCTTTGGTGTTTTATTTCTGATCAAAGGTCACCATAATTCCCTAGATACTACAATGATGATCTGACATTTGTGTGGATGGAGAAAGTGTTGTCCTACAGTAAAATCATTGCATTCATCTCATTAGTGATTTGGCATAAAATATTTTAATCCTTGTTCCCAGTACACATAAGCTGCAGGAAATTTCTGTTTGATCAAGTAGAGTGATGTAGTTTAGCTCTGTTTACCTAAGCCAGTAATGCAGTGGTGTGCAAACCTTTTCTGTCCAAGTCAGCTCTCTGCTTAAAAATCAGCTGCTAGGGTGTACTTGATAATCCAGTCCCAAAGAAATGACTTTTAATTATCAGGAATACATTTAGTTGCTAAGAATGAGAGATTTCCACCTCTGGTTCAGTGCACACGTGGCTGGCACTGCATTTGAGGGGGCTGTTGTGTTTTCTGTTACCTCCCTCTGCTGCCTCTGCATCGCACGGTTCAGTGTGCTGTGCACTGCCAGGGGCATGGTGTGGCTGCAGCTGGAGACCTTCCCTCACCCTCTTGCTAGACAGCTGCTGAATCCAACAGCTGTACTACTTAGACAAATTAAGGATTTCGCTTCGTTTTAAATAATTTGGTTTTATCTGGTGCCACACATGACTGTCACGTTCATGATTTTTGCTAGATTTAGTTTCATTCTCATTAATTACAGAGTAGGAGGGAGGTAAAATTAAACCTTGTTTGCCCAACAAACTAAATACTAAAACTTTTTTAAGCAAGAACACCAGAAAATCATGTTCACCCTTTTCATACTTCTCCATCCATCCCCCCAGCTTCAGTATATACCACTAATCATATGAGATGGAAAGGTTTTCATAAAGAGCTGTTAGCAGAACCCCTCCCATCTTCTCCTCTAAGTGTACGTGTTGTAGCACACACACCATGCTGCTTGCTTCTCTCCCTGCTCTTCCACCTGGGGTAGGATGGAGCACTCAGTTCAATGAGCTTTCATCATGGATCTTGTCAGAAAACATATAAAACTCATTGTAACTGGGTCAAGGCATCTTTATTAAATGGACAGAAGATACAGCTTGGCCCAGCTTCTCATATTTGGCAACAGTTTAATAAGGGATTGTTACGGACCTGAACATTTTAATGGCACACTTTCTGACTTCACTAATTTTAGAGGGGCCATATGCCCAGAACCTGTTTCTTGATTCCTGGAAACTGGTAGGTAGTTCTGAGATTTCTTAATTGCAGTCCACTGTGGAATAATTGCTGTATTTGTCATTCTCTGCTCTGCAAACCAGAAATGTGTGGTGCTTTTTTTTTTTTTTTTTTTTTGAAATAAGTATAGGAATTTCATTTAGGGTTGTTAATTTTTTTTTTTTTTTTTTTTTTTTTTGCAAATCCCTGTATTCCCAGCTAGCAGGAATGGAATGTGTGTGTCCTATGTACTGAGTTTAATGTAGGTTTACCACAATTATGAAATACTGATTAGATGTTGAAGATGCTATAAAAGTGTCTTTTGTAGCAAGGAAAATCCATGTGTGGCTGTGTAGGAAGTTTCACCTTTGCCCTTGGGAAAATTTCAGCAACTCCTGAAGAATGTAAAAATAATTCATGTATGCCAGTTTTTTTCTAGTTTGAGGCTTGAATTCCTTAGGAGTGGGGTGGTGAGCTGAAAGCAGAGTATAATCTATGTAAAAGCATGCCAAGCAGTGAGCCACCTGAGCAGTGCTCTGCTGAACCACTTTGTGTTGCTAGTCAGATCAGCAAGAATGACTTTATTGTTTTCCTGCGTACTGGTACAGAATCCACAGCTATAAATTATTCATCTGGCAGTTTCAAGATGTAGACTGCAGCTCTTCTGGCTCAGTAGATATTGAACATCATACAGGTTTTCTGCAAAAGCATGTAGTGAGTTCGCAGTTGTTGCATGCAGAAGCTGCTTCATCTGGGTAGGAAGCAATCAGTGATCATAATCCAATTCTTAATAGATATGACCGTCTTAGAGAGTATTTATGGCCTTCGCACCTGAAAAATTGTTGCTTTAGGGGTAAGCTTCAGATGCTTGGGATGTTATTAAACAGGATGAGGATGTTACTGGGAAAATGGCTTCTTTCTTTTTTTAAAGAAAGAAACTGAGAGCACTGATCTGGACTGGCAGACCAGATCAGTAAATGCTGAGCAGCCTTGTGGCTTTTTTTTTAATTAAAGAAAGTTGTAGCACAGATGCAGAAGTGAAAAAACTTGATATAATAACATAGAGCACCACAGTATCCTGCTGTGTTTTGAATGATGAAACAGCAGCATAGTGCATGTCATCTGAGGGAAATGGGAGTGTAGCACTGTGACCTACATAATCCAAATCAAATTGCATTTGCATTGAGAGAAGGGGGAAAAAGTCAAATCCTGCAGATTAATCAGTCAGTAAAGCAGGCATCTGTAGAACTGCTTACTACCTTAATCTTTTGGGCACCCAGGCTAACAGATAGCCCGGATCCAGATTAACCTGGACTGAGTACATTAAATCAGAAAGGAAAAAACCAGTATGGATAATCCATGGGTTGAATTGCTACTTTCAAAACGGCTGTTACATTTTCAGGGTGTAGCTGCTTTCTGTTAAGATGGCAGACTTTGTTTTGTATTGGTTTTTGTTCCCAAAATAAATTGGCAATGACTGTTCAGTGGCCTCTCTGAGCAGCAGCTGCTATCAGTAATGTTTCTCAGTAATCATGAAGGCTTGTAATCAGATTTGCATTTAGAAAGCAGAGTTCCTAAAGAATGTCATGAGTAATTTAAAAAAAGAAAAAAAGCTAGGGGTACTGTGAAAGAATGATTATTTTAAAGGATGTAATTTTCATTCAGAATTTGCACTGAGGTGTGTGTTTAGAGAATGCTTTGGAAAATTTTCTTACCTGAAATTAGCTGAATGCTAAATAGGCATCTACATTTAAATGAATGAGGCATTTTTAGGGTGTGATTCATCTCAGAGTTGACAACTAGCTGAACTAACTTCCACCCCTTGTGCACCAGTGAAAGCTTATGGGCATGTAAGAAACAAGACCTCTTGCCCAAATGCAGGGGAGTAGCACAGAGGGACCACAGGTGATCAAAGGAGATCTGGATCCTTGGTCTGGTTTCTGTTGGTTCTGCACCTGACGTGCTTTTCTAAGGCAGTGCATGTGCACCTCAGGCAGTGGGGGCTATAGTACAGAAGCCCCCCAAACTTCAAGTGAGGTTGTGTATTCGCCTGGCCTGAGACAGTGACATGTTTCTTTGGTCCTTTGGCAGAGCCACTTCGCACAGCTTTGCACAGAGCTGCTTTGTACAGTACAGTAGATTTTATTCCCTGCTCTGTGCCATAGGGATTATGACTACCCTACAGAAATGTTATAAGGCACTGTTAATGCTAAGATTTTCTGAGCGTGGAAGGACTGCTATTGGAGGAATGCTAATATCATGCAGAAAGGAAAAGAAAGCTTGACAGTGCCCTAGTTTTAACTGCATCGTGTGGAAAATACAGGATTGTTTTTCTGGTACTGTGTATCTTCCTAAGTGCAGCTCTTCAGCAAGGTGTCATGGACCTGGTATTTAGAGACACAGGCGTGTGCTGTACTTTCTGCAGCTCACAGCAGGCTTTGAAGCTGCTCAAAGAAGAAGCAGGAATGCTTGTTGGTGCAGTGAAAAGCCTTCGTCTTTTTCCCCAAAGGTAATTTGCTTTAACACAGGTCTCAAGCTGAGCATTGTACAGCTATGTCCTGAACCTTTGAATGCAGAGGTATTGACTTTAGACACAGACATGTATTTATTTGTAATGCACTCATTGTCAAAGCCTCATGGAAGTTTGAAATGTATTAAAGTGCTAGCTGACATGACTTTCAGAAGTAGGGAAAAATGCTAATAAATTCTTATCTCCTTTATTTTACGCAGCAAGAACTTATTGACAGCATTAGTAGGAAGCTGCAGGTGCTGAGAGAAGCACGGGAGACACTTCTGGAAGATATCCAAGCAAACAATATCCTGGGGGAGGAGGTAGAGGCCATTGTGAAAGAAGTCTGCAAACCAAATGAGTTTGACAAATTCAAGATGTTTATTGGCGACCTTGACAAAGTGGTCAACCTCCTGCTGTCCCTGTCCGGCCGTCTGGCCCGGGTGGAAAACGCCCTCAACAACCTGGATGACAACACCTCTCCAGAAGAACGGGTGAGAAGGGCCAACAATAATACCCCAACATTTAGGGAAGCTCCTGGGGGGGGTTTTTGCTTGGTTTTGTTTATCTCAATTGCAGTGCTTAACATGAGGGATAGTGAGTGGATACATCTCATATGGCTGTTTTTTTAAGATTTCTTAAAACGTTTCTCCTTGCCTTCTTTTCTTGGAATACTGGAACTACAAGTGGCTTGCTGAGAAAAAGTGGGTTTGGGGTGCAACATACTGGAAAACAGGCTTCTTGGCAAAAGTTTAAAGAAAGAGGGAATCTACTGATAAGAGCATAAAAAGGAGGCATACAAAAATATTGTAACAATTCAAGATGGGAAAAGGAGTGTTCATGCTGTAATGCAGAAAGCTTGCAGACTTCTTTATACTCAACAAGGATCTTGATGCAAATCTCTAAGGTTGTTAGAAAGAAAATGCTTCTCATCTACTACAGCTTCCTTCCACAATGCCTAGCGAGGAACAAGAGCAAGAAACAACAGAAGGACAAGCCTTTAAAAGAAAGGGGTGGGGGGGGACAAGGGGAAGCATTGCAAAAAGAATTTTTCAGTAGAAAACATGTTTTACCCAAGCGGAATAGCCTGGTAGTGATGTGGAGGACTCCCAGCAGAAGTGAAAATTTCAGGAGCAGGAGCATTCAAGGTGCTCTTAACCTGCTTGCAGAAATTTGTTTAACTTGAAATCCCATCAGGCCTTACCTGGAAAGGAGATACATAGCAATGCAGATATGCACCAAAGTAGAGATGTAGGTATGTGTGAAACTTAGGCTAAAATAAATAGAGAGTGTGGAGGGGGGGGTGTGTATTAAGTGAGTTTAACTTCTACGGTTAAATGAATGTGAAGTAGGATTTTTGGCTTGGAGCTGTGGACTGAAATGCCAGCAGTCCACCTAAGTGTTGTAACAGAATTTTTTCCATGGGCTGTGGCTTCATGTTGTTTCTTCAGCATGTTGCACTGTTTCACACACAAGAACCAGTAAGTGCTGGGACTGATCTGAAGCTGTGCTTTTGCTGTTTGGCCCTAACATACTTGATTAATGGCTGTTCAGACCTCTCTCTGAGGGGGAAAGTATTTGACAGCTTATTAAAGGGCAGATCAAAGCTTTTGACTCTAAGAGAAATTTAATCCCTCATTAGACTTTTTTCTAAGTGTGGTTGCAGTTGCCTAATGGGGAAGGAACTACCAGATGATGTGTGCACATAGGAAACACAGCTTGAGAGCTGCGATAGAAATAGCTTGCTGGCTGGGTGTGGAAAAGGAAGATGGTGAGGAGGTGGTGTAGTAAGGACAGTCAGAAATTCTGTGTGCTCTGATGTCAAATTTATACTGACAGAAATCCAAATCCCTAACATATTCTAATTCCCATTCATCTTCACATGCACTGACACCAGTCTTGCCATAGTAACATCAGGAGAGATCCATCAGGACTGAGACAAGCCCTGGAGGGAAAGACTTGGGGGTGTTGGTGGATGAAAAGCTCAACATGACTCAGCAATGTGGACTTGGAGCCCAGAGAGCCAAACGTGTCCTGGGCTGCATCAAAAGCAGCGTGGCCAGCAGGTCAAGGGAGGGATTCTGCCCCTCTGCTCCTGGGAGACCCCACCAGCAGTGCTGCATCCAGCTCTGGGGGACAAAACACAAGAAGGACGTGGACCTGTTGGAACACTTCCAGAGTAAGGCCACTCAGTTGATCAGAGGCCTGAGCATGGCTCCTATGAAGACAGGCAGAGAGTTGGGGCTACTCAGCCTGGAGAAGAGGGTACCAGGGAGCTCTTAGAGCAACCTGCCAGTAACTAAAGGGGGCTTACAAGAGGGCTGGAGAGGGAGTTTTTACAAGGGCATGTAGTGATAGGACAAGAGGGAATGGCCTTCAGGTGAAGGAGGACAGGTTTAGATAAGATACTAGGAAGAAATTCTTCCCTGAGGGTGGTGAGGCACTGGAACAGGTTGCCCAGAGAGGTTGCAGACCTGCCCTCTGTGGGAACCCAGAGTGCAGAGAATGTTTCTCTGCCCGTTTTGAGGAATTTTACCCCCCTGAACAACACTGTTTTGACCTCCATCCTTGGAAAAGACTGCTACTCTTAGAGAAGAACTAGAAACTACACTAGTGTAAATTAGGTGATAGACTACTATGTAAGATTGTCACAGGGTGAAAAATTTAGAGATTTTGGGTTTGTTAATGTAGTAAATAGATAAAAGCAAAAAACATCAAAATGGAGGATTGTTGTTGTTCTCCAAACCTCCTCCTTCTACTACTACTCCATATTCTGCAGTAAAAGTAGTTTGGGATGATTGGACAAAGAATTCCACAGTTCCTGGCTGTGTTACTAAATAATTGGTAGAAAAGTAAAAATAATGTACATTTTTAGTAACCATTGGTTAATTTACCTTTAAAAAGGTCATGTAATCTTGATAATTCGGCTTTCTCCTGCATTCTCTGCTCTGTGCCATGTCTGGGTCACGCTAGTGACTCTTTTTCTCTGATAAGACTCAATAAACAATGATCAAGAAGCAGTGAAGGCTGAGAGTCCCATTTGTCTCTGGAACTCCTAGCAAGGACTTCAAAAACTCTCTTCCATCAGGAGAGGTTTGATTACAGCATGATCAGTGTCACCTTCCTTCCTGGAAATATTCAAGACCAGCTTGGATTGGACTTTGAGCAACCTGGTCTGGTGAGAGGGGGGTTGGAACTACATGATCTTTAAGGTGCCTTCCAACCCAAACGATTCTATGAAACCTATCTAGAAGTGTTGAATTTAGACTGGTGCTTGTGGCTTTTTTTGTTGTCCTTTAGTATTTTGTAGGTCAAATGATAACATGTGGTGAACCACTAATGTACCATAGAAACAAACGGGATTTTACTTCTGTTGTTGGGGAGCATATTCCCAGTGATCACCGATTTTTTTTTTTTCCCCATGCTGATGTTGTCCAATAGACATTGCTCTGATAGCTTTCCACTTTCTAGGAACTTGCAACAGTTTACCAGACTTTCTAAATAAAAGCATTCAAATAATGACTGCTGAGTTAATATTTTGACTATCAGACACTCTGCTATAGGTCTTCTTTTGCCACAGGGAGCAGTATCAGATATTTCAAGTTCAGCTTTGAAAGGGCCTTCACCTGAAGGGCTACCAGCCGCCTTCCTCTTACACAGCAAGGCCAGTGTCTTAGCATTGCTTGCCCTTTGTGGCCATGTCCTCTTGCACTCATCAAATTCTGGCTAGTTCTGCTGCTCAGCATACACACACCTGCAAGGCTGCCCTGGGAGCAGTCTAGCCACACTCCTGAGTCTGGGGCTGTCTGCTAGTTGTCGTTGTGAGTTCAGGAGAATTGTTAGTTCCATCTCTTTGCAGTAGATAATTCTGCTTGCAACTTGCAGTGGGATTTTTTTTTTCCCCTGGCATAAGTTCAAAGGAAGATTAAACTGTTTTTCTAATAGTATGTGATTTCTGTGACTTGTCTTTCATAGCTGTCTTGACTTCTGAGTTAATCTAGGCTGTGTATTTCAAGTACATTGAGAGTACAAATCTGAAAACATTTCACTCTTGAGCTTTGGGCTGTCTGTAGAAAGAGAGTCAGCACAGGATGCATGTACAACTCTGACAGGTAGGTTTACTAAAGCTCACTGGTCTGTAGTCCCCTTTGTCTCATCTTCCATCTTGAAAAGACTGTTTTATACTCTACAAAAACACTTCTCTGTAAATCCTTCAGGCTTATTAAATAGCATTTGTAATTTAAAAGAAGGTGCAAATTAAAAAGATGGGCACATTTATTAGAACAGACTGGGGTTTATTTGAAGACAACTTCTCAAAGAAAGTTCATCTCTGAAGTAAGGCTAGAAGTTATGGATTGGTACCTCTTAGGGGTACTTTTTAATTAAGTTCAGACATCTGTACAGAATTCTTGATGTCAGAGTAAGCCAGCCATACTCTGTCACGGGAAAAAGACAATCACTTGTAGGCAGACATGTGCAATAGGTTGGATTGATGATGCTCCTGTTTGTGTACTGCCAAAGGAGTGTAGCCCCATGATTCAGGTGGGGCTGTTGGCTGTGTAGACAGGTGATGCTGGGGGAGAGGAATACAGCTGCTCTCCTCTGCTGTCCTCTTCCTTTGTGTGTTCCTCCATTCAACCTCCCTTTTTCCTATTTTGTCTCTTGTGAAGGCACAAAGCAGAAAGTTTACAGCCCTTTTTGGAGAATAATGCTTTTTTGGTTTTGCTTCCCTTTTGCCCTTCTGTTGTCTTGCCTCAGCTTTGACTCTTGTTCATGTCTGAAGACTACAGGACTTCACATCTCATAGGGAAGGCTTGTAGATGCAGCAGAATTGCTAAATACACAGTGTCAGGAGCTGTGTAAGAACAAATTGCTCCATTAATTGGTCTGTTTCTGGTTTCTGTAACCACAGCTGTGCCAGTGCTGTGTATGAAAGATGTAAGACACTGCTGAGCCAAGTCTTAATTTGAAGAACTGTTTTTCAAAGGCAACTGTATTGTATACAGCTATTTAGAACTATTAAATAGTAAAGGAGTCTTTGAAGTAATGCTTTTGAGGCCAGTAGAAAGTAATGGTGCATATTTTTTATCAGCTTGCTAATCCATTTTATTAGTCTAAATTTTAAGGAGCATTCTTTTTCCACCTTTCTAAATATTCAGGAAGGTCTCTGCAGATGAAACAGACTTGAGATTCAAACAGTGAAGCTGTTGTCCCATCCTAGTGTACCCAGTGAATTTATAACTGCTTTTCTTCTCTCCTAAGCGGACATTGGTAGATAAGCAAAAGCTGCTGACCCAGCAACATGATGATGCAAAGGAACTGAAGGAGAACCTGGATCGTCGAGAGCGCATTGTCTTCGACATTTTGGCGAACTACTTGAGCGAGGAGAACTTAGCAGACTACGAGCACTTTGTGAAAATGAAGTCGGGCCTCATCATTGAGCAGCGAGAGCTTGAGGACAAGATCAAGCTGGGGGAGGAGCAGCTGAAGTGTCTGACTGACAGCCTCCAACCTGAGCGGCTAAAATAAGGGCACTGAGTCCAACTAAAATGGGAAAAATGGGAAAGAAGAAAGGGATAGAGGAGTTTCCAAGTATACAAATGAGTATATTGGCTTGTCTGAGTGTCTGGTAGAGAAACAAGTGCACAAGAGAAAAATAGCTCTCACAACAGCAATAATGCTCTCTTTCTTTTTTTTTGGAATGATGTATTTAAGTTTTTAGAACACATTTTTATTGCTGGACTCTACATCTGTTCCTCATTGCTTAACTTCCAGAAAGCTCCACAGAAGAGGACAGACTCTTAACCTTTCTGCTCAGTATGTTCAAAGTCTGTGGCAGTTGTGCATGCAAACAATGGTTTTTAGAATAGGTTGTATACTTCCTTTATGTTCAGATGCCGCACAGTCTGCTGGGAAACCCCACAGCAATTCATGAATGCACACACATTTAGAAGCTCCAAATTTAGTGGGTTTTTATGTTTTTTTAAAGACACATTAAATAGGGGAAGCGTGCATCTTATAGCTAATATATTCAGATTGCTGAAATGCAGTGTCACTCTGATCCTGTGGCATCAGACACTTTTTTTGTAATATTGTATATAGGATGGCACTTTCCCCTTGCAGAAAACAACTTTAAAATTAGTCTCAGTTAAATGCTTCTTAACCAGCTTGCAAATCACCTAATGCCTACCTTGCTGAAGATTTTTTCTTAAATTATTTTGCAAGCATATTTGTACACCCTCTTAAGGCAATGCAAGTGATTTTCTTTACCAAGTTGTACTTGATTTAAAAAATGGGCTGGAAGTACTGTGCTGATTTTATTCAAAACATTTTTCATCTAAATTATTTAGAAGGCTTCTTTGCTTTTTTTGTGCTTTTTTATGCATGTTTTTATTCTTCTTGTCCCAAACCCGCTACTTCATTGAAATAAATGTAGGTTAAGGACACTGCTTCCGTTTTTCTTCTGGTTGCCCAACATTGTGATGGTTTTATATAGCCAGTTAAGTTCTACTGAAGTTGACCTACATAATGCTGTTCGTTCCTCTTTCCCAAACTACCAAATGTAATATAAACAATTCTGCCATGTAAGTACTGTGCATTACTTGGAGCAACTTTGCTTTGTAACTGTGAACATAAGTGGGGCTGTTTGCTTGTTTTTTCCATTGAACAGTGATAAAGGAGAGGATATTAGTTCACAGTACCAGAACACTGCTTGTGTTCTCCTTATACTGCCATTGACTTAGATAATTTCCAGTAGCTCTAAAAAGAGGTACTAACTCATGTTTTCAGCGCAGTAATGGGTTATGCTGACTTGCTTAGATACCTACAGTGAAATTCTGTAGTGTCTTAAGTGTCAAGTTCTATGTTAAGATAAAGTTTTGCAGGCAAAGAAAGTCTTGGAAGACTGTGTATATGCCATTTCCATTATAGTAAGGAAAACATTTATCTCTCCTCAGACAAATAGGTTCCCCAACCAGAAGCCATTTTCAGGGCTGATGTGAATGCCAGTCTGTAGCTAAGCAGGTTGAAAATACAAATAGTCAGCTGTTGAAAAGAGAGCAAAGAATTCTTCCCACTACTCCTGCAGTATGGCAGCATTCACAAGAGTGTTTCTGTCCTTCTTCTGCAAATCCTCGCTTTTGGGGGAAGGAACTGGAGAGGCGCTGATCAGTGAATTCCTTGCGAGCTGGGAACCTCTGGAAGCTGTTCCTTTACAGACAGATGCAAACATTAAAAGGACTGTTGCCCCCACACACACCCTTATCGTGCACTACTTGGTATACCTGGACCAAATTTTAATTGAAATGATGATGTGCATCAATTGAGGTCAAATGGAGCTACCATTTTGCAAGAGCTACAGCTGACCTTAGTTTTTCCCTCCTAGTTCAGAAATGTAGTCCTCTGGCATCTCACAGTTATTTGCTGCTATGTTCCTAGGGCAAGTGGTCCCTTTGTCCTTAAACTTATCCCTTAACCATAACAAACCCAAAACTAAACATAAATTATGCTTGTCTTTTAGCTTGGAGAAAAGTGTGTATTGTTTTATCTGTGGCATTTTAATAATTTTACATATTGTGGTTACTCTGAAATGTGTATGTGAAATGTGAATAATATAATTACAATGTGTTTGTATACAGTACTTTGATTTAGATCTCTGATAAAAGGTAGCAATATTGTGAAAGCTATATCTATTATCCTTTTCACAGACCAGTTGCATAAACACTATTATCTCCTTTCCTTTTTCAAAACTGTTGAAAATCACTCACCCTGGAAACGTGAAGATGGTGGCCTCCCAATGTTATATGTAAATCTGTAAATAGCTGTACTGTTGCTTTTTGAAAAAAATCTGGTGCTAATGTTTTGCCTTTGGCATCCTGGGGATGGCTGTTTCTTCATCCTTTGTTGTTCTCATTTCTAGATCTCTTTGTATAGTGAAAGATCTCCACAACGCTTCTCCAGCTGTCTGGATCCTGCAGCCCAGAGTGAAAATGTACAGTTTTCCTGCCTGACACTTAACATGTACCTACTGACAAATGGTATTGCTTGACTTTGAGGAAATAAACCGTATATTTCAATGTAGAGTTAGTTTTTGTGTGCAGTTTTAATGTCAAAAGCTACTGCTTTGCTTTGCTTTGCTTTGCTTTGCTTTGCTTTGCTTTGCTTTGCTTTGCTTTGCTTTGCAGTGTTGGCCATCTCATGGTGCCCGTCAACAGTGCTCTGAGTTTTTCCAGGCCAGGCCAGTTGGTCTGTGTGGTCTGACATAGTTTGTTGTCTTTGCACAGCTTATTTAATGTGCTGAGTAATCGATCATTCTCAAGTTCCCAGTGTAAGCAAGTACCAGAAATGTGTCCATGTCTATTTAGTATTATAAAAGTGTGAATATGAGATGGCAGAAAGGTAAAATGTGTTATGAGGTCGATAAAATAAATGGGTCTTTCACCACTTACAGAGTACATACCAGGGGGAGCAGTTTAGGCTTTCCTGCTTGGGCAATTCCACTGTTTTAGCTTCATCCCATGTTTAGAATGGATACTTCATATGGAAATGTCTTAAGTCAGTGGTGCACAGGATTTTTTGCAAGAACAGATCACTTGTGAACTCTCCAACTCTAAGACTTAGACTTTCATAGAAACTTCAGTTTAATGAGGGTTCTCAGATGAACTGCAGAATCTTCTGCCTCATTGGGGAACACTGGCAAGTATGCACAAATTTGTAGTAGAGGTGACCACACATCACAGAACCATGGCTTGATCCTGGAAATTAATTGTCTGTGAAGGTTGTTATAAAATCTGGGAAAAGGGAGTTAGGGAAAGAAAAATACTTGGATATTTGTAGAATTTTTCTAAACTTGTTTTCACCCTTCTTCTGCCTCTCTCTGTACGTGGACCCACCTGTTTGTGCCTGTTTTCGTGAGTTTTCCTGGTATAATCCAGTATATTATACCAGAGGAGTAACAGTCTAGTTTTTGTGTACAACTTGAATTTTTTTTAAATTGCCTTTCTTTAAACTGAAATTCAGCTTTTTATTTTCTCTCGTGAGGTACTTGAGATCCTCAGATTTCAAAGGAGTCACCATATGATGTTCTTTCCCAATCAAGTTCTAGTGATTAATTTTGGTGTACTTAATTGACTCAGTTTTTAGAGCTGAAGTAATCTGTTGGCAATCCAGTAGCTCTAGCAAGGCCTTATGATACACACTAGAACACAACTCCTGTTTTAGTGGTGTCCGGTCATTTATTGTGGCATTTCAAAGGCTTATTCTAATTAAGGGCTTCTCAGTTGTGCAGGTTTTTCTAGAGGATAAATTGGTTTTTCTATATACCTGAGCAGATGATGCCCACAGAATGTTATGAAAATTAACAATTACATCTTTAAACTGGATTATATATTGTCAGTTGTCAGCAGTGGTAAATTGGTGATCACATTTACTTACCACAGTTCCAGTCTGCGACTTAACTAATTATAATGATCCATAGACTGTAAGATGGGTAACCCATGTGAATTAGCAACTCACCTGTGAAATCTTGGGTTTCATTCTTCCTACCTACTGTTTTGGTAATGTTTCTATGCATAAAGTTGTTCCATGTGAAGTAGGTTAACTTAATACATTCCAGAGGGAATTTTGAATTGAAATAAATTGGGTGCAGTTCAGTAGCTGAAGGTAATTCTCACTCAGGCTACAGTAGCACACCTACAGGCAGAGCAAGTATCGCTTTAGGACAGGCTACATTAAACACCTTTTTCTTGTTTGTAACCATGTGGGTTAGTGGGGCTGTTGTGTATCTTAGGCTGAGTTTTATTTTAGTCTCAGCAGTTGAGCCTTTCCTGAGCACAAGGCTAGTAAAATGCAGATTTTTTTTTTTTCCTATGTTAAAAATCCTCACAATGGCTTCATTTTTAGATGCTTTGATATCTGTCTTGGAGGCAGTCTCCTAAGTTTTGCACATGGAGGTGGCCTTGTGACTAGGATGTGCCTTCCATATTGCCAAACACGTTGGTGTTAGTGAAGCCTGTGTTCTCCCTTCCTCTTAATTCTCCTCCATGCAGCAAACTGCTTCCTGGTAAAGTTAACAAGAAATGTATCCACAAACTGTCATTACCTGTTGCCTGCTGCTGCTTCTGACTACCTTGTGCTGGCTGCTGCCATGGGTGTGGATACCAAGAATATCTGTGCTGATTTCCAGCACCTCTTCTGCAGTGAAGCAGAATGAGGAATTCTGTGTATCTCCTCCTCTCTGGGTGTCATTTATTAACCTACAACAGTGCCACTAGAGAACAACCAGATTCCCAATGCATTTCATCTTTTATTGGAATACTTTAAATTGCTGCTCATGATTGTCTTGACACAGGAGAGATTTTAATTGAAGCAAATGGATTTGTGACTGTGAAGTTGAAGATATACAGGGTGGTGGAAGATACAGAAAAATAATTATACATACTTTCAATAACATAAAATCTCCAGCAAAATGGCATCTAAAAGACCTGCATGCTACATGTCCCAGGTGAGAACTGTTAAGGATTTTAGGTCTATGTTCCTGTATTTTAATGGAGTTAGTGAAAGAAAGGCTTTTCTTAAGTGCATACCAAGCTGCAACTGTGTTAACTAAACTATTCATTCCAAGCAACTTCTGTAAGATGAGCCAGTACTGGCTCTGAGGAAGCTGTGGTCTGACACACGTTGCCGAGGGTTGTTGATTTGCTGCTGTTCCTTGTGACAGCAGCATTTGCTGGGCTCCTTATGGAGCACATGTTCTGGAAACGGGGTAACGGATGTCTGCTTACAAGAGTTTTACCAAAACATTGTTTCAGCGGAGCTGTGAAGTCCAAAAGCCTGAAAGGAATTAACAAAATCTTCATGACGAGGATTATTTCAGGCATTAAGTTTCAACATCTGTTTCACGTCCCAGCTGTCTGCTCTTCACAGTGTTTGTTACTGATAAATTACACTTGTGTCTTTTCTCAAAGCCTCAGAGAAATATAAATACAATGAGCAGTCACAGGCTAAATAATAAGCAATGGAAGGAAGATAAGATTGTTTATCTCAGTATCTAAATATGAAAGGCATGAGTCCTGTGAATACTATTCATAGCCACTCCCAGGAGTTGCAGCTTCAGCAGCTTTCTCACGCAGGTATGGTTCCTCCAGAGATAAAACGGGAAAACAAGCTGTGATGATCGAAAGGGGCCAACACTGACTGGAAAGGGGTGGAGCAGTCATTCTCTTATTAATGGAGTGATACATATCACAAGGAAGTGAAAACCAAGAAAACCTGGAAGGATCAGTACCCTGAAGGAAGAAAAACTAAACCAGTGGTAAAGTGCTTCAGGACTATGAATTTCCTGTTTTTCTTTCTCCATACGTGACACGGCTGAAGTGTTCTGTCTCCACGTGATAGGGCAGACTTTTTAGTTACTATAATGTAAAAAATACCTTAAAAGCATCTTTGAAAGTTAAAGATATGGGAATAAACTCAGAATTCCCAGAATCTGAGGTCTCGCTGTGTAAGACCATCATGTTCTGTGTATTCAGTGACACCCCTTTCTTGGCTCAGGAGACGCTGGAACAGCTTTCTGGCACTAAGAAGTCTGGAGGAAGTTACCCTTTGAGGAGGAAGTCATCCTTTCTCTGTGGTCATCCTAAATTCACTAAACAGGCCAGCGAGCTGGACACGCTGAGATGCTGAAGTCACACAAGCTGGGAGATGAGGGTGTTTACAGCACAGCACACAGAATGAGTGACCTGGCTTGTTCTCTGGATTTTGCTTTTCTAATTGCCACCTCTTCAGAGCTCGATTTAATACCAGGCTTGTGGTTGAGGGCAGAGCAATACCCAATTCCTCTTTAAGCTGATCGTTGTGTTCTGCCAGGAAAGCATGATTTAGACAGCAAGAAGCTGAAGATCTAAATATTCAGCCTTGCCATAAATAGGGAGTGGAGGATCTTGGGTTTCTGTTCCCAGGACTTTCTTGCATAATTCATAGTAGGCCATCAGTGAATTTGAAAGCAGAAATACTCCATGGAGACGTGTGATCAGAATGTGCCCCAGTGTCCTACCAGATCACAGACTGGCCTGGGTTGGAAGGGACCTTAAAAATTACCTAGTTCTGACTTTCTGCCATAGACAGGGACACCTTCTGCTAGACCAGGTTGCTCAAGCAGTCATCCAACCTGTCTTCAAACATTTCCAGGGATGGGGCATCCACAGCTTCTCTGGGCACCCTGTTCCAGTGCCTCATAACCCTCACAGTGGAGAATTTGTTTTTAATACCTAATCTGAACCCACCTTTTTTCACTTTAAAGCCTTGTCCTGTCACTGGATGCCTTTTTAAGAATTTCCTCTCCAGCTCTCTTGCAGGCCCTGTTGAGGTGCTAGAAGGTCTCCCTGGAGCCTTCTCTTCTCCAGGCTGAAGAGCCCCAACTCCGTTACCACAGGAGAGTGGTTCCAGCTTTCTGATCATCATCCAGGTCTTCCTCTGGACCTGCTTTAAGAAGTCCACATCTCTCTTGTGCTGGGGACCCCAGGGTGGGATGCAGCACTCCAGGCACAATCACCTCCCTGGCCATGCTGCTTTTGATGCAGCCCAGGGATGCATTTGGCTTTCTGAGCTGCAAGCCCCCTCTTCTGGCTCACATCCAGCTTTTTGTCCCCTCCAGATGCAGGATACAACATCAGGCTTTGAATCCAGCCTTAAATGCTGTATAATTGCAGTGTAAGTGCCAAAGGCTGCAGATCCACTCCTGTCCTGGTTTTTTTCAAGTCTGAGGTGCCTGGGTTCAGACACTGATACCAGAGTCCAACTCTTCAGCATATAATGGGGGCTACACCTAGATCGCAGTTTAGGTATATGGTTAGTGGCCTAAATAAAGAGCCTGATTGGCCTTGATTCCCTCTATAGCTGAGCTGAGCTAAGGTTGCTGAAAGAGCTTGGTTCAACCCAAATATCTTCCCCTTCCTCACTTCCTCCTCCTCTTGGCAGACAAAGCTAACTTAGGCATTGAAATCAGAAGTGGGATTAATCCATGCCTTGGGTCCCTAACTCAGCACGAAATTCTAAAAGCTGAGGTGTTGCGTGCAGCATTAAGTGCAGCTTCATTTATCAAATGCCTGCACATGCTGAATCCTTTTGATTTTAATACAGAAGATGTCTCTGGCATTTCAGATCTAGGGATTCTTACAAGGCTATGTTCTCCAAATCCTCTGTGTATTTGTATACAATTAGAGTTCAAAAATTGAAAAAAAACCACTTTTCTTCCTATTTTTACACCATAGGGAAGAAAAGAACCTAGATGAGTAAACTTCATTGTCACACTGGTTTTGCAAAGGTGGAGTTACTTAGACCAGCATTTTTTGCAATGGGCAGTTCCACCAAACCAGTAAGAGATGATTACATCTGAAGCCCAGTGATAATGGTCACGGTTTGCAACATAAATGGCAAACAATGAAGAGGAAAGTTGCATAGAGAAAAATCGGTAGTCTGGGTGTGTTCAAACAAATTAGCATTTCATATGGTGACATGCAAAGCAATTAATCAAAGAGCAAATGATGGCGATCATATGGACAATGACACATAGAGCAGACTCTCAAGACCTGTGTGGGATCACAGCGAATTAACAGTTCACATGAGCTCTGTGCTCTAGGAAAAAGCCTGAAACAGAGGAACACGGGAAACATAGTAACTTGTGATGCAATATTGCTGAAAACTTCATAAAATTTCTAAAATATTGTGTCTAATCCCACAATCTATATCTAATGCAAAGGACAGGAAAATGAGAGAAGAGACTCATGTAAATTATTAGAGAGTAGAGAGATATGTCATAACGTAACAAAGAGCACTCATTGGTCAAAACTGGGATTTAAAAGTTGGGGTGTGTGTGCTATTGGGCATCATACAGCATGAGACTCATTTGGGCAGAGAAAGTCCTGTCAGGACCCAGCGAGTACAAGACAGAGACATGAAAATAAAAATCAGGTGCAAATGTTCAAGGGTGTCAGGAGTGCAGTCCTGTTGTCATGAATGATGGGGAAAGTGCAGTGCGAAGGTTGGCCATAAAGCCTCTGGAAGTCAGGAAACTGGGAATGAAAACTTTATGGTCACTATAAATCCACCTTTTGTGTTTGCTGTTCTTACATTACATGATATCATACCGAGGTATGACTACTTCAGTAAATATTTAGATTGCCTACAGTTTTACAACAGGGGTCTTAAAAGAGCAGCAGTAATTATAACACAGCTTTTGGAGGAAGCAAAACAGGAAAACAGGTGAGAGTTTGCAAGCCCTTGGCTTGCAAATGGGGCTTGAGCACTCTAGGCAGCATGGCTGAGACAATTTTTTTTTCTTCCATTACAGACCCTCTCCACACATGCACCGATAGGAACTGCCACAAAATCTTCTGCTTTTACTGGTTCAGTGAGTTACTAAGTTTGCTTTTGTTTTTTTCTCCTGTGTTTGGGGTTTCCTACCAGCTTTCCTGTGCTGACTGATTCAGCTGTCCATAAAAGCATTCCCCTCTTCATCAGAACCTCCCAGGTGGTTGTCCCCCACATTTTGAAACTGTCCCAAGCTCCAGCATGTGCTGGAACATTGATGACCTTTCATCTCTGCCTTGTAAGCTGGCTTAGCAAGGCTTTGAGGGAAAGCAGGGGAAGTTTGGCACTTCTTTCCCCCACTGCCCAAGTAAATGACAGACCAGCACAAGGATAAAAAGTAGAGCTGTCCTGCCTTTGAGGTGGAGATGCTGGAATAACATGCTTTTGAAAAGCAGCTTCCCTTCACATATTTAAGGAATTTGCCCTGTCTGGAGCTCTTTACAGAACTGCATCCTTCTGCTCTCCACTGGCACCCAGCTTGTGGCTGTTAAGGTTTTTGTATGAAATCTATTTTGCTTTCTGCAGTATCCTATTTTACTTGTGTTCTCAGTCACCAGAATATTTCTATCTACTTCCTACTGCATTAATCTAAATAGGGGACTGGTCAGATGAAAGATCACAGTCATTGTTTAGTTATTACAGTAGCCAGAAGTTGGGGCAAAGGTACAGAAACCCTTTTCGGGTGTCAGTAAAGACCCTAAAGATCGCCTACCTCAGATCATGATCAGCTAATGAGAAACCAGCTATTCATATTGTTCTCCTAAACTAATACTTTAACACTGCCCCAGCTTTTGTGCAGGGAGTTGCTTTGTAAAGCTGTTAAACCCCCATGCTCTGTTAACAGCTAAAGGTTTCTATTGATCTCTTACTTTCATTTCCTTTAATGAAAATTCATTGATATTTGATTTCCTTGTCACTTCTAACAGCTGATAAGAACAAGCTGCTAAAGCAGCTCCAGTGAAGTGGCAAAAGCCTGGTGTTGTAGCACTGCAGCTCTCTCAGAAACGCTGCCAAGGCGGAGTGAAACCCCAGTGTGACGTGTTGATAACGTTCCCATCAGGTGGTCTTTTCCACTGGCTCTAAAATGTCAAGTCTGAGGGAAATGTCTTTGTTAAGCTTTGAATGACCTACTTTTGGGTATCTGGGAATAACCAGAAGCCTACCCAAACCACAAGAGTGCATCTAATTTTAGCAGCCCTTCATTTCATGCATGGCAGCTTTGTGTTCTGTGTCTCTGGGAAAAAATACCAATTTCTTGCTGAGCCAAAGACAAATTTTCTTGGTTTTAAATCAGCCCCTTGTTGAATCACAATCACAGTGAAATCATTCCTCTTAAAATTTTTGTGCCTGCAATAGTCATCTCAATTTTGCTTCAAAAACTAATAGTGAGGCCATTCCAAAGGATCTACAGTTGCTGGTCTCTGAAGAAAGGTCTAAAACAGCCCATGCTGGAGATAGTCTTGGGCAGCCATGTTTTGTGTGTCCCTACTTCCCCCTGGGTTTTTTAATTGACCAACAGTAAAAGGGTCGAAGTCTTTGTAGGAAGTTTATGTGAGTCTTCTAACTCAGTTACAAGGGAATCTAGGGAAAGTTAACACAAAAATAAAGGGATGTTAGTGTGTCAGCAGGGGCTCTGAGGACACTACTAATGGTGTAGATGCTGGAAAAAAGGTCTCTGATGTAGTTTGGCTAGAAGAAGCACTAAAAAGTAGGTGACCATTATTAGGATATTAGGGCTGTGCAAGATTGAAAAGGAAGCAAGTTCAGACATGAGTGAAGTACAGTCTCCCTAGCTTGTAGTACCTAAATTGGACATTGAACACCGTCTCTCTCGCTGGGAGGGATAACGTATAATCCCTCTCATATAACGCCAGAGTCCACTGTAATTTTAGGCTAAAACACATGTTTAAATCCACCTGCACTGGGGGCAAGTGGAACTAACACAGAGGATAATAGGGTCTGAGCATTGTGCATGTCCTATTTGGAACTTCACAAAACAGAAAGAGAAATCAAGGCCACCCAAAATACAATTACATAATCACAACAAACCTATTAGCAAGTTCTCTGGAGCCAGAAAACTTCCCAGCCAATGGGATTAACCATAAAAACAAGCAGCACTTGTGGCAGCTATAAACAGGGTCAGTGTCGTTTGGGATTGAGCTGAGTATCTGATAATGTGTAGTGCTTCCTTGTGGAGTCCCTTGAGGCTGGCAGTGGGTTGCCTCTTCAGAGGCAAGCCTTGGGTAGCCTGGCTGCTGCAGACTCCCAGCATTAGCCAGACTTGGCAGGATGGACAGTGAAAACCACTCTAAAAGCCAAGCCAAGCTGTTAAACAACTGAGCCCTCTGCTGTGCTACGACAAGAGCAGCCGTGCCAGGGTTGTGTTTAGGGGCACAGGAAGGAGACTCCAGTGGCTCATTCATCCCTCCAGCTCCAGCAACCTCCATCTGCAGAGAAACACAGACCCATCCTACATGGAGGCCTCCCAAGCCCCCTCTCCTGAAGGCTTTCTTCCCACTTCCCAAGGCATGTGCAATGAAGTGCAGGGGGTTTTAACCCTTTCAAAAACCTGTCTGGGTTTGGGGTGTTTGTTACCGCAACAGCTGTGGAGTTTATCTGTGCAGAGTTCCAGTGGGCTCTTTATGGGATTTTGCCTCAACAGTGAGGTCCCAGTAGTGGTGAGGTTTTTGTGCACTCTCTGCAAACATATCCTCATCCTTTAAGTGTTGTTGCTTTCCGGTGTCATTTAATGTACTCTTGACAGTGTATTTCTGATTTCTGTGTTTGAAGAGGCCCAGGCAAAACAGGCAGAAGGTCAGCTGCTGCTGGGCTGTGAAGCACTTAATGAGAGATGTGTTGAGTTTGGTAGAGGTGTTTGTCTCATCTCTGAATTTCCCAAGTTTTAAAGGACAACTTTGGCCATGAAGGTAAACAGTTAGAAAAGGTGTTTATGGAAATACTTTTATTAGACTCAAGCGGTGGGTTTAGAGGCCCACACTTAGGTTCAGTGTTGGATTTGGAGAGTTGCTGGTCTGATGATCTGCTGAGGACAAGCAGGGAGTGACCCAGAGTGAGGATGCACCAGCTCTAATCCCCTAATTCACTGATCACAGACTGGCAAGCTGCTGCAGGGAGGCTGCTGTGCTTCCTAGAAGAAGTAACCTTTGTCTCAGAAAGAGAAAGTGAGGAAGTCCTTGTACCTGAGCCTCCACACTGTTTACAGGCTCTCTCAGCTGCCTACGTGGTACCACTTGCTGGGCAATGTGTCTTGCACAGCATCTTGATTTCAGGCTGGTTTTTCAATGTGTAACAAATAAAAGGAAAAATAACTTGAAACAAATATTTCCTGTTCTGTGGTATTTAACAATGAAATTGTAAACCACAGAAGGGACCGGGCTTGATCTAAAGGTCTTTGAAGTCAGCAGAACTATTTCCACTGATTTCAATGTGCTTTGGCCCAGGCCATAGGAGGAAGAAACCAAATGTTTTCTGCCTCAAAAAGTATTAACCATTGGCATTCAAGGAACAATAAAGTCTTATGTTTAAAATGTGTTCCTTTAAATTAAGTAGTCAGGAACTTAGTTAATTTCTATCTGTTTCCTAATAATTTGTCACTATTACACTAAAAAGGAATATGTTTATAGAACTCATAATCATACACTGAGAAAAAAACCACTCAGTACTGTCATTTGCTTCCTATCTTCCTCCATTCCATTTTGTGTGTATTGTATTTCTCACTAATGTAATGATGCTTATGCTGCTGGTTGTTATCACAGATTGAGCACTGTAGATTTCCAGTTGAATTAAACTTCACTGTACCGATGGTGGCTGACAAATATCTTGAACTCATTATTTTTCAGTACGGTTTAATCTGTAAAACATCACAGTGGGTTTGGTTTTGTTGTTGTGTTGGTTTTTGGGGTTTGGGGTTTTTTTTGTGACTGAGAAGAAATAGATCAGAGATAGAGAATTTGGTGAGCAAAGAATTGTTCTTCTGAGAGTGGTGCAGGAGACGCCCCTCCTATCGCAGGGTGAGACAAATACGGGTGTGCAGCAGCTTCATGTGTAAAATCAGCAATGGTTTTGTCTGCAAATTTTGTCTCATGCAGTTATTAAATGCAAGAAAAGGAATCTATCTGCCAGCTGCCTACTGCCCAAGGATGCTGTCCTTGTGAATCAGCAGCCCTGTCAGGATGTCAGGAGGACATCCTGGAGTCTGGCAGATGACAGCAGCCCAGCGGGGGGGTGTGTGTGTGTTGGGCTTCTTGTCACGCAACAGCAGAGCCTGAGCAGCTGAGTTTGCCTGTGCACCAAACCAACCCCATCCAGCTGTGAGCAGCCAGAGAGAAGATCCCAGGCTGGTGACCTGCAGGAGAGGACAAGACTCTTGTCATGGCCAGGCTGCATTACCTGCACAATGAACCAGTGAACCAGCATCAGCTGCAAGATACAGCAGGAGAGGATTAAAGGTGATACAGAAAACAGGAGAATATGAATTAATGACATTTTTCAGTCTTCTTTAGTGATGCCAATGACCAGCCATTGTGTATGTTACAATGAGAAGAATTTTTCAATGAGAAGAATTTTTAATGGGGCTTCCCCATTTCAGGGTATTTCTGTGAAATAAACTTGCTTGTCTTTTAACACCAGGCTTTGAAATGTCACAGAATCACAGAATATTCTGAGCTGGAAGGGACCCACAAGGATCATCAAGTCCAACTCCCAAGGAAATGGCCCATACAGAGATCGAACACACAATGTTGGCGTTGTTAGCCCTGTTCTGTAACCAGCTGAGTCCAGTGCATCATTTGGAGTCTCTCAGGGTTTAGAATAAGCTTCAGAGAGGAGAAAGCAGAAGGGAGTTAAGAACATTCTTCCAATTTGTAAGAGCCATTGTTTACATTCATGGGAAAACCATGAAGCAAGGCAAACGTAACATAATTTTTAAAAATGTATGTGTTTTTTTAAGCATCTGAGATAGCAATAGTACTATTTGTACTAAAGTGTGGGTGCTGCCAGCCATAGAGTCCATCAAGAGAGCAGTTCAGCTTGAATTTACTCCTTGGAAAAACTCCTCCTTCTCCCCTATATTTCTTCTCCAGAGCTGCACTAATTTAAGTTGCATAAATACAGGAAGAAAAATCTAACAAAAAAGGATTATGAAATCACTTTGTTCTCTTTCAGATGGGAATTCTGTGTCCTTCAGGCTGCCCCAGACTGGGGCATCATGGTGGTCTCAAGCTGGAAAATCACGTAATCATAAAGGTAGATTTTCTGAAAGGGTATCTTACAGAAAACTGTAATTTCCATGGAAGTTATCTGTATGCTTTGGTAAGTGTTTTAAAGCAATTAGAATAAATGGCATATGGCAAAGCTTTCATATTTTTATAAGATGTTAATGATTAACTGACTTCCTACATCTGTTGACTTAGTGGGAGAGTGACAAGGAACTGTGAGGTACCTGTTTGGTAGCTTAACAAGTTGACCAATTTGCACGGGCATTTCTTTCCATCTCCCTCTTGGAACTCGCTTCATCCAGCTGACACTGCTTCAAAGCCTTAGGCAACTTTCAGACTCAGAGAAGTAAGTCCCCCCCTTTTTTTTTATATTACTTATATTATGAAGTGCTGATAGAGAACAGATGGGGAGAGATTTAAATATTTATTTGTTTTCTATAAAGAAAGCTTTCCCAACTGAGAATTGTAGAATTAAGTTTTCAATCATTAAATCATAGAGATATTGCTGAGACCTTTGTAATTACTATATTGTTGGGGTTTTTTAAACTCCCTTTCTGCTGCAAGACTTACATTAAACAAAAGATTTGGTTAGTAAACCATGTTCACTATAGTCAATAAAGCTGCATCTAGGCTATAAAACTTTGCAAAGGTAGGATTGGAATGTTAATTAAAAAATGCATGTGATGCCTGGCATTATCTAAAGCAAAAATATTTGCTTAAAACATGAAATAAGTGGAAGCAAGTGAATTTCTGCTAACGTGGGCTGGAAAAAATAATTTTATGCTTATTTTATATAAGAAGAGTTTATCATGAACTTTCTCTTTAAGCTGGTTACAAGCTGCAGTAGAATTCCTATCTTTTGGCAGGCAAGTGGGTTCAAACAGGGAGACTCAGACATCGCTCTTCTATTGGAACATTTTTTAACCTATTTTATTTTAGCTGTGCTATCACTTGCTAGGAAGCAAGTATAGTCTCCTATCCTTTTGGAAAGCTCTTCTTTCACCCACTTCCCCCCATCTGTGAAGGAAACCTCACCAGCAGGTTGCTGTGTGCAGGTTGCTGTGTGCAGGTTGCTGTGTGCAGGTTTTGTGGTCTCCTGCTGCCCGTTTAGCAGCCACTTCCTTACGTGCCCCTGGCTCAGGGAATGCTCCTTCCTCCCAACCGGGTGCCTGTGCGGCACTTTCAGGCTGACATCCAAGGTGCTTCATGAGTTCTTCATTTCTCCTGCAGCTCCAGGAAGCATTAGTTCCCATTCTTTTGGCTGGAAGTTGTCTCCTCTTGGGTGACATCTTCCCATGCCCCAAGTGTGTGTTCAGTGCCCTCATCTTCCCAGTCGTGTGTGAGTTCTCTGGGACCTGGATGTGGTTGCCTTCTTTACACTACTGAACCCTTAGTGCTCTTTTATCTGTGCCAGAGTAGGCAAGCTTTTGGGCTCCCTCTGCTTTCTGAAGCTTCCTGAAAGGATCCCATCTCAACACAGCCAGGTTATCTGCCTTGGTTTTTCAGGGGCTGTCATTCCTGGAATGTCTCTAAACTGTTCCACTTTGGCTCTAAATAGAGCTCCCTTCAAGGCAGAGGCAAAACAATCTGTAGAAACTCTGATAATATGGGGTCATCTGAATGCTGGGTCAATCCCACTGCCATCTCACTGCCTACCAGCCTGCAATGTTTCCTTATGTAATAAGAGCTCAAGGTGGGGTCAGCCACAGAAAAGTAAATTACAGCGTGAAAAAACAGTGAGGATATATAGAAATTATCCGTTTCATTTCATGCTATTATCAAAGCAAATCAAAACATTTTCCTGAAATAAGCAAAGGACTTTTACACAGCTAATTTTCAGTGTATTCTTACTTGATGGAAGAGAAATGAAGATTGCTTTGGTTTGCTTGTTTTGAAACACAGTGAATAAATGGAAGCAGCAGAGTTCATAACACTGGATATTGACATTTGGAGGGACAGGTGACATAAGGCAAGTTAAATCTGGACATACCCTACAATGACTTTTAAGACTCCAGGCCCCACTAGTTTGTCTTTTCTAACTGAAAAAAAGTATTTTAGTGACAGCTGAAACCTAAACATGAGATATCAGAGTTCAAGACTGAGTGTCAGGGAGATGTATTCAAGGAATGGGTAATAAATGCAGCTAACTTTATTTCTAGGAAAATAGAACAAAATAACTGCCACGCTGACTGTTTGAAATGGCTTTTGAAGAAGGTAGTTATAGACTTGATTTATCAGCCGGTGGTGGCAATTCTTGTGGCCTGGACCACAGCAAGTAGATGACCTGAGACATAAAGCTGTGCTTCAGCCACAGCTGTGCTGAAACGGTGATGGCAGAAGGATAAAAAACATTTCTGAAGTTCTCTTCTATCCAAACTCAAGGATCCTAAGGCATTAGTAGTGTCTTTGAATATCATGTCAAGGATCATGCATTTTGTGTAAGACTTCCACAAATTTCCATGATAAGACACAGCTCCATCTCACATTTCCCTGCAGTGTCAGAGATCTTATGTTCCAAGTGTTGATGACTGCCCCATCCAGCTCTGCCTGGTGCCTTAGGTGCCAGAGGGGTAAGAGATACTGCAGAGAGGATGCTGCTGCTGGGGAATGTATTACCCAGCACACACCAGCCTTTAAAGAACTTCTGCTAAATGGCAAACTCCCTTCAATGCCTCTGAAAGCCTCCTTCTCTCAACCCATCATATGAAATGATGAATTTAAAGACAAGTCTTGCAGGTGATTGTGTGGTTGGGGACACACTCTTACACCACACTACAAGTTGGACATCCCTGGCACAGGCCCTCATCCCGCACAGTAGCAGCCTGAGACCCAGTAACCTGAAAGGCCCAATTATATTTAAGTGCATGAATTAAGAGAGTTTGATAGCTTTTTTTCTCTCCTGCATTTACCTGCAGGGTTTTAAAGTTTCCGGAAATTAAGGCAGGTTGAATTTTAGAAAGCAGATCTGAAACCTAAGGGAAGGATACAGACTACTGAATGTAATTAAAACAGCTTTCTGGAAGACACTGTATTAATTCCAGAAGTGAAATTCATTTGGTGTAAATGAGGTATCTCCGCCCTCAGAATTGATATCATTGCCACAGCCTTTCATCACTAACAACTACTGGAAGTAAAAGAAGTCTTGACAAAATTTCAAGTATAGCTCCATTTCTGGTTTTTTCCTGCTGCTGAGGTAGGACTGTGGCCACAAAGAACTGATCTATTCAACTGCAACATTTCATTTTAGTCTTTTTAAAGGTAAGCCTGATGCACAGATGACCCAAGATCCCCTCTGTGAAACCACTTGGCAGTTGTGAGAGCAGCTTGCTTTTATTTTTTTCTCCTAGAAGCAAGCTTGCAGCTGTAGGAAAGTCAACATGACTCTCAGGTGTCCTCTCTGTTTCTTAAAGCTGAGAGTGGGAAAGTCATGTCTCATTCTGTCCCTGAAGTTCATGTGCAATGGTTTAACATATTTTTCATAAAGAAAAAGAGCTACTCACTGTGCAATGCTTAATTTAAGTAAAAATCAGCAATAAATACAAAAGGATCCTTCGTTTCTATTTTTGGATGAATACACTGGCATGTATCATGTTTCACTAGTAGCTTCTGTCTTCTCTATGCAAATTTGAATTGAATGCTAGAAAATTTACATTTAATATGCACTCCCCTGTGAAGACAGGCTGAGAAAGTTGGGGCTGTTCAGCATGGAGAAGAGAAAGTTGTGTGGAGACCTCATAGCAGCCTTCCAGAATCTGAGGGGGGCCTACAGAAAACCTGGAGAGGACTCTTCATCAGGAACTGTAATAGGACAAAGGGGAATGGCTTCACACTGAAAGAGATTAGTCTTAGATTAGATGATAGGAAGAAATTCTTTACTGTGAGGGTGGTGAGGCACTGGAACAGGTTGCCCAGAGGAGCTGCAGACTCGCCATCCCTTGAAGCATTCAGGGCCAGGTTGGATGGAGCTCTGAGCAACCTGGTCTGGTGAGAGGTGCCACTGCCCACGGCAGGGAGATTGGAACAAGATATCTTGAAGGTTCCTTCCAACCCAGACCATCCAAGGATTCTATGATTCTGTCTTGCTTCACTTTAGTAGGGTATTTAGTTAAAAACACATCTGTGAAGGAAAGCCCTTCCAAATGAAGGAAATAAAAGATGTATTAAGAGAGAAAAGAGGTGAGAAGTCTGTAGAAGCAGCTCTCAGTTTTTTAACTACTGTTTCTAGACTTTTCAAAGACCATCCCCAGAAGCTGCTGGAGTGGTTGTTGGATTGAACTGAGTAGATTTTAAATGAAAATGAGGATGAAATCATGGGATACTGAAAGATGGCACTGCAGCCACCTCTCAAAACCACTACTCACTTCTTTGGGTGAAAAGGGTTTTCAGTCATGCTTCTCATCCACTGACGCAGACACCACACAGACCTAGCTTGTTCCTCCTGGCCAGATTGCCTTTGTAGGCTGATGCCATGCCATGAAGTAGCTGGTCTGCAAAGCTGGAATGCTGAAATCTGCAGCTCTGAGTGAGCTCCTGAATCAAGAACTGCATGCCAGTGACACCACCTAATTACTCAGAAGATCTCCTGTAGCTGACTGAATATGAGTTCATTTGCCTTAGGACATTTCATCTAGTGATTGTGTTACATTGTTGTATTATTCAGACCATACAGGTAACCTTACTACACTAATTAAATTAATTCAAAATATTTATATAATTACTAAAGCATGAAACCAGTCAATGCTGAGTTAGCACAGCCTGCTATATAATCTGGGCTTTGAACTGTATTTTATCCAATATAGTTCAAAGATGGAGGGACTGAGCTTTCACATTTTTCTCCCAGCAGGCTGAAAAGGGCATTTGTACAGGGACCGAAAGTTTTAATTAAAAAAAATTTGGGGTGGGTGGGGGGGGGTTTGTTGTTTTTGTTTTCTTTTCTTTTCTTTTTTTTTTTTTTTTCTGTGGATGATGACTTGGTGACAGATCAAATTCTTGCTTTCCAAAAGGGACGCCTCTGTCCTTGAAATCTACAGGAATGGCACTGCTGGTGTTTGAGCCAAGTTCAGTACCTGCATCACCCACCTCCTGAAGATGGACACTTGTGCAGGGTCACCCCCAAGGTGTGACCTTTTTCAGAGTCCAGCTGAGGCAAAAGCTGACAAAGCCCTGACCCAGGCGCTGCTGTAAACCCCAGCCTGCTACAACCTACCCCACCTCCCTCCTTTCCTTCCTCCCTCCTTCCCTTCTTCCCTCTTGAGGTCTCACAGCTAGGGAGTCGCTGGAATGGATGAAATCCTGGAGGAAGACGCCCTCTGCAGCTCGCTCCCTGTTTTATTTGGCATCTACAAGAGAAATTTCTTGTTTTGGTTTTTTTTTAAATAGTTGCCACTGTAGCTCTGAAAAATCAATGTATCTTTCTACAATTGGAGGAAAAGGAGTTTCCCTGATCCTCTTTGCCCAAAGGCTTCCTTTAAAATCAATGCTTCTGGCAAGTGATACATACCTGTTGTCTTTTCATTATACCAGCAAGATGTCTATCATAATGATAGAGACTGGAATCATGAACTAGAACTTTGTTTTAATTTTGACATGTTTTCATATGTCAAGAAAAATCCTGTAACTATTTTACCTTGATCTTTTGTTCCTTATTTTCATGCTGAATCTCAGTACCAGGAGGTCATCAAGTATAGGCTTCTGTTTGATTTTCCAAAACACACAAGTATGAGAACTATAATTTAATTTCATCATCGATCTCAAAAGTACTTCTTTTGAACCTCGGTTTTTCTCTAAGTCACTGATACCAGGTTAGTTCAAATAAGCTCCAGTGGGCAGGGTGTGGAGAAATGAGCCAAAATGAATCATTTCCTACATAAGCAATTTTTTGTGTGTCTAGACACCTGATAACTCACCTAAAGCTCATATTTGATAGCTGGTTATTCTCCAATGTTCTCAGAAATTTTGTATAAGCCTTAAATTCTTTCCCCCTGTGTGGTTTTTTGGTGAATCTTAAAGGAAAGAAGAACTTTCCCTAATTTTTAACTTTATAGTTCAGTTCTGGACACAATTCTAAGTATGTCAGCACATACAGGTTTGATAGTAGGCTCAGAATCGTATTTAATCTCATTTAATTCTGTGAGCAGACAGTTGGGTATGTTCAACCAATGAAGTTATATGCTGATAAAATACTCTGAAAAGCTCTTGATGATAAGGATTCACCTGCTGACATATCTTTTATGACCTTGATCAACAGCAAGTTGTTTAAATGGATGTTTATGTGAAGTGTTACAGACATATGGGCTCTACACAAAATGGCATCTTCATGTGGTTCAGGTTTGGCTTCTGTGTGCTCCACTGATTCCAACAGAAGCTGAAGGGAGTCAGCACAGGACTCCTCTGCTCGTGCTCTTTCCTGTCTGGCACCTTCCCAACACTGGACAGGAACAGAAACAATGCTATTTTGATGTGGAACTGGGACAGAAAGAAAACCATCCAAAATGTCCTGTGGGGCTACTGTGCTCTATGCCTGATAAAAACAGTTAATTAGAAAGGGGGGTTTATAATCACTTTGTAAATAACACAGCACATTGAGAGTGTTTATAAATTGGTTTCCATTTAAGTAGATAAAAATACAAGAGACTCTTCCGGAGCAATATTTTCCATGCTGGAGAGGATTAAATGTACACTTGCAATAATGGAGATTAATATATCCCACAGGAAATCAGTCCTATTGGAGATACATAGATGAATTGGGAGGCCAAAATTATAAAATTGCAGATGTTGCTGTGTTTGTCTGGCATCAAAAATCACTCTATCCCATCCTCTCATGGCTGGCATCACCTTCAGGACTGAAGTAAGTATGTAGTGGGCACCAGTATGAGAAGATGGACACTGTCTGCTTAAGGCCATATTGTTATGAAGATATTTCTTTTTTAAGATTTCCACGGGTGGATTTTTGCAACAAAGTTGTATCGCCAACTGAATCCATTTAGCTTAAGATTAGTAAATAGAAAAGTTGTTGCTTTAGTCTTTATGTTTAATGTTTCGTGCACAAAACATTGTGGCAGAGTCACATTAGAGTCTTATTAGAGTCAACTTGGTACAGCATTTCTCCAGTCTTGAATGAAATAGGAGCAGTAGAAAAGATATTTTAGAAAATTTATAAAATATACAGATCCCCAGAACCTGTCAGATCTACACAAAAAAATTGAGGCCACATCTTCACTGATCATAAATCTTTCCTGTAAGTATTCAAAAAAGTGTACAAAAGACATGGGAAGTTAAGTGTTGATTTGTTTCTCTTTTTTTTTGTTTTCTTTTTTGAAAAAAATACAATTAAACCCTAATTTGCACTCAGAATGTACAGTCAGCAAACAAATCTTAAATCTTTTGCTAGGCTAAATGACTAAAATGTTTTCCAGCACAGTTTTAGGATGATTCAAACTGGGGAAGCTGGGCAGTTTATAAACAAGTAGGGTTTGCAAAGGTAAAACACTAAAAAAAACTTGGATGAAGTTTGAGTGTGGGAAAGCAAAGACAGCATATCCAGGCTCCAGCCCCCACACAGTGTTACATTTCTGATTAATTCAAATGTTTCTGCTAATGAATTCATGGCTAATTAACCTGAAAATGGTCAAAGTTCAGTGGCTGTTGTTAGCCTTTGTGGCCTGGATTTGTTCATGCCTCTGAACTACATTTTCTGTCTGACACTGGTCCCAGCAGCTCTCGGTAAAGGCAGCACAAAAGCTGAAGTCTGTACAGACTGGGCTCCGGCATCAGCTGCCAGGAGAAAGGAGCACAGATTCTGCTTTGTAGGATCTCTTGCAACAGTCAGGGACCTGAGGATTTTCTCAGATTTTGTTCCTGCTAGCCGGTAACTCTAGGGCTCCTGATTATGTGTAATGTGTATAAGAATCTTTGAACATACTGGTTAATTAACAAAGAAAACAGTAACTTGGAAAAACCCGTGAATTTTCCTTTTGTGAATGTAAAAAGGAGATCATAAGGGGAGCTTATCAGAAACTTTCTCCTCCGTGTGATACCATGACCCAAACAGAATTAAAACTTCTATGTTATTTGTCCATGGATATTAAATTTCAACAGTTCATTAAAGCTGGGGAAAGATGACTGCTATCCTCCCTCTGCACACACATTCTCTTTTTCACTGATAGGTTCACCTATTCACCCAAATAATAATTGCCTTTGTCATTTTATTTTTTGTTTCTTTGCAGTGCCTCTCTCTCTTCACATGGCAACTGTGTCTGTGACAGAGGAGGATGAGCTCCCTGGTCAGCACCTCACACCTTCAGCTTGCTGCCTTTGCTCTGGGCACGGTAGGCTGGATCCTGTGCACAGTTTCAATGGGAATTGTGGAATGGAGAGTGTGGCATGTGGACAACACCACCATCATCTCCTCTGGCATTGCCTGGGTGGGGATTTGGAAAGTCTGCTTCATCAGTTATCTTCACGTCTCGCCCGGCTATAGAGAACAGTTCTGCCATAAATTCAGTAGCTATGACTCCTTCATCCCCCACGAAATTTATGCAGCTCAGGGTCTCCTGTTGATTGCCATGTTCGTGGGTTTGCTGGGACTGGCTGCTACAATATTTGCTCTGAGAAATGTGTATATGGGAATCACTCACAAAACCCTCATTGCCCCTTTCTTTCTGGTGGGTGGCTTCTTCTACATATTTGCTGGTCTGTGTGTCCTGATTCCCGTGAGCTGGAATTTCTATTCTGTAACTCACAACCAGAGCATTGCTTTTCCTCCTTCTTACTACATGCCCTCCAGTCCAGCAGCGCAAGAAGCTGGTGCTGCCATTCCTGTTGGGATTGTGGCTGTCATCCTGCTGCTACTGAGTGGGATGTTTTCTCTCTCATACAGATTTCCCATGACCGCAAACACCATCATGAAATCCTGAAAGGACAAATCCCCCTGTGCTATTTCAGAACAAGAGCATAGTCAAGAGATAAGGACAGCACCATGAGTGGTTGCAAAGTTAAGGAGCTGCAGAATTTGATTTTATTCTATAGTAGCCAAGCTGTTTTCATATATGAACCAGTTGAGTCACCATCTTAGTAGTCACATATTACCAGAGGTTCATCTTTGAGATAATTGCTGTTGAGCAGCAACTGTGATTAAATTTTGCCAGTTGTCCTCTTTTGTATATGCAAACATTATTGATTTTTTTTTTTTTTGGTGTAAAATATTTACCATGCTCAAAGAACTGACTTTGAATGAACTGTCCTGTAAGAAAAATGTGAATTAACACGTATTAAATGTGAATGTCTTTCCTTGTCAGTACTAAGCTCTTTTGTCTTTTATTTAGTTTCATCTGTAGCAAAGTATGTTCCATGACAAGTCAAGACTTTTAAAACCAATAATACAAGTGTCATCATGGTTGTGTCAAATGACTCTTCCCTGAATTGGCTTAAAATGTCTTGCCAGTTTCTCCTCTTCCTCTAGGGCACATAAAGAGCCATTCCTTTATTGCTTCTGTTTTTCTTTCAAGCTATTCGCATTTTATGTTGCAACATGTTTGCCCGTGGGGAAGGTGCGCTCTTTAGTTCCTAACTTAGGGAGAGCCAAAAAGTCTGCAAGTGATTGCTTCTTCATCTGACACTTCACTGAATCCAAATGTATTGCAAAAGCCGGAAATAACTTGTACAAGTTGTTACAAAACTGATGTCAAAATCAGTGCTCTCAGTAACCAGGAATACTCAGTGCAACTTTCAGGTTGTGATTCATCTGATGTAGAAATCTATATCCAAACCGGTCACTTCAGGCTCTGTTTATAATCAGTGTAGAGACAAAGCCTCTTGCCAAGATGCCTAGAATGGCTGGGAGATGGCATGCTCCCTAAAAACTTGTTTCTCTTAACCCACTGTAATAGCCATAATAACCACAGTTGCTAACTCTGGCACATATAACCAAACTTCACCTAAGAAAAAAAGAAACATCCCAAATGCTGCAATAAGGACAATTTTTAAAAATTAGTTTAGAAGTTGAGAGGAATGAGCCAACAGTGTTGCCAAATAGATGATCTCTTGAAAGAGGTCCTCAAAAAGTTACTACATTTTTAAAGATATGCTACAGGAATATAAGTAATTTAGTTTTACCCTTTTAATTGTCCTCCATTTTTAAAAATAGTCATAGATTCAGAGAAAGAAAATAAAATTTTTTAAAATGTAATAATTCTTGGACACTGCAAGACAAGGCAAAATGCCAATAAACAGGTCATCTTGCTGGTGGCTGTTACTATCCCAGCTTGTTCTAGCAGTCCAATTTTTCCTATACATCTTCCCTTGGGCTTGACTTTGCTGTACTGTCTGACAATATAAAAACTCCAAAGCACCTTCATTTCCTCTCCAGTCTCTTCTGAAACAGCAGTTTACCTTATCATTGGTAATTTTTTTCATTGCTGCAAGAATCTGTCTTTTGACTGTTTACAAGGCTCTAAAGCACTTTCAAGTGGTGTTTCAATGAAGGCAGTTTAATAGCTTGTTTGTTATATATTGTTTCCTGTTTGGTTTCTAATGTACATTCTTTACAATATTGGTAGGTTTCAGTTTTAAAGGTACAAGTCAATAGTACTGTCAGTATTAGTGTTATCTCTTCCCTCAGGACCTACAATAATATTAGATTATATCATATTATAATTGTAAGGAAAAAAAAAGATCTATCGATGTGTTTATGCCACTAGTAAACTTATTACACTCGTAAACTACCAATATTCCCTGGCAAGGAATTACAACTTTAAGAGAAAATTACTGATTTTTCAATTATTTTTGAGTTAATGTATGCACAGAAATGTCAGCAATCCCAACTGTATTTGTTAACTATATTCACTAAATTATTGGGTTCATTTTACATTTATGCTTCTTGCCTAAAGAAAAAGGAACAAACATCATCAGACACATGCCAAGTTTCTGTGTTGCTGCCACTGCTGTTTCCATTGGGAATTATATTCATCCGTACAGATGTGTGGCTATGAAACATTGGATGTGTGTCAAACACAGACTAGATGGTGAGGAAATTCCTCAGCTAAACAGTGGAATAGGTTACCTAAGGAGATAATGTGGATTTTAAAACAAAGCTTTGTCAAAAAAAAGTTTAGGCAAATAGTGCCAGGAAGACTGAGGCGTGAGTGAGCCCATCTCAGGACAGAGGGCTTATCTAGATGGAACTCGTGGCATCCTTTCCCAGTCTCTCAATAGTCGTATGATCCGCATTATATGTTGATATATGGTAAAATACAATCTATGTTCAAATACTACTCTATATTAAAACTCCCTGTCCTTCTCTGAAGAAAAGATAGGAAAAGAAGTCTTACATAATCATGGAATCATTTAGGTTGGAAAAGACCTCTGAGGTAATCGAGTCCAACCTTTGGTCATCACTTTGTCAACTAGATCATGGTACTGAGTGCTATGTCCAGCTGTTCCCTGAACACCTCCAAGGATGGCGACTCCACCACCTTCCTGGGCAGCCCGTTCCAATGCCTGATAACCCTTTCAGTGAAGAATTTCCTCCTGATGTCCAGCCTGAACACAGAACTCCCCTGGCACAGTTTGAGGCCGTTTCCTCTTGTGCTGTCACTGGTTGCCTGTGAGAAGAGACTGACCCACCTGGCTACGCTGTCTTTTAAGGCAGTTGTAGAGAGTGATCAGGTCACCCATGAGCCTCCTTTTCTCTAGACTAATCTTAGCTCAGAAAAAAGGAGAGACAAAACTTCCACTGATTTCAATGCATTGAGCCTGTCTGACCTTGATCCATCAGGGCGGTGTGGTTCATTAAAATTTAGTGAATGTTTGTGTTCACTACAATTTTGATATTGGAGGAAAGTAGAGCCCCTGTGCTTTTACTTCACCAGCAAGGAGGCATAGTTTCTTTGTGTATATTTCCATGACACATTTGTTTTAGACTTTGAGAAGCTCAGTTACCTTTCCGTAGGTCAGTTTGTTACTGTGTCAGTTGTGCTTAATAGGTACTTTTAGGGGTTGTCTGTAAAATCAGGCAGCTGAAATGGTTTTGGTTTAAAACTCAAAAAAATCAAAATTATTTTTGAAGGCTATGTTTAACCTAGATTGCTGTAGAGACCTACTCTATAGCCTGGCCCCACACTCATTTGTAGCAGCACAATTGAGGACAGGCAGGAAGCTGTAATGCAGGCAAGAGTGAGTGGCCAGGGCTTTGAAGAAGAGAGATAAGAGGCAAAAACCTCCTAAGCAAATTCTACCACTGGATAGATCATATCACGAAGCTCTGTCTCCAGCTTCAGTGCAAACTGGGACCTGCTCCCTCCAGTGACAGCACCGCTCACCTTGTGGGCTCCACCCTGTCTAGGAATGTCTCCACACTGGCCTCAGTCTACACATAAACCAGTCTCGCTTTATTTTTTCTGAGCTGACAATAAACAAGTACCTTGTGATTCACTCACATGTCTGAATTCACTGCTGGGGGAATATTCTGAATACCAAGACTCCCTTTGAGTTCTGCTGGGTATCTTGGCATAATGACAAGGCTCCCATCTTTGACCTCCATAACATACTCCATGGCATTAATCTACCACAGGATGCATTTTCTTAATCTTATTTACATGTACCATTTACCTCACCTGTCCATTCACGGCCACAGACCAAAAAATATATGAATATACTTTCAATATTCCTCTAGGATGGATGATCAAGTAGAGAATGGAGCTGAACAGTGCCTAACAGAAAAACAGCCCCACAGCACAAAGCCTGTTGAGAGTTTCCCCCCAGATGAATATGCAATTCAGGACAACTGTCATTTGTGTTCAGGTAAAGGAAGCAGGATGAACTGGAGACATTGTAATGCAGAGAAGGTCATCAAATTAGTCAGGTAAACAAAAATTTTATTTGAATCAGCAGTTTTACATGAAGACAGTCTCAGTTGCAAATTTAGCTGATTAAAAACAATGCTAGGCTCAGAAAGAAATGTCTTTGTTATCACATGGCTTATGGTATATTACAATGATGAGAAGGAGGGTGTTTTTCAGGGATATTTTTAGACCTTGGACCATTTTCCCCTTAGAATGGAAAAACTGAAATGTCACAGCCGATTTCCTCCTCTTTAGGCCATTAAATACTTTAGGACAAAGAGTTTTTGCTTTAAAAAATGTAAGTCTGGCTGGCATAGTGTTAACGGCAAATTGTTTTCTTAAAATAGGAAACCAACATACATTAAGGGTTCCCAGAAGAGACATGTTCTCTGTGAAAAATATACCTTTTTCAATACTGAACTGGGATTCCTTTCATTCTTGCCAGCGTCTGCATTGTTAAATCCAGTATCGGCTCACAAAAACATATTTTTCAACTGACCTATTTCCCTTTCCACTGCTCAGATAATTTACTCTGTTTCCCCTGCTTGAAAGAGTTCAATAATTAGCCGGGTGCTTTGGAGTGTGCTGGCTCTTAATTACTGTGTCAAAACCAGCTGCGTGCCAAACAAGAAAATGTAAGTGAATCTCATCTCAGAATTATAAACCAAATAAATACTGGCTCAAAATTAGGAATGGAGTACAGCATGCACTGCTAATATCCAGTTCACAGAATGTCACATCACTGCCTTCCTCTCAGGTTATATGCAGGAAAGACCAAGTATGAGGTTAATTCCCAGGATGATATTTTGAAGAAGCACATACATTCTGACTGTCCAAGGTTACTTCATGTGCAGGCTGATTTTCAGAGCTGAATACATGGCCCTATTATAATATAAACAGGGAAAGGTAATAAAACCAGATCTTGCTTTGAATTAACATTACCAAAATATTACTAGGTACCTGAGATCAGTTGATGAGAAAATTTTGTACTTGCCCACCCAGTTTGCCCCCCATAGCCTCAGGAAGGACACTGCAAGTAGGTGAGATAGCATGTGAGAAACTGAGAATGAGAGGCATTCTTTGTACCCACAACTATGTAGGTGCATTGCAGCTGCCAGCTGACTGAAATTGAGGGCGGGGGGAAATCTCTTGAACAACAGAAGTGCTCAAAAAAAACCTGAAGGCTACAGAACTAGAAATGGAGCGTTCAGTGGTTGGGGAAGAGATTTGAAATACTGGTGTCATTGCTGAACAGTTTGAAGGTATGGGAATAAAACTGGCCAATATGGAGATGTTTCATCTACCTCTAAAAGAACTACAAAATACCCAGTAGCTATCCCTGGCCAAAAAAAGGGACTAGATCTTGGGGGAAATTTGAAATCACCTAGAGCCAGATCCTTAGTGATTTATCCATATAATGTTGTGGCCATCCACTTACTAGACTTTCAGAAGTCCTACTGAAAAGCTTCATTGGTCTGCATGCAACTTTCAGAATAACTGATTTCAGTGGACCTCACATCCAAGCTTTAGTATTCCAAATACATGTAAGATCTGACACATAATTTTTCCTTATGACAGGTACCCATTTGTAAAACAAAGATAGTAGCAACTCACAAAAAGGTAAGATATGAATACATTAAAGTATGATGATTAATATGATGGAAGCCACAGAAGGCATTACAATAGATCTGCTGAACTACTCACTGGGTTTTGTTCATACTCTGAAGCCAGACTCAGGGATGCAGGGGTCCCCTGGGTGTGTGACACTGCCTTGCTGTTACCAACAGAGCAGAGACAGAACAGGAATGGTATTATGCAAGGCAAAGGGGGAAAAACTGGGACAGCAAGGGAAAAGAAGGAAGAAAGAGGGGGAATGAAAGGAAAAAAGAGGCAGATTGTAGGATGTTATAAAAATAAAAAATATTAATGCTGATTGACATTAGGATAATATATATTTGACTAACAAGTGATTTTGTCAAATGTGGAAAAAAAGGATAAATAACAAAGGAGGTATCATGCTTCAAAGAAAGCCAAAATAAACAGAAAAATATCAGATGAAAAAGGAGGTAGATGATACAGAAGGCAACACTGCAAAACAGCAGAGAGGGGCCCACCATGCCCACATCTAACCACAGCAGCTTTGGCAGAGTCCTCCTTGAGTGCAATGACTCAGATGGGAACTACATCCTTTGCAGCACTGTGGACATCAGGGACTCCACTGATGGAGAGCCAGCAGCAACTGTGTGTGCTGAACCCCACCCTGCTGCCCGGGCTAGGAAGTAAAATAATTTGCTGTACTTCCCTCTACCCCCATGTATCCATCCTGGATGTGCTTGCCTATGGCATGGCTGTGGCAGCTGTTAGAGGTGTCTGACCATGCCTTGTTCGGTACCACCCTCAGCTGGTCAGCATGAGGCAAGCTGGGCTGGATGTTGGGTGTCACCTCCTGTGCAGCACTGAGCACAGCTTACCAGGGACACCTCCATCACCTCCTCCAGCACTGCTCAGATGGGAACTGGGAAACTTGAGTGCTCACAGCAGAGTCTCCAGGGACTTTTGAACATAGGTCTGTCACAGAGTCAGGCTCAGTGAAGGCTTTACCTCTGGAAACCCTGGTTGTTCAGAAGCTTTCACTGGCTGCTACAATTCTGGGAGCACTAGGAATGACCTACAAGCTTTCTTCTAAGAAATAGTTATAAGGGCTGTGCTCAAAATCCACATATCAGCTTTTTCCTAGCTGGCGGGATGTGGAAAATCATCATTGGCCCATGTGTGTTAATAATCCCTGCGAGCTACAGTTTCTGGTCTGCAGTGTAAGCCACGGTGTTCCATTTCCCCCTCTGCCCACACCAGCCTGGGGCACAGGAAGCCACTGCTGCCACTCCTACCGGCATCCCTTGTCCTGCCGCTCGCACTGGGACCCTTTCTTCTTAACATAAACATGCCATTGTGCTGGATGCCAAGGCTCCTTCTGATAAAACAGGCTTCAAATGCCTGGGAGAAATGCGAGGCATGGCTACAGCATAAACATAGCAAACCAGTGACTTCATCTGCCCAAGGAGCTCTCTGGGTCAGCTGTGACTCTTCAGTGACGTTCATCCATTCCTGTCGGTTCATTCAAGGGAACAGAAATTCACTGTGTGACAAATTATTTTCACCCAATGAATTTTTTTTTATTAGCTAAATTTGAAACACTGCTGTGCTCAAAGCGAACCTGAGTTCACTTCAGTGTTGCTGACAAATGTTATTTCTAAAGTGACCTTCTGCATAGGCTGGACTTTTGTTTTTCAGAGGTATCTAAATTCAGTGTTCATTTAATTGAATTTTGCCAGTAGCAATACAATGCTGCATCAATGATGCCTGTACCAAAAGGCACCTAAATGATGCTCTTCTAATAACATTGCTTTAGAACTATGCCACACTATTTAGCACAGAGACCATGGCCTACATTACACATGATATTTGCCCTGGTTAAGCATAGCTTTAAATAAGAATAAAATGGGATTGTTGAAGTCATTACACTTTTTAATGTAAGGGTTTCAAACTAACTGGTATGATGTCCCTCTGGCAGGAAGGCACTGAGCACATGCCAGTTCATCCTATCTTTCTGTGAGTGTACACCATGAAAGCATACCCCGTGAGCCTACAATGGCATTAGTTGCAAGAGCCTTAATACCTTATCTTCTTTCTGCTGTTTCTCAGAAATGTTTGTATCCACCAGGACATCTCTCTATAAATAGCTTCATTTCCCGTGATAACACAGGAATTCTGAGACTTACATTTTGCAGCTGTAAATAGTAAACAGTGCTGGTGTGCTAATAGTCCAGAATTCCCAAATTACCGTGGTGATGTTCAAAGCCAATACTGATATTCACCAAAGCTGGTGACATCTTCTGTGCTTCCACGGCCCTTCTAGCTGCCACGCTCAGTCCAGGACTCAGAACCTGCTGTCACGTGCTGCTCTTTCTTTTGAAATGCTGGTTGTCAATCCACTGGAAGAATGAATTGACACCACCCATACTCTATGTCAGAAGGAGTTCGGTCCACAGATTTCACAAGCTTTGACAGGAACATTTAAGCAGCAGTCTCATAAAGATCATTACTAATGGTCAGAAAAATTTGCTTCTGAAGAAAGCATTTCCTGCCTTTCAGAGGCCCACAAGTGCTTCAGAAAATCTCTTCTGTAGGTGAAACTTCGTATTTGTGGCAGCAAATACAAAGTACTCTGGAGCAGACATAACCAAAACTAACCTGAGTTTGAAAAGACAGTTCAGGCTTTTAGCCTGAAACGCGAGTCTTACAGGAATCTAATTATGGAAGTCAGAGGGAGTTTAGGGAAGTACTCAGCATCTTGCAGGATTGCTCTTTAATTTTAGTCTTAAAAGGCTGAGCTCTGATGTGCAATGTAACTGCCTAAGGACATGCTGTAAAAGCTTCTTAGTTTAAACTAAACAAAAAACTAGACGCTTTGAAGAAAACTATCAGAAGTCCATACCACCTGAATTCCCCATTATTCTATTTGCAAATCATGTTTCTAGAAAATCTGACAAGGAACTCCAATTCTTTTTAAATGATCCTTATTGTTATGTCCACTATGGTACCTTAAGAGATCTAAGATTTTTTCTTATCTAAACAACCACTGCAGTCTGGATATCACACAAGCATATGAGTAGCAAAGGACAAAACACTGGAGGCATAGTGGAAGAGCAGCACTGGACAGAGGAACAATAAAAAAAGTCATGAGGGGTAAAGAAGAAGAAACTTGAGTGAAATCACTGAGGACAAAACTGTGAGAGAGGCATGCAAATGCAAGCAAAGAAGAGAGAAGGAGAAAGGGAAAGTGAGAGGCAGGTGATTTAACAAAGATAGGGAAGATCAGTGATTAAAATGTGATTGAAGTTTCAGAAAATAGTTTTTGTCTGTGCAGAATTCAACCTGAAATCATCTTCTACTCATAAAATGAGAACCGACACTTACTTTAGGGATTCAAATCCAGAAGGAAGACAAAAAGAGTAAGTTACACAGAGAGAGAAGGTAGCTGTCCTGTAACTTCATGGCTGACAGAGCACCCAGCACTCAAATCTGGAGATCTTAGGGCAGGTACATGTGACAGGGAAGACTGCAAACAACTGCAGATTTATATACCTTGTACAAAATATATTTTGTATACAGGAGCCTTGGCAGTTCCTGTCCTCATACTAGTATTCATCTGCCTAAGCCTTTCTCAGGAATTAACTTCTGAAATTACAGGGATTCATAAACTGATGGCAAACATCGTATTTTATATGACCAGCACCATCATCCTGAGAAAGTATATCCATGTACTCCCAACTAATAGCTTTCTCCAGCCATTCACTGCAGATGAATTATGCTGCAATAGGAAGATTTAACCCCAAAGCCAGTTTAATCCTTTGTTTACATAAAATCTTAGAAATCATGCTCAGTTACTGGAAAGCCAGCAGAGGAAGTCCATATTAACATAGCCTTTTACAAATGCTCTCTCTGATTAATTCAGTACTGTTGAGTAAACAAAAAAAGCAAAAAAGTCCCAATGAAAAAGAGTTCCTGGTCTTTTAAAGCAAGAACAATTTAAAGCAGAGTGGATAGACCAGATAGGAGGAGCTTCTGCTTTCAAGCTTTTATTAATCACAGACTTTTTTGTATCAGTCCACTTCGGCAGATTGGTATTGGTGACCAAAGTCTGGTTTAGGAACCACAAAAATGCTGTTACCCAGCTCCTGTGGTGACTTCATGCCTGTGCAATGCTAGACACACAACTGTTGGGAGATGCATTCATGTCTGTAGCACTCAGAAAATTGTTTGCATTGCTCAGACAACACCTGGATGGCTGAACCAAGGATCAGTGATTTAATACCATTAAAAGTAAGCAAGTAGCTACAGATACCACCTTGGTGGCTGCCTTTTTGCCAAATCATCACTAGGAAAAAATTATCAGATGACATCATAAAATGAAACCAATTAGCATTAGTTGGGAAACTGAGTCTTATCCTATAATAGATAAAGATTAAATACGCTTAAAAACTCTACTAACCTTTGTTCAGCCTTCTTGGAGTAACCACCTGGCCATGGGATTATGAAAAAAGACCCCAGCATGTTGTTTGTGATTTCTGTGCTAGTCATTTGAACCATAAAACTTAAAAGGAGCTGATCTTGACTGAGAAACTCTCTACTCCCATGAAAGGCATGAAAGAAAATATTTTTCTTACAACTTCTGCAAAATTGTTTAAAAAGAAAGATGCCTCTTGAAATAATTTGGTCAAGTGTTTTAGACCACAGATGCAATTGCAGGACTGGTCACTTGCAACAAGCATCCATGATACATTTCCTTAAGGGAAATAATCATAAAATAGTTTGGGTTGGAAGGGACCTTTAAAGCTTGTCTAGTCCAACTCCCCTGCAATGAGCAGAGACCCTTCAATTAGATCAGGTTACTCAGAGACCCATGCAACCTGCCCTTGCATGTTTCCAGGGATGGGCATCCACCACCTCTCTAGGCAACCTGTTACTGTGTTTCACCACCCCCATGGTAAAAATCTTCTTCCTTATCTCTAATATAAATCGATCCTCCTTTAGTTTAAAACCACTACCCCTTGTCCTATCTACCTCCTAAATTCTCCATGTTGTTGAAGTTAAAGTTTTCCAGTTCAATATCTCAACTGAAATCTTAGGATAGTCGTTTGAGGATTTTTTTATAGATGCAGCCCACTAGAGTAAAAACAAGCAATAATATATCACTGCTACAGGGTTCTGAAATTATTCCTTTGGCTTTCCTGCTGGAGGCCTGGGCTAGGCTGGGGAATGAGTTGGTGTCAATTTCAGACAAAAGTCTGGATGCTCACATGTTGGACTCAAAGATCTTGGAGTTTTTTTCCAACATTAATAATTGAATGATTCTATGTAACATGCTCTATTATGTGAATTTTAGAAGCCCAGAAACATTTTATAGCTTTTTTCCCAGCACAGTGAATGAGAATTAAATTCAGTATTTTTCTTCAATCAGATATTAAAAGAAAACTTACCTTCAGACCATGGAAAGAGCAAAATACCACACAGGGTTAAATGTCTGGAAACTCTGGGGACACCCTATTCCTCTGATCCTTCTACTGAAACTGGGTCACCCATAAGCAAAAAAAAAAAAAAAAAAAAAGGCAAGATTTTGATCATACAGAAAAGCTTGACTGCACAGCTGGGAGCCACAGAACCTGTCTTGTTGCTCAAGATAAGGAGCAGGTCACTCACTTTTAAAGAAATGTACTCTTGTGACAGAAAATGGTGATTAACAGCCTCGTAGGCATTTTTTAATGGCTGTCATTGCATGTTGTGAGGAGCTGAACCATTAAAGCTTTGTAGGATACAACGTAGACTTCAGGTCACCCCAGAACTCAGGCCTCCTTTTCTGTAAATTCATACTGATGCCAAGCATTGGGTTTTCAGTGAATGTTTAGTTTTCTTCATGGCCAGTATTGCACCCGAAAAAGATGCGACAACAGTTGATCACCTTCAGTTAGCAATTTCTTGTCCATCATTTTTATTCTGCCTAACTGGAACTTCTTTCCAGGTATTAGGGTGGGCTTGTATACAGTATTAATGCTGCCTATAGAATGGAAACGCTGGTATACTGAGGTCACTCCTTCCAGCTCATTTGTGGATGTTCCATGGTTCAGACTCTGGAAAGCCCCACATTATTTCAAAGAAATTTTCTAAAAGGATTTTTGTGTTTGTAATATAATCCTCCTGTCTCTATAGGAGTTATTGCCCACCAAGACTGCCCTATGCTAGCTGCTGCTATGGAGATAGCAAGGATACAGTTGGACCACTTTGTTCTGTGGAATATCTCCAGCAAAGAGTTTCAAAAACATCTCATTTTACCTAGTGGGAGGAACCCTAACCACTTTTCCTATCAACTCTGTTTTCATGCCAGTAATCTTAAGTTCCATTAGTATTTAAAAATCAAGGTATTTCTTTCTCGCCTAAATTCAAATGCTCCTTCAGCCCAGGAGGAGGGTTCCTTCTCAGGCAGCTGGGGATGCTGTTTCTACCTCCTAATGTCCCACAGTTTGGAAAGCAAAACTTAGTGCATAGATTTGTTGTGGCCATGTAAAGTATTTGCAGGTTTTTAGGTTAGCTGTGATTTCCATGGCTTAACTCATGTATATGTCCACTGTATTTGTCACAACTTCGTGTTTATATTCACCTTTCAGAATGTATGAATGTAAGAAAAAAAATTAATAAAAATAATCTTTGTCTATCTAGGATTGTCCTAAAGTGGTTATGTGCATTGCCACTAAGATTCTGCAGTTTCCTTGGGGCTGCCCCAATGGCATGGGCAAGGGGGCTGCAGAAGGGGGTACAAGGAACCTGAGGAGAAATAGGCTCACTGGGCACCCGTGGGGCCTGCAGTGAGAAAACAAAGCTTTCCTGCAAGCAGCTTCAAACCATATGTAAGGTTAGTAATTGGGATGTTCAGCCCAGGAAAAAATCAGCTATGTCTGGAAGAATGGCGTGTGGAAAGGGAGCAGTGCGAAAGCCAGGGGCTCTAGCGGTCCGCAGCCCCCTCAGCGTCAGCCGGCTGCACTCTCGGGCCGAGCGCCGAGGTCTGCTAAGCGTGTTTCGCGCTCCAACGCCTCAGACCGCTCTGGTGCAGGTGCAGGGCCTCTTCCCCACCTCCACTCCACAAAAAGGCACCGGGAGCTGCCGGGCCGCGGCGGGAGAGCCCGGGAGAGCCGCTCCCGGCACAGCCCCGGGCGGGGCGCGGGGACAGCGCTGCTGCCGGCGGCCGGCAGAGGGCGCGCGGGGGCAGCGCCGCCCCGCCCGCCGCACGGCCCGTGCCCGGCGGAGCCCGCGGCAGTGTCCGCGCGCGCCGCGCGCTCTGAGGGAGCAGCGGGCAGGGCGAAGGAGCGTGTCCGCCGTGGGCAAAGGAATGTCTGTATCCGCGGCCGTGTCTGCCCTGTGCAGGCCCCACAGACCAGTACGGCCCCTTTGGGATGGAAAAAACCTCTTTCCTCGGGCCAGCTGGGAGTGCCGGGGGGAGGTTGGCCGGGCCGGCACACGGGTGCGCTGCCCTCGGGCACCGGGAGGCGGAGCTGCGCCGGCAGAGGGTCGGAGCTGCCTCCTGCAGAGGGTCGGAGCTGCGCCGCTCTGCTCAGGGGCCTGCCGCTCGCCGCTGCCCACAAACACACGGGGAGACCAGAGGCCCTCCGGACAGAGGTTTTAAGGTGATTTATTGTCACCAGGAATGGGGAATCCTCAGCTTTTCTGGGCAGCCTCTTCCAGTGCCTCACCAGCCTCACAGGAAAGAATTTCTTCCTAATACCTAACCTAAACCTACTCTCTGTTTGAAGCCGTTCCCCCTTGTCCTGTCACGACATGATCTTGTAAATTGACTCTCCGTCTTTCTTGTGGGCTCCCGTCAGAAGAGGCTCGTGGAAGATCCCTTGGTGGCCCTTCTCTGGACTTGCCCTAACAGGTCGATGTCCTTCCTGTGCTGGGGACCCCAGAGGTGGATGCATTTCTCATAAGATGTGTGACCAAGGTGCTAGAAAACTGGTTTTACCCCCTACATCCCTTCAGCCGCCAGTTCCAATAATTTAAATAATACCCTACTTTTTTCTTTTCTTTTTTTTCTTCTGACATATCAATACATTTTTCTCCTATTCTGCTCACTTTGAAGTCCTAGCACTTCTAGAAAATTAATTTCAGGAATTCATCAGACTTCGTTTCTACCGGGCTGAGACTATGCAGGATTTGAACCATGCAGTACTACCATGCTGCATGAGCTGGAGCCCTCCTAGGGTGCTTGCTCTGTTCCCATAGTACCATTCAAAAGGATGTTAGTGTCACTTGAAAAACCTATTTTCCCATATTGTAAGAGATGGTACTGCTGTGTGTGTATCACAGGGCATATTACACACAATACTTCCAGGGTTCTGCTCTGTTACACTGAGGATGAAGCTTAGAGGCATGGATCTAACACAGGAACAGCACTGTACCCTAATGCTTGTTCAGTTCTTGTGAAAGCTGCATTTGAGCATGGCAACATGATAGAACACTTTGTCTACTGCAGCCTGAGCTGGGACAGCCACTTCCATGATAATTTATTGATGTAGCTATGAAGGATATGCTTATTTTACAGCAACTCTTTTTTAATGACTAAATTATACTACTGAGGCAAAATAATTATGATTATTGTGAAAGACTTTTTCTTTTCCAGTTTTTATAGCAGACACTCTTTGTCTTCTGAAGACCTTATTTCTCTAATGCCAGAGAGGTTTTTCTCCTTTTTATCTAATTTTCCTGGTGCTTGACATTGTTTGGTAATCTCCCTTCCACAGCGCTCTCACATCTGTGACAGTTCAGGAGATCGGACAAAAACCATGTCCTGAGAAACACATTGTGTATCACATGCCAAACTCTTGCGAATGTTTCAGGTTCACATTTTAATCTGGCTGATGAAGTTAATCTGGAGGAGGGCCTGGACAGGCAGTGATGATATGTTTGGATTCAGTTTCAAGGCAAACCATCAAATGACATCTCTTATGCCAGTAAAAGGAAACCAACCTGTGAAACCTTCTGGTAAAGACTTCCTTCCTTTGGAGAATTTATAGCAAGAAAACAAAATAAACCTAGCTTTTTATTTAAAAATAACTTGTGGTTCTCTCACAGACACAACTAAAAACAGCGTTGAGCAGGTAAGAAACACCTGATTTTTAATATCCTGTCTAATTTTAAATCTGTAATTAAGGTATGTGGCTAGCAGAGTATAAAATCCACTTTAAACTCTACGATAAACATTCAGAAGGATTTATATAATTAGACATTACAGAACTAAGATAACACGATGGTGCAAAAATCTTACAGCTATCAAAGCCAGTTAATAAGTTGCCCTTTGCTCTACCATTTAAACACATGCTATTTGAGCCCATGTCATTCGACACTGATTTAAGGAAGCTGGGAGAGGGGGCTACCTGCCCAGTACACTGTGCTCAGACAGTTTGGGATGGGATTTTTCAAAACATTCATGGGTAATTGATCCTCACTTGCTTTTGACTAGAAGCTTTCCTTTTTCTTGGTCTGCAAGTCAGTATTGGACACCTAAATATGTAAGTTGCCTTCCACTCCAGCTTTAGGGATTTTATCTAAATGAAAAAATCAAAATTCAGTTGGGGTGGAGAAGAGAAACTCCTTACCAGGTAACATTAATAGGTAATCCTTAAGACAGAAGGCAAAAACTAGATACACAGAACTTACTCTGCCCTCAAAATGAATGGTGCTACACCTACTTTAACTGCCATGACAGCTCTCATTTGGATCAGCACTACCCATAAATTGGCTTTCTAATAAAGATCTACAAAGCCAGAAAAAAATTGCAATCCTGTGCAGCAAGAGGGAGTATTTGCATTTACGTAGGTACATGTTGTGCCCTGACTAGTAGCACAAACATTTTTTCTGGCTGAAACTTTTCATGCTTGGTCTGGGTTCCAAAAAAAGAGATGAAGATGGAAAGAAGAAACTTAAAGTAACATGAATTCTGGGAAAAGATTTTAGATCTATACATAGGCAGCTTTCAGTAAATATAATTATACGAAAGATGACAAAATACATAATATGAAAAACAGAATTAAAATAACAAACAGAACCATGAAAGAGGTAACATTTATATTCTTTGGTCATAATTTTCAAATATGAGTGGGTTACCAAAATGCATCTGCCCTGTGAGTGGGTAAGTAAAGTTCCCATTGAACAACTTTTAGGACTGCGAGTGATACTGCAAACATATTCAAAATATTTTATTTTCTTGCAACCAAGAAATAAATGCCCATAATCAGTAATTAAACTGGTTTGTATTTAAGTGGCATGTGTATGCCAATTAACGATAATAATTAATGTGCTGGTTTTTGCTTCAGTACTGCCATAAAGTATCTGGCTATTCAGTTTTCATAAAGACTTCTGAATGTTTCCTTGCAATACAGGCTATTTCCTTTGGAAAGATAGCTTAGTTACCGTGCTGGCTCTTAACCTGCAGTACCAGGAGCAGCCGAACTGGAGGCTGTGGTTTGTGAATCATACCTCTATCTTTGCCTCCAACATCACTGGAATAAGAATATGGAAAGTCTGTTTCCCTCCAAACTAGAGGCGCCTGTTGAATCTAATGTAGTGTGTTGTCTTGATTTTCATGTCAATGAAATATTCTTCCCTCTAGAAATGCATTCATGTTTTGTGGGGAGATTAGGAATACTTTTCAGCTTCTCCTCCTGGAAGGTAAAATGTTTCTCAAAACCAGTTGTATTTGAACACGTGAGGCAGGAGGAATTATGCCTTCTCAGGCCTTTGCTTCTGGTCCCTTCAAGTTGAAATTTCTATTCTGTTGTAAACAATGGAAGTATCTCCTTTCCTCCTCCTTTCCGCCTGCCCTCCATCCCAGCCCGGCAGGAAATCGGGTTTGCTCCTCCTCTAGGGACGCTGTATGGCTTTGTGTGGCTTACATATGGGATCTTTCTCTGATAACCAGCCAAGTCTTCTGTCGAGGTAAATCCTGTGCTCGCAGCACCCTCTTTATTGATCAGTGGGGCACACTCGGTGCCAGCAGCTGGTTGCAGGAAGTACTTTGGCCTGTGATCCTGTGTGGATAGGTAATATTTGAGTTAGCTGAGAACAAATAAAACTGACAGTTGGAAGTCACAAAAAGAAAACTTGTTTTTGCTAACCGGGTAGCATTTGCAGGGATTTGGCTGTGTGATTTCCAGCTCCTGGAGCTTGTGACTGAGGTCACCTTCTCTTTGTATATAAACATTAGTCATTTACTAAAGAATGTAAAAAAGAGGTGTTCAGTGTTCATTGGTCATCTGTTCTTTCAAAGGGATGCTGTAAGATAGCACCTGACACAGAACAATTCCTTGTATGCCTGTTGTTATTAACATAAACACACTTGTACTGTTACTTAGGCAGTTCTATTGGTATGCACAGTACAGAAAAGATAAACAAAATGACAGATGCTTAAGCCAGATGAAATTACAATTAAACTAATGACAGACAGAAATAAAGGAAGTATGGCAGGAAAATGCGAAAGAACATAGAAATCATTGCAAGCTATACTCCCTAATTTTTTTTGTTGTTTTTGTTTTCAAAGAGGCAGTTCTGCATTTTATGGCCAGTATGGTAATTGAAGACTGAAACTGCAAACTATTATCCATATGGATTTTGAAATGCAGGAGTGCTTTTCCCACATGATGAGAGAAGATATTGAAGACTAAGAAATTTGCCTGAGAAAAACCACAGTGATTTGTGGAAAAAGGGAATCAAGCTGTCATCTGAAGTTGTGCCCTCTGGACCAAATTATATTTAACCTTCCTATCAGCTTTTAAACTTAACCTTCCTATAAGCTGTAAAATGTAGCAGGACTTCTGATGCCATGGTCCTGTCTACACTAAAATCTACACATTTAGGTTGACCTGACAGGAAGAGATTTCATTAGATAATTTCAAACTTACAGGTAGAGAAGTCCAAAATTAAATTAAGAAAGCATTTAAATAAAATACATCTAAATAAAATGTATTAATTGTCGCAATGACCACCACTGACCACTGCCCAGGCTAGCCCCTGCGGTGTTCGACAGGAGTGGGGAGCAGCTGGAGGCTCTTGGCTTTAAAGCTGCTCCTCAGGAGTTCAGCTCTGCCCAGGGGAGCTGAAGCTCCAGGCACAGCGGCTGTCAGCAGTAACAAGGAGGCTTGCCACACAGAATAATCCCAGTTTGGTGGAGGCAACTTCCAGGAGACAAGCCTTGAGCAACTCCAGGGAGCCTCTTATAAAGAGAGGTGTTACAATGGGGATGGCTTAACTGGGGACCAATAGAAATCTCTCAGGGAGGGATATGGACGAGGATAGACATTTCCTTGGGCCAATAGCCTCAAGGGGAGGAGGGAAAGGGATCACATGCCCCAATGGGACATCGAGGTTTAGGGGATTTCCAAAGGGGGAGGTATCTAGAGGGGTAGGGTCTCGGGGGATTGACGGGGACCATATAAGGGTAAATTGGGAGGTTTCAGATGATGGACACTGGACCTTCGGGAACAACAGGAGGGGTTTGGGTGATTGATAGGGAAAGAGCTAGAACAAGGGGAGGAGAACAACCATGTAGGGAGCACCGGGGGAGCGGCTTGGGTCTGGGGCAAACCACCTGGGAATAGGAGTGGGGAAGGTAGGGATGAACCATTGGGGTACAGAAAACTTATATAAAAATACAGTAAAGGTATCGCATCACCACAATTAATAAAAGGTATCCATTCTTCTACATTGGACTTCAAATTTCTCTAAAATCACAGTGTTTTTTATATTTAGCAGCTTTGGCAGAGCAAAGACTTACTAGAGGAAAGTCAGGTCTCCCTGCTTTCAATCCATGGACCCACTGAGAATGAGATTCACTATGTGGTGCTGCCCCACATCTTGCAGCTCCTGCTCTTACCACTCCCTGGCGCTGACCAGCTTTTGGTTCCCCACCTCAGCAGTGGGACACAAGGTAAAGGGAAGGGGAAGGGAATGTGTCAGCAAGGGGGTGTTGCGTTTCTGCAGGCCGCGTGTAAGAGGCTCTAGCCAGAGGGTGCTTTATTCAGTGTGGCATCACTGGAGCAGGAGCTGATCCTGTTCCCTTTGGTTAGGATTTAACAGCTGTGACAAGGAGTGATTGGTTCAAGTCATATCTTCACATGATGTGAGACATGGACCTTTCACGTATGTTGACTGTACCCTAACAAAGGACTGTCCTGTCTCATGTTAATTCCAATGGGATGATGTGATTTATGGCACCATTGAAAAACACAGTATAGCTCTAAACAGAAGACACTGGACTTTCGTTTTCCAATGCAATAGGGGGATGCTAAAAATGAGAATGAAGAAACTGTGGTTGCTAATTATTCTAATTATGTTCTAGTATTTATGAATGGCAGGAGCCTGTTCTGCTGAAGAAGGAGCTTGAAAAGTCAAGAAAGACATGTGTAAAGAAAGCGTGATATGGTATTAGCCAGTGTTACACACAGGCAGCACAGTGTCAGTGTAACTGCAGTCTGCCTTAGTGCAGGTATTATCAAATTGTGTTTTAAAGATTAGTGGAGTTGCTTTGAAGATGTTACTGAAGCACTCCTCCACTTCAAGACAAGTTACACTGGGATGATACACACTCAGAAAAAACAATGATCCCAATGCAAAGTAATCTCAACTTTCATTCATGTATGGTGTTCACAACTACATTTTTTAAAGGTAGGAGACAGACAACTACCAAAGAGTGGCAAATTTTTAAAAAGTTAAGTTGTTCCAAGAGAGTGTGAAACAGTCGGGGTGAGCAGACAAGCAGCACCCTAGCAGAGCTAAAACATTTTTCTGCACTTGTGACAGCATCATTTTCCTTTTGTCACAAATTGTTGTAGCCTTCCAGCCAAAATTATTGGAATTTTTTCCATCGTGCATGAAACATTTTTACACAATAATTCCATATATTCTTAGCAAGATGTTCTTTAGTGTGAATTCTATCTATTGTTAGAAAGTGTTATTGAGAAAATATGATTCTAGTCTTGTGACTTTTTGCCTTGATATCAGGAGAGTTACTGCCAAATATGCAGTCATATCTTTTGTTAATAAAAACAAGTTACAGGATCTATTAATAGAGTGGTAATAAATAATGATGTTGCTAGGGGGGAGGATTATATGTCATTTTACTTCTAGTAAAATGGTACTCCCAAAGGGTCATGATATTAGGAAAATTAGCTGCTGTTAACCTAGTTCATCTACAGACTCTCTTGTAGAAAAAAAAATAATGTGTTGGAATAACCGCTGTGGAAAGGAAAATGCCATTTATAAGTTTTTCCAGCCAAAAGAAAAAAATTTTATTATTTCAGCCCTAAAGCATACCACTGACCTCTGCTTCAAGGGACATCTTTTGTACAGTGCAGACTTTGTCATAATGTTGACAATCACAGCAAAGAAAGAAACCACAGTCAGGAAATTCACAGCAGAGAAGAGAACAACACCTGAAGTAGTCATTGCTCATAGTCTAGATTTTCCTTTATTCTCACAGCAGAACATAGGACATCCTAAACATGCTGACCAAAACTTCAGCAGAGCTAGTGGTTACAGAAAAGTTCATACTAACAATGTATGTCAGGTGGATGGCAACACAAAGATCCAATGGACTACCATGGCTTTCATGCACACAATTATAATGTTCTGAATAGTATTGTAAATTAATGCTTTCTTTTTTGCTTTCTTTTTCCCCTTTTTTCCCCCTCTGTGTGACCTCTCTATTGTCTTACCAGATCTGATAATGAAATTAAAACAGCATAATCTATAATCTTCAATTCAGGCATAGACTAAAATTATATCTCACCAGACTTAAGGCACATCATACATACTGTTCCATTTTGAGCTTTTTATGATTTGGTTTGGTTTGGTTTTTGTGTTGATTTGATTCCATGAAACATTTAATGGCCTACAGATTTGTTTTCTCCCAGTTGTGTCAGTTATTGGAAGAAGTGGTTTCTGAGACCTAAAAGCCAAGGAATCATTTAGTAGGCATCTTTAGGACAGCCAGGCCTGGAAGCTGGGCATGGCAGCCTCCCTTCCATCATTCCATTGGATATCTGCAGGATGATGGCAATGGTTAAAAGGAAAAAGAAGCAGTCCTTCAACTTTCCCCAGTGGAAATTTCCCTCTGGCAATCTCAGTGTCAGCATTTGTGAAGGAAACACATGCAGCCCTTAGACCCGCAGTCTGCTGTAAGTGGCATTGCTCAGTGCCATTCTGGTCATACAGAAAGGTCTCTTCAGCTGCATACTCAGCATCATTTTAAACCTTTCAACTTTGATTTTCGTAGGACTTTGCATTTTTCTCTTCTGCATCCCAAAACCTGGAATTGTTTAGTGCATGAGGCAAGACACTGTGCAAAGAGAAAATCTGGTGATTAAATCAGCTGCCTCCTGAACCAGAGAACTGGATTGCAGCCCTGTCTTTGCCACAAAATTCTTCATTCTTTGCGATGATGGACACATTTATAACAGATATATGACGACAGTCATTTATATCAGATAAAACCAAAAGGTAGTATCTTCATTATCTGCTTAGGCAATTCACGGTGTGCAACTCAATTACAAAAATCCAGAACTTCCAAAGCAAGAGTAGAGTCAAATAGAGGAAAATACATTGACTTTGCTAGAGGGGCATGGAAAGTAAGTTCTTTCTGTTTGGAGTCAGACCAAATCTGCAGAGTAATATTTGCATGACACAAGGAGTAACAGCACAGATCTCTCCAGCATCAAACTGTTCAGAGGGTGGGACCTTGACATAAGGATTTTTCTGTTCTAATGAAACATTGGATCAAGTAATGAATAAAAAAATAGATTTTTAACCTTGTGCCAGATTGCTGTGTTTAGTGTCAGAAGCTCATTGCTGGACACTGGTCTTAATTCATTATTGTGAGCTCAGCAGATGCTTTTCTTAGGCTGTATTATTGCTATACCAATACCAATATTGCTATACCAACTATAGAAATAAGTTTTTTACAATACTAGGCATTACAGAAACTTACTACTTTTCCTATAGTAAAGGTAAAATAGAGAAAAAGAGCCTTTATTTTACAAGGTTGCTTTCAAAGGGCTGAGAAATCTTAGATATTGAAAGCTATTTACGTGTTGTTAAATACTGGGAAAAAACATCTAAGCAGCATATATGATCATTTAAACTTTGCTTAATATTATATGTGATCCAGTGAAGATATTAATGCACATATATTTAAAATATAGTCTCTGGGGGTCACTTTAAATTTAAACATTAATGTAAATTTGACAAGAACTTGAGGATATCTGAAGTTTAAGGGCTCTCAGAGCACACTGAAGTCTGCCTAGCTAATTTGTCTAGGTAGTTTTTGTGAGGAGATACTCACTAGGGGATGATTTAGGACAAAAATCACAAAGGAAAATCATCCAACTATTTTTTTTTATTTTCATTATGCTGGTTTTAACCTTTGGTCAAAGGTTGGACTTGATGATGGTCTTTTCCAACATTAATGATTCCATGAAATTAAAAAGATTGGAAATTCTTTGCACATATATCCTACACCTAGCAATGATGTGTACCACTATAAAATATCACCTTCATTTCTGTGAGGGCTGTTAGCTTAAAAGAAAAATAAACACCCAAATGGGTTGGCAATGCTGTCCAGAATAAATTAAAATGAAAACAACAAGCTAAACTCAAAAAAAAAAAACAAACCTGAAAAAATATTGATGGTTGCTATATAAGAGGAGCTTTCTGGTTATGAATGTAATATTCCTATAACATTAATATAATAGTATTATGATTGTATTTTTCTGATCTGGGCGTGCTGGGGAATTCTGTAAGGAATAGCCTTTGGAGGTTCCGATACTCAGCACTTCTGTGCATATCCACAATACATGAAAAATGGACTGAAGGCCAAAATAAACCATGAAATTGCATTTTTGCCTTCATTTCAGATAGGACCGACAAGTGGGGACTATTATCCAACCTGTTCTCTAATTTGTTGATCAGCCATCATGATGAATGAAGGGAAGTGATCACGTCAGTCCAATTTGCAAGAAATTAAGATGAGATTTCTTCCTCCATAAGGCTGGGAATATCACAAAACCACATCACAGTGAGGATGGATGGGAGATGTGATGCATCTCCATTAAGAGGACAGAAAATCATCACAGTTTCCTTTAGTACAACAAATAGGTGGCATCAAACTGGTAACATCACGAAGGTTCAAAAGATAACAGTTCTCCAAGGGTATAGATAAAGGTCTCTGCCGTATATATTGTGGATGCTAAAACAATTTGATGAATTTAATAAAGAAAATCCCTTGGAAACTGTTGGATACAGGGGTAATGGCTCTGGGCAAGAACATCCTGAGCTGGAATTCACTAAAGATTGGAAGACAGTTCTTGAAAAATTTCACTGTATGTCTGATTTGTTCTTAAACTCCTTTAGGCATCTGGGAGTGGCCACTGTTAGAAACACAGTACTGGGCTGGATGGACTTTGATTTGACTTGCTAAAATCATCCACATGTTTCAGAGGTATTATACATGTGTGTGTATGTTGCAGCGGGGATTACTGCAACAAGTATATTTCAAACCAGGAGTCCCGTGGAAAGCGAAGTATATATGGACAGATTCGTGGTAGATGTTTCAGAGATGTTTATTTCTCCAGCCGCATGGCCGGGGCTCAGCTCAGGAACTCCCCAGTCACGGGACTCCAGGGTCCTTGGCCACACCGAGGAACACAAACCAACCAATGGGGAATGAGGCTGACCAGGGGCAGGGAAATCCCGTGTCTCCCCCCCAGGGCCCATCTCCCCGGGCTCCATGGCAGGGGAGGAGACCCCAACATCTCACCCATTTTATTTTAATAAAAGGAGAATGAAAACGACCGGATAACAAGAACAGTTTCAAAACAAAACAAGCCACCCTCCTGAGTCTTTAAATGTCCAAACAGATTCTCTGGAACATCTTAGGGCTGACAGAAGGGAGACAGAACTCTCCAGGCATGCTTTGTGGGGAAACTGAGGCAGGAGAGGGTTTAATTTCTTCCCTCCCTCTTTTTATCCCCCCCTTGGCATCGGAGAGGAATTGTAGGGAAATGGAATTGTATAGGGAAGCCATGGGGTGAAAAACGGATTAGGAATAAACTGGGGATAGGGTAAACTTAGGAAGGGGTTCATATTGGGTATAGGGTAAAAGGGGAAAGTAGGCTGTGAGTAGGGAAATTGCTGGGATGGATATTGTTTATAATTCTGTGCATAACAGCTGCCTTTGACTGGAATACCTCCAGGCCCAGTAACATTCGCTGCTTGTAAACCCTTCTTTCCTTGCACTATATCAAATTGTACAACTTCCCCATCTCCTACACTTTGCAGGTAATTTTTAGGATTATTCCTTTTAATGGCAGTTCTATGGATGAATAGATCTCCCCCTGTATCATCTCGTGTTATAAATCCATAGTTGTTTTTTACATTGTACCATTTCACAGTTCCTGTGACTTTCGTGGCTACAACTCCTCCTATCACATGCTTGCGTGTTCGTCGTGGCTGCTGGTCCCGCGTGGCCGCCGCCTCGCCGGCTCCAACGTCTCGGCCGGGCCCCCGTGTTGCGGCTGCTCCGTGCCCTCCGAGCGGCGCTGCTCCGGCGCGTGTCTGGGCTCTGCACGGCCCTGCATTGCCATCGCCGCTGGCTCCGTGCCCTGTGAGCGGTTCCGCTCCGCAAACTCCACGCTGCTTTGGTTGCGGCCCCGTTCCGGCGCTGCGCTGCACTGCGCTGCTTCTCGTGTCGCTGTGGAAACCGCCGCTTCTCCCTCCACAGGGCTCTCCGAGCCGTGTGCTCAGAGCGGCCTGCCACGCCGATGCCCGGTTCCTGGCTGCTCGTGGCCCACGGCACCCACGGCGCCTGCGGCAGCGCTCCCTCACTCGTGGCCGCGTGGCCGGGGACCCCGAGACAGGGATGGGGTCCGCGATAAGGCGCGCGCTCCCGAGGGGGCCGGGCGCATCCAGCGCAGGCACCTCCATGGGCACGGCTGCAGTCATGTGCTCCTGGGATGGCGGCCGCGCGGGCTCAGCCACGGGATAAGTATGATCCTCTGCTTTAGGGGTAATGGGACCATACAAATGCTCCTCAAGAGCTTCCCTGATTATAAGGTATGCACGGAAAGCTTCTCTTTGATCCCATACTTTATCCCATATCTCGTCCCAGAAACACCCCTCACAAGATACAGGAGGTTCGATATCAAAAAAGTAAGTCTCGAGAAATATAGGAGAACCTTTGGAAAAGCCAGATGAAGAAATGTTCTAGATCTCCCGGTTGCATTACTTTTTTGTTTTGTTGTTCAAGGATTCCTTTTACTTCTAGATAAATTTTTTTCTGTGGCTCAGAGAGCCCCATTTCCCACGATTCTTCCATAGTCCAGAGAGAATATCCAAACCAAGATGAGAAGAGAGGTCTAGAGTGATTATTTTACTCACGAATCTTCCTCAGGGATCGGTGTCTTGCCCGCATTCCTCCACCAGTTTGTTGCAGCGGGGATTACTGCAACAGGCATATTTCAAACCAGGAGTCCCATGGAAAGCGAAGTATATATGGACAGATTCGTGGTAGATGTTTCAGAGATGTTTATTTCTCCAGCCGCATGGCCGGGGCTCTCTCAGGAACTCTGCAGTCACGGGACCCGAGGGTCCTTGGCCACACCGGGGAACCCAAAACAACCAATGGGAAATGAGGCTGACCAGGGGCAGGGAAATCCCGTGTCTGTCCCCTCAGGGCCCATCTCCCAGGGCTCCATGGCAGGGGAGGAGACCCCAACATGTATATACATTTATGTTTCCAGTATCCAAATCACAACACACATTGCCAATGACACTTGTCTTGCTGAACTGGAATGTGTACTTACTGAAACACATGGGAGCTGGCATGTTTCTTTTAGATGGGAAAAAAAAAGGGTGTTGCTGGGGGGTTGTTTTGTGTTGTTTTTTTCTCCTAAGAGTATGCAATGCCACAGACGTCTTTCAATTAAAATGAAAAATGAACTGTAATAATGTGCTTATGTAAAACAAAATTGGACATATTCTTCACAGCAAACATATTGTGTTGGAATAAATGTCTCTCTGGTGATGTCAATGTGAGAACAAGCACTCTAGTGTTGTTGAAGTAATTGGGAGTCACTGAGCAAATGTGCTGGGGAATCCTGCATAAAGGCTATATATGGTAATTTATCTAGAATGTTCTCTATTTCTGTTTTGTAAAAGCTGTATGCAGGACAGTGACTACATTTACTGTCTTTCAAACTGGCACAACCCACACACCAGTCTTCAGGCCTTCCCCTGAGCACCCTGCCCCAGGAGTGGGCAGCACCAGCAGCAGAGAAGGGGCCTCCTTGCTGTGGGGTGGCACAGCACCATGCTGGCTCCAAGGTCAAGAGACAAAAAAACATCTCCTGTTGGAGCTAGGGTGCAGAGGGCTGTGGTCACTGGGTGTATAAAATGCTGGCATGAGAGGCTTCTTTGTTAAATCTAAGAGGACAAATAACTCTCCCTTATTTTAAGTATAAAGTGAAATGAAATTCTGGGGAATAACTTTTTTCCTCCAAGTTTAATCTAACTATCATTTGAAAACAAAATCAAGCTAACTTCGACAAATTTTTGTAGAGATGTCGCTTCTAGCAACTTATGATTATACAATTAACACAAAACTGTCATTGCAATCACTGAAGTTAGTATACAGTACAATAGGCCTTAGACTGTGAGAATCTCATTGAGTTGAAATATATTTTTCTATGCTGGAGTTCACAGTTGTCTCTGCTAACATCTCCACAGGTTCTCCCTAGCACCCACCATCTTGTCCTCCAGCCTTTTGGGTCCTCTAGAGCAGCTCCACCCTCTATGCCACCATCCCATTTTATTTTGGGCACGTGACAAGTCTGAGCTCAGACTTAATCTGTTCCTTCACATTATTTTTAAAATAAAAATTAATAGCAGCATGAATAATGAAGCAAAACAAATAATGTGCCAGTATACAATCATATTGCAAATGCATAGCGCAAATGCCATTAAAGCGTTCCAGGTCCCCTGTGGCCAATTGCAAAGAACTGGATGGAGGAGGAAAAAGCAATTGCGTTCTGCCAGGAGAAGCTGTTAAATTCCTATGAGTGAATGTGGTCCTGACTTAATTACCACTTCCAAGAGACTATTTATAGTTGTCTGGGAAAGCACTTAAGTGAAATAGGCTTAAGTTTGCAAATAGAATAAGTGTGTGAGTATTCAGGGTTAAGACAGAGTTGAGAGAGAGGCATTGTGGGGTAACTACCCCCTACCCTCTCACCCTGCGGGGGCATGCTGGAGCAGGAGTTTTATATTGACTAAATGAGCTTGACAACTCATCAGATCTCTACGGAGAATTTTAAAAATCTGAAATTTAAAATATTGTGCAATTTATACACAGCATTTCATGATGAGCTTCAGACTTGAACGTTGGCTGGGACAGAATGTACCGCAGGAAGGCACATGAAAAATTTCTTGTGTCTCTATGATAAAAAAAAATTAACAATTTTACATAGCTGTAAACATCTGAAATGTTTTAATAGATAAAATGCAGAATCTAGGCATTTAAATAGTTGGCAGGAAGAGGTGTAGCATAAAGAATGGGATTTATCATGGGGAACATGGTCAGTGGGATTTCCTGAGGAGAGCACTTATGATGTTTGAAGAAAATACTACTCACAGCTGATAAATAAGTCAAGTGAAATGTTATATTAGGAATGATAAAGAGAAATTCACATTATCTTTATCCCAGGCCTTTCAGAGTCAAATGAGTAGGTGCCATGACAAAGAGGATTAGAAAGGGAGATGCAAGCTGAACATTAGCAGGCCTGCACACTTAGGGAATTGATCTATATTTAAATCTATTGCTACAGTTGTTTAGTATCTAACTTCTGTACATTTAATAAATTTTCTGTTTGTAGCTAATACAGTCTTATTAAGCTGTGAAGCCTAGATGAGTATCATATCTTACTATTTCTACATAATTTGGTTTATTTAAAATTTGCTGTTCAATAATTTGTCCTGTACATGGTGTATTAAATCAAAGTCACCCCAAGACAGTAATAAGAATTTTGGCATGCCACAGAATTTCAAATGTGCATTATAAAAGCATATTATATACAGATTTCAGTGGTTTATGGGCATAACGATAGAAGGAAAGGGTAGTCATGTATGCATTTCATTGCAGTTAGTATTTAAGCATTTGAATGGCATTTATTCAAAGGCAAACCACAGCCTTAATGCTTGAAGGAAAAAAACTGTAAGGGAGTATTTTCTTAATATGCCCAGATGTGCTGTCCTCTTTGTCATCTACCTCACGTGTCATCTACACACACTATGCACTATGGCAATGCAACTCTTTGTTATTTCCCTACCAGGAAGTGAAGCACCAACCAATAACTTGTTATTATTTATTTCTTCAGCTGGATGTGGACTACTGACCCAAAGACTGTAACTACAGACCTTCCATACTCTGTTTAAGTAGAATTACTATGAAGAAAAGAAGCAGGGGAAAAATACTAATGATTACAAAAGGCTCATAGGATCACTTGTTTTTGAAGTCTTTCAGTAATACTTCATGTTAGGTTCAGACTTACCCTCTGTGTCTTTTTTTCCCACTGATTTGGAATTTTCACTCTATTTTCCATGTGGAAATACCCTTTCTCACAAAAAGTGTGAGACCTGCTCGATGTATGGAGGGAAAGACTTGCTTCCTTTACGTGTACACAGACACAGCTCCTTACTATGTAACCCGTACTGGAAAACCCTCAGGGATTTTACACTCCTGTTTTCCTTCCTGGCACCCTTCACACCTACAGCTGAGCCAGAGAACAATCATCCACAGGCCCTCTGTTCCTGGAGCCCTGCTCTCGGCTGCTGACAGCAAGTGAGAGTTGAGGGTTTGCTACTTTTTGGTTCCTCTGAAGTGGATGACTGCTGAAAACCCTTCCTACTACACACCATATCTGTCACCTGTTACACCATCCCCAAACCCTATGTAATCCCTGGGGATTGGTTCTTGTCCAGTTCCCCACCATCTCAATCAGTGCCCTCAGGAAGGGACAACATCCCACCTCGTTCCACATACTTAAACCCAAGTATCAAACCTCTGCTTTGCCCAGCAACCTTCTGAAAGAACTTCAGACGCCACAGCAGCTCGAGGCTGCAAAAGCAGGGCAGCCACTATGGTTTCCACCATGCTGGAGGATGCTTAAATCTCTGTAAGGCAGCCCAAGGAGAGCCTTCACCTGAGATAGACTTCTCAGCAGTGAAGCCACTCAACCAGCTAATAGATTGTCATAGTGTGCAGATTTGTTTGCTCTGGAGAGATGGGCCTTACAACATATCTTTCTGTGTATTTGTGTACATGTGTATGTGTGTACATATTTCTATGTCCTCTCTATCTTTAATCTATCTTTGCATTTATATTTATATTAATATTTTTGCATACATGTGAATGTGTGGGGAACAGAAATGACCCAAAGGAACACAGCTAATGAGAAATTATGTCCCTGTCTCTTATGATTTTATTCTGTTGGATATGGGAAGAGCAGCAAGCCCCAGCTTGCAAGATGAGTGTGATAGATGGCCATAAGGACAATGATGATGGAGACTTTGCTCTGCTGTTTCAGATGACATCTGTGATCAGAGAGAAGTGACAATTTTTAGTTAGGTGTCAAGACAGTACAAAGGTCCTACAGAGGTTGGAATATCTGGGAAATAGGAAATAAATTGCAAATAAGTGTTCACAATTAGAAGATGGGGATCGAGTTGTTGTTATACACAATGAGATCAGTTCTGATGAGCTGCCATTTTCCAGTAATTGTGAGAAAGATGTGGACTGCCACAATGAGGTTGTGATTTTTATTCAGAATTAATGACTTTTGCTGTAGACAGCAAGAAAACAAGAACTTGTTATCTAACCTACAGTGGGAAACGTTACTTACATTTTCTGTGGAAAATGTTGTCATATCAATCAAGACATGCGTATAAGAGCATGTATAACAGAGATGTGTAGGTAGAACCCGTGATTACAAACACTGAATATGGCAAGGAAGGGCACATGAAGAAAAGCTTCTTATGTAATTTTGAGTTAATGGGTATAGGTGTGCCTAAGGAATGAGTAAATGTGTGAGCAATGTTTGTGGGTGGAAAAAAGTGGAAGGAAAGGAGAACAGGTGTGGAATGAAGGTGTGTGAAATACATGAGAACTGAGCTGTGTATTATGTATACATGGAGAAGATATAAGTGAGACAAGGGACTGATGTAAATTTATGTAGCTATCGCTTTATAGGAAATACGATTTATTGTCATTTATGCAGATTGATTAAAATATTTCCAGCAAGCATTTAATTTCCTGTGGTGGACTTCTATCTGTTTTAAATCAAAATTTTACATGTTCCATACTATGCAGGTCATTGTTCCGTGGCAGAGTGTTTCTTTCTGCAACCCAAATCAAAGATATGCTATGTTGCACCAGGTTCTCTGTCCCTCTTTTTCCTTTTACCCTCTGGACATACGACAGACATTAAAGAGGTAGGAAAATAAAAAGGAGGGAGCAGCCATGCAGGCCTGGGAGGGTTTCATTGGACAGGACAAAATGCATTACAAATTAGTACTTTGGCATGAAAACTACAGTGACCTTTTCAGGTTCTTCTCTTCTTGACTTTTAATGTTGTTCAAAAATAATCCTTGGCTCCTGAATGCTTGTTCATTTCCTCACAAGGAACGGGCAGAAGGATGAGGTAACATCCGAGGAAGGGTGCTGTTCTGGCCTGGAAAATAATTGAGTTCCTGCCTAGCACCTTGGCATGGCTGTGCTGCAGACAGTGGGAGTTTCAGTTCTGGTGAGGCAAGTGCTAGCCCTATCATATCCTACTGGTTCCCGTAGGCAGCCCTGTGCACAGTTGGCTGGACTCATGGAATCAGGTTTTTCAACACTTTTATTCATGAGTGTTTAAGAAACTTCAGCTCCTATCTGAAGCTAATGATTTTTCTAGATACAGACAGCCTAAAAGTTAGACCTGAAGTCTAGGATAATTTTAAATCTAAGGTTTTTTTAGGACATGTTCTCATATTTAGCCTGAAAACTCTGCCCAGGCGGAATCTTGCTCAAGGTTTAGGAAGATGCAACCTGTCAGTTGCAGAAGCAGCTACAATGTACCTGAAAATCGTGGACGTGTGCTTTACATAGTAGCATATGCATCTTCAACAGCTTTTACAATGAATCCATGAGATCCAGGACACACTGGATATACAGATCATGTTTTACATGGAACATGTGCATCATAATTCTGCCTGAGAAACCGCAGCCCAGCCAAGTCCTTTTCTGGCTCTAACCTGTAGCAATTTGCCAAAGTAAAGACAGGAATTTAGTTGAAGGGCTATGACCTGAAGGAAATGTTCCACACTCAATCCTGCCAGTTTCCCTCTTGCTCACTGCTGTTGAGCTCCCTAACTCCTTTTTTGCTGCTTCCATGCTCAGTCCCACACTGTTTCTGCAACTTCCATCTACAGGTTTTTCACTGAAGCTTGATCCTCTTTTGGGACTCTGGGGAGTGATGAGGAAGAACCAGCCCATGTTGGAGGGCAGTGCTGCACATATCCTCAGCAGGGCTCATTAGTCTTGGTGGACTATTATAGCAACCTGGCTGTACTGCTTCCAGGTACTATGAACTAGTCCAGTGTCTTGGAATGGTGCTGAGCTGTGCAGCTACTGTGCTAAGGTAATTGCTGCGAAGGCATTCAAAGCAATGAAGGGAAAGTCAAACTGTGGTGCACAGTGGACAGCTGTTTGAGCTTTTTCTGAAACAAAAAAATATCCAATGTCCCAAAAGGTTAATATAGACATGGGCCATTTAGAATGCCTACCTCTTCTAAACAAAACTTCTGAAAATCTGGGAGACATACTTAAAAAAATAGAAGCTGCAACCACCAAAAAATAGTTTGTACTGTGCCTTAACTGTGCCTGCTTTGAAATACTCTTCAAAAACATCTGTAGCACAGAAACAGCACCTTGCTCCTGGAGATACTGCTGAACTCTTGGGACCACATGAGACAGCCTGACAAGTGTTTGCTGAAGCAAACTGTTGAGATGAGCTGATCCAAACATAAGCTGTTCTGCTTTTGAAGATCACATCTATCGCCTTGCATTTGCTAAATTTTACACCATTACCACATTTTTAATCTACTTCACCTTTGCCCTCAGAGCTTCCTACATTGCTTTGCATTCATCACTAGACCCACTTATTACTCTATTGCACCTCACATCTGACAGTAACCCCGGTAAGAAAACTACAGTTTACTACTGTTGAAATAACCTACAAAACATAAGTAGAAAGTCAAATCTATTCTATTATCTATGCTGCCTCTCTGATGCACTGCTCTGGGATAAGCAGTGTTTTCTGGAGAGGTGGGGTAGGGTGGGAGAGAAAGACCGAAGAACTCAGGAGCAGAAGTCCTCTAATTTCCTGCACTTATAACCACACTGCAGCAATTAATGTTCGTAGAGATTTAACTTAAAACAATGAATGCAAGTGAAACATAATTGGAATTGCAATATAATCCCTGGCAGGGTATTGCCAGTTTCAAGGGGCTGAGTTAAGGTTGTTTGAGAATATATTGTTAACCCCTTTCCTAGTTTCCAGAAGCTTAGCCTGCATTACCTTAACTCTTTATGTCCAGATTTTTAAAGGTTTGCTAAAGGCAGCATCCTGCCAAGGCACAGAGTCCCACATGCCAACTTTTAACCCTGTTCTAACAAAGTTTTGTGGAATTTAGTTCTAGATGGTAGCCAGAACTCTGTGTTGTGCGCTCCAGCGGGCTCGGATCAAATCAGACACAGCTGCTTTCTGCTCTACAGAACGGGGTTAAGGGACCAGGTTGAGATGTCAAGCAAACCAGATGTATAATTTTCCATCCTCCATTATCCAACCATGGATACAGCATCATCTCCGTGACTCGTGTGGTCTCCGGGACCTCTCCTCCAATATCTTTTGAGCCTCTGCAGTGGACCCCCATCCCTTTCCCATGTCCCTGTGCACATCGAGATTGCTCAGCACCTCCGAGGCATTTCTGGCGGGCACCAGAAAATGGATGACACAGCGAGGGCCAGGCATGGCTCCCCTTTTCCTTCATCCCCCTCCGTCCCCAACGGGCCATAGCAGAGCACAGGCCCCGAGGCAGGACAGGACGGGCCCCGGCGAGGCCTCAGCCTCCTTCCCCCGGCCCGGGCCCGGGGCGGAAGGCAGCCGCCCTCTCCCAGAGCCGACGTGTCTGGGTCTGGGCCCGGTTTCCGCGGCGCGGGGTGCGGCCGGGCCGGGCCCCGCTGCTTCCCTCGTGCCCCACCGAGCGGGCCGCGGCGGGAGGGCTCCACGGCCCCGGCGTGGGAACAGCCGGGCGGGGCGGAGGGAGGGAAGATGGCCGGGGCAGGCGCCGGGCGGGAGGCGGCGGCGGCGGGGCGCTGCTGAGCGGCGGGGCGGGGGCACTCGGGCCGGGATCGGGGGCTGGGAGCCGCGGCGGCGCGGGGCAGGTCCCGGGCGGGGTTAGGAAGCGCGGCGGGGCTAGTCCCGGCTTGGAGCGGGGCTGGCGCGGGGGAGGATGAGCTCGGCGCGGTGCAGCCGGAGCCGCCTGAGTCCCGCTCCCTGCGGGGCCGCCTGTTAGTGCTGGAGGAGGAAGAGGAGGAGGAGGCGGCGGGCGGCCGCGGCCCGGGCGGGACTGGAGCTGCCCCGGCGGCGGGCGGGGAGCGGCTTTCGGCCGGAGCAGGGCGGCGGCGGCCCGGCGGCGGAGCGGCCATGCCGTGGTTGAGCGGCGGGCGGCGGCGGCGGCAAGCGGCGGCGGGACAGGGCGGCGGGCCGGCGGCGGGCGGGCAGCGGGGCCGGGAGAGCTCGGAGCTGCCGCTGCCCGCCGGCTGGGAGGAAGCGAGGGACTTCGACGGGCGAGTCTTTTACATCGACCACAACACCCGGCAGACCTCGTGGATAGACCCCCGGGACAGGTACGAGTGAGATCCGGGGGTAAAGAGGGCCCGAGCCCGGTTCACCCGGGGCCGGGCCCGTCGGCGACATTTTCCTTCCCTCGTCCGCGGCCGCCGGCAGGGTGTGGGCGGCGGGGCCGGCGGTGCCGCTGCCGGCGGGGCACCCCGGGGGGGGGCTCTGTCACACCGGCTCTCCGCGGCCCATCATGGGCGTAGAGCCCCTACCCGTGCTGCTGGTGGGTTTGTCGGCAGTGTTAAATGTTAACTCTGATCCAGAAAAAAAGAACTGAGGCTTCCCCCCCCCCCCCCCCCCCACTTCCCTATGGTGGGTGCTCGGACTAAGCGTTGTCTCAGTGCGGGGGGACATGGAGAGGCAGGAGCGGTGACACTGCCTGTGTTTGTACTCTTCGCGTACCGGAGCAGCCTCGCTGTAACCGAGCGGCTTGGCCATCCTGATTTATTAGCCGGGCTGAACTAATTGGCAGCAGCAGGCTGGAGGCATGCTGGAGTAATTTGGTAGATTACCTCCTCATAAAAGATAACGCTGCGTGGAGGTAAGCAAACCGGGAAATTCCTGCACTTAATTTGACAAATACGCGGTCTGCTGCAAATTAGCAGCAAAAATCTGCAGCTGCGTGGTGTCCAAGCAGCGTCTGCACGGCCCGGCGGTGCGTGGGGAGACCGAATTAGGCCTTTTCTTCTCATTTAGGGTGAATAAATACGGACAGGTCTTACGGCTTTTAGCAGAAATACGTTATAAGCAATATTTAAGCGTCGTAGCTGAAATCTGGTGGAAGCGTGGGCTCTGTTGCGGGTGCTGCCCAGTAAAAGACGACCTCGCTTCAAAGTGGTCGCCTAAAAATTTCCACGCGGGGTTAGTGAACACAAGTGTCAGTATTTTAGGTGTCTGCGAAATAAGAAACATATGTCTCTGTGTATGCTTTTCTATATTAAAAAATGTTTTTATAGTAAGTGAAAGTTGGACAAGGACAGTTTGAACCTCAGCCAGAGCTACCTTGCCAGAAGTATGCCTGGAATGTTAAGCAGGCCACAGAAACATTTAAGCACAGTCTGGGTTAAAGACTGTAGTAATTTGAGAGATTCCTGTCGTTTTGCACGACAATGCATAATTGTTTAAATGGCCTAAATATTTACCTACCAGATCAAGATGTTTTGTCTCATTATTTGGATGTACTTATGCATACACGTATTTTTTTTGCTGAGATGTTAAATATTTGTTAATATGCTTTAGATAGTACATATTTTTCTACATTGAAATGCATGTACACGTTGTTAGGTTCCTTTTAATACCGTGTTGTAAAGGTAACCGATGTTTGTTGCTTCCCTGCATCTCATCCTTTCCATTAAGTATCAGAGAGTATGCGGTTTTGTCTTCTGCAATATCTTCCATACAGAAAATAACAGAAAAGATTTAGTCATTTACTACAGTGTTAAAATTGAGTTACTGTTCAACTTACATAGTATTGCTAAAATTATGGCTCAGTGTTTGGAAGAAATAATTGAAATGCCACACGTTGCTTGAAGTTTTGTCTAAATATTTCACTCCAAGGTTTAAACTTGGATCTGTTTTTCACATTGGGTAAGAACAGGCTGTAGAGCAGAGATTGAGACATTTACATTGGGGCAGGTAGAAAAGAGATGTTTTCACAAGCATGTTATCAGTAGTTTGTACAGAATTCAAGTAGCAGGAGCTGGTTCTGTGACTGCAGAGTTAATCTCTGGTTGAGAATAGACCACTCTTATTATTTTAGCGAGATGTCTGGGTTTTGCATGTCGCAAAGTGACCAGTCTTTTTGGGTTTCATTGCAGCTATTCAGATTCTCATGGGCAGCAGCAAAGTAGGAAAGGATCAGGGTAGTTGTTTTCTGAGAAAGTTTGGGAAAGAAAGGTGAGAGCAGCAGTGAAGTGGTATTGAAGCTGTATTTTTGCAAAAAGTGGTTTAAGTGGAGGGCAGAATAACCTACTTGTGGCATATGTACCTCAGGATTATGAGTTAGGCATAGAGTGACAGAGTTCAGCCCCCCATTTCTGTGTTTCGGTTATTTTTATTTCTACCCAGGAGGAACTGCACAAAGCTATGAGACCTCAGGCCGTGCTGCACTTGATCAAGGGCTCTGAGAATCAGCACCTCTAAGCTTTCCTATGGGTAGTAGTCTCTAGGCATCCCCACAGGCTCCTCTTTCTATTTAGCTGGCACTCAGTAGTTTGTTTTTTTTCTTTTCAGGATTCCCCCTGAGATTTCGGAGCCTTTTGGATAGTTTGGTTAGTGAATTTGATTTGAAATAATTATTCAATTAAAAATCCCACCACAAAACAAAACAAATTTCGCTCCCTTCCCCCAGTGTTTTTCCCACTGAAGCAAAAAAGACAAAGAAATGCTAATTGGAGAAGTGCTCTATAAAGGATTTTGAAGTTTGGAAAAGAGAAGATGATGAGAGTAAGGGAGACAAGTCAGAATAGTAAAGACTGAGAAGGGAAAAAGGACACAAGTGGATACCTTACGATTTTCTGTGGTGAGAAAAAAGGTACAAGAGTGATAAAATGAGCAGATTTGAGAAGGATGTTATCTTTAGTATCAAATCAGTCGTTAGGTTCAGGAAGATACTGTGTTGCTCTGTATGGATTCTGTTTAATGGATAGATTGCAGAGGGTTGTCGAGCAGATCCTGTGGATCTCAGAAGGGAGCCATTCAGTGCATGTTTTCATCTCGTGGTAGTAGTCGTCTTTTATCTTAATAGATCATAAATTCTTCAAGGCAGGGAACTGCCTTTTAATCTTGTGTTTGCACAGTACTTGCTACATTGAGATTCTGTTCAATAACGGGATTGTAAATGAATTTATAGAAGACCAACTATGTTTGTGGTTGATATTGATGATCTGTGTGGCACCAGAGATCTTATTACTGTTGCTGTTTGTTACAAGACTGTTTTCAAGTGATTAGCGCTTAGACAAAAAACTCTTGGAGTTTGGCAAAAACTTTCCAAGCTCATGAGTCTTGCTAGATTTGCTGTATGTGGAAACTTCACTTAAAATACAGTGTTGGTTTTTTGGAATAACTCTAGGGAAGAGGGTGTCTTTCAGCTTCTTAATGTGAGTTGTCTTGGTGGTTTAAAGATTTGAATCATGTTGGAGTGAGGATTTTAAACTTGTAAGGTGTAGGAGTGTTTTTGCATGGAGAAATCATCCATTTGGACCAGTTGGGGAGGAATTAAAAAATCAGTGTGGGCTTGGTAAAGACCTAGGTTTTAGCAGCTGTGTGTAACTTCCTGCAACTTGGACTGCTGGTACTGGGGAGTTTTTCTGTCCTGTGTCCTCATTAACATCTTAATTCTGAGGCCTAATAGCTGAATAATGTGAGCACAGGAGAAAAACCCTGGCCTTGTAGAAGAGGTGGGTTGGAACAACGAGTATGAGATCAAATGGGGTTGGCCCTGGAATTTGACAGACAAGGGGGGGAAATTTGGTAGGTTTTGAAAGCAAAGCAATCAGGAGCTAGAGGTAGGGAGAAGGTGGATGGCACCTGAAGTCTGGGAAGGAAAAAGTAGGGGAACTGGACTGAAAACCAGTAGAGCAGGGAAAAACAGGTAAGGAGAAACTGGTCTGGTGAGGGTTCAGGGTGTGAGGGTGTCAGCTCTTTTCTTGGCTGTACAGGGAACCCTGAGGGGAAAGAAAGAACACTGCGTTTGGATGAGGAATCTTCAGGGTGAGAAAATACCACGAGGGGCAGCATGCAAAGTCTAGGTGAAGAAGGGAAGATGGTTGGAGGGTGAAATATAAGAGCTATGTGTGAGATGTGAGTATGGGGGTCAAGAAATGTAATATGTGCTGGACAAGGAGATTACTGAAAAGTCAGAATTGTAGAGACTGGAAATCAGCAGGAAAGGCTAATGGGCTTAAAACAAGGAGTCAGTTTGGCAAAGTTGCTAGGAGCAGGTATCTGTTGTTAGTGCAGAGCAGAAATGTTTTAAATGTGTACTGGGCAGGAAAGTGCAGAAGTTCAGCTTTTTGCTGAACTGTTTCAGGACTCTATTGTCATCATTTGATTTTAGCAAGTATCTGTATTATCCAATTACTTGACTTCTTCTGTTGGGTGAGACAAAGTCCACTACTACTGTTGTTTCCTCTGCTATGGCAAGTGGCACAGCAAGGTGTTCAAACACATGCTGGTGTGATGCTGCATAATGTGATTTCTCTTTCCCCAGACTGGCTTTATAAAGGGGTAAGAAATTGTAAGTAAGAAGCCTAAATAAAAAGCATATTCATGTCAGATATTCAAATCTAGAAAATTCCAGACTTAAAGTCACTTAACTACTGCTTGTTTTGTATGAAAAGAGCATTTTTAGTGACAAATTTTCTCATATATTTTCTTGCCTTATTTGATACATGTAGAGGAGCAACTCTGAGGGCAGATGGGAGAGCTGATGAGAATTACTTCTGAAGGTTTTGCCCAAATTGGAAGATGGGCCTTTAGTGAGGCAAAGGATCTTTTGACATGCCGCCACGTGATAAGGTCAGAAAGTCAGTGGCCTCATTGTCAAGGCAAGAGACTATTTCCTAGAGTATTGGAATTTATCTGTACAGTTGGCAGTATTCAGCAATCCAAAGACAATCCTAAGCATTAATTTTTTTTCAAAAATAGCATTTTTCAGGGTTTGCCTTAAACCCGTACACTGAGAGTTGCAATTAGTGACATTAATTATTAGAATTCAAATACTTCTATTCCAAAACATCAGAAAGATGAAGGCAAAAGTATAGTTAGTATCACTGCCATTTTTGAACATTTTCTTCAATTTTGTATATGTTTTCAGACTTTTCTTGTCTACTTCCTGTTTGTTGTATTTTGATGTTCAACTCTGTCAACTCATAGTTTTGTTTTGAGCTAATGCCATTTGTGGAATGGGAAGAAAACAAAGTGATTGCTGATCGTTACTTCAGTCTTCCCTCAGAAAATATTTCAATGACTGGACAAATTTAAGTCATACTCTGTATTTGACTGTGATGCAGATTGTTAATATAAAACATAAAATGAAACCTGTAAGGTACAAAAATTTATTTCTGGAAGTGATGCTTTGAAAATGTTTAAAGTGGAGCAGAACTGTTGAAATAGTAATTTGGCTGTGATTTTATAAATTGGCTTTTTAGGCTGTTGTTACCAAGCTTGCAAGAGATGAAGAAGCTTGTAAAGGAAAAAAAAAGAATTATTGAATGAATTTGGATCTGAAAAATATGTTCTCCCATGAGAGGAAAAGAGTTGAATTTATTCAGTTGAAGAGGTGTTTAAGAAGTGATTTGAGTACCGTTCATAAAAAGAGATGATAGCAGAGACTTCAGAACTCTTTGTTTTGGTAGATTTGTAATAGCATCTGATAGTCAGAAGTTGAAACCAGAAATATGGTATGTTTTTAATAGTAGTAGATATTAGATGTCAGCGTAGTTTTTCCACTCCTTTAACTCTCTAGATGAAATTACCTAAGTTTTGCCTGATTTAAGTCGGCTATCATTTGAAGTCTCATTGTTTATGACCATCAATTTTTACTGTCTCCATTGCATGATGTATCATTTGACCTGTATATAAAATACATATAGCTAAGTATATCTCATAAGGACTGGCAGAGCAGCCATCCTTTCATTAGAAAGTGGAGAGTTGCTCTATTTGGTTGTTTCTCTTGATGCACCCAGGAAGAAATCCTATTTATCCCTGTTGTGGTGGTGGCTGCTGCTGCCCGAGTTGTTGGTGAACCACAGGGCTGAGCTGCAGCATTAAACTCATGGTGGGCTGGCTCAGGGGTTTGATATCTCCCTTGATGGTTAGGGTGAGCACCCACAGACCCTTGTGTTAACTACTTAGTTGCAATTGGTTCATCATTTCCCCGCCCCATTTTGTGTATGACCTCTTGAATACGCATCACGCTGTTGAATATCTGTAAGTTCTAGAAAGTTCTCTGGTGTTCGATACCCCATTGGTCCCCCTGCACTGCTCCCTCCCACCTTGTCTCTGGTTGGTCCGTTTGTACTGTCCCCTCCCCTTTGCCCAAACCTGATTGGTTCGTTGCACCCCTATAAAACCCCTGGACCCGCTCTTGTTAATGTCTTTTGTCACTAGAGCCCGTGCTGGAATTGACTCTTCTGAACCCGTACAGGAGATCCCTCTCTAGCTCTTCATCTTCAGTGTGCAGGCCTGGATATAGTCGCTTGCATTTGGGCCTGTCATTGCTCCTGGGACTGTGGGTGTTTGCGAGGTGGCTCTACAGCCCCTCCTGAGGGTCGCCAGCCGTGGATAGGGACTCCAGAGGTCTCCAGGTCTATGGCGGACACTCGGAGAAGGTGCAGCACTGGTCCTCTCCCAGATGCAGTGGCTTGCATCATATCCCCATTACTTCAGGCATCTAGGTCACTGCTGTTGCACTGTTTGATTACCTCAGGTTGGGAATACAGTGGAATTAAAAGCATTGCATATAAAACAGTACTTGAGATCCAGATGTTTTGGATTTTCTGTGCAAATGTCAAGCCTGGATGCAGCCATGGTGTGGATGGGAAAGCCGTGCAGCTATGTGACTGCTCTCCTGGCATGTGACTGGGAATACATGCTGCAGCAAATGGTGTTGAGAAAGGACTGCAGTGCCCTAGGCCTCTCTGGGCAATCTGCACATATTTGTACTTTAGTTCTTGCTCAGAATAACTAAGTAATATTTTTAAGGGCATGCTGTAGCTGACACTTGTTTTGAAAGCTTCACACATACATATATGCCATGATAGATCTACTTCTCTGCCTTTCATGAGGGAGGTACATTCATTTTTTTTTTTCATCCTGTCTGGTAGGTCTTCAGACCGATATTTAACTTCATATTGTATGTGAATTCCAAGAAAATGTTTTTGATTAAAAATGAGTGAAGACAGAAGCATCCTAGGTTAATGTTACTTGGTATTAGGTATGATCTTCAAGCTGAGTCTTTTGTTTGATTGGTAGATTCTGATTAGGTGTTAACACGTTACAATGTTAATTAGCTGATTCATGGTAAATACTGCTAAATTACTGGTTTCCCCCCTTTGCTGCCTTGATCTCACCTCTCTGATTTAAATGTTTTAAAAAGTAACTTAATTTCTTTTCAGATTTATATTGCTGGGGGAAAAGCAGTGCCTGTATGAAGTGAGCATTAATGTTTTCTTGTAATTCAGCATTGTTATAAATGAGTGCTACATCTCCAGTCATTGAGTATTAGAAATGTTTTTAGTAGTTTTTCAGTGTCTTGAAGTGTAGAGGTGGAAGGCATCCACTGATTCTTTCTAAGATGAAAGGTTTTCCTTATAGTACAATAATAGTGATTTATGGTTTATTTAACTGGTTTTTACTAATTAAAATACATATCCTTTGAAAATCTGGCTTAGGCAGCATAAAATTTCAGGACCTAATGCATGTGTGCTAAAGCATCAAAACATCTTTTGAGCCACAGAAACCTCATTAGCAACAAAGCCACCACTGTTAAGCTTCTTAACATTTCGTTAAAGGTGAAGGGGTTTTTTTTTGTGTGTGTGTAGTTTTTACCTCTTAATGGAAGTATTTTCAGCAATTAGATATGTATTGTAGACACCTGCTTTACTGTATTTGTGTGCATGCTAGAAAGGACTAAATTAGCAGTTGTGACTTGAGTGTGTTACAGCAGTGTGATGGCACGTGTTACGAGAGCTGTTTCTTGAAGGGTGCTGTGACATGGTATTGATTCATATCTGCGTTGGGTCTTGCAAGCTGAGAAACCCTGATTTGTTGGAACTTGTCTGTGCTTGAAACTGTCAGAGAAGGTACCTTGCTATTTTTATATATATAAATTAGTGTGTATCTGAGTTGGTATAGACACAGTGGTTGTATTTATTGTAATTAAACAGCACCAGGCAGTGTGAAAAGAAAATGGGTGTTTGCATTAGTGTATTTTCTAAAGGGTTATGGGGAGGGAAATCTCTGCTTTTCAGGATCTGCACATGTGAGAATGCAAGATTTGAAATGTCAGAAGTCTAGGGCTGGGATTCAAGTTCTATTATTTGGGGAAATATTCCTATTCAGGCTTGGATTCTAGTGATTAGTTTGAGAGATAACAACTTCATGTTTTTAGCAAATATAAATATAGTGACAACACTGTGTAAACATAAGAACAAATGACTCGTAGGCAATAAAAAACCCTAGAAACTTATCTATAGTAGAGCCCTGTTAACAAGCTTCACAGACATGCCTGTTAAATGTAATGTTGGTTTATAATTTTGTGTTGTTTCTTGGAAGGTAGAGCTTTGTAAAGTTGTATGTGAAGCCAAACAGAAGTATTTCGTTGATACATTGTTGAAAAAAGTAAACTAATACTTTTCTGCCTACAGTTAAAAATTGAACTTCCTGAATATCGTGTCTGCTGCAGGATGTGACAGTTCACATTCACCAGCAAAGTCAGCCAGTATTACAGCTTTTAAGTAATCTTCAGCTTGTTTCTGGTTGAAAAAAGCAAGCTAAAGAAAACACGCTCTAGGTATTTTTCCTACCTCGTTGCCTGCTGTGGCAGGGCAGGGAGCACGCTCAGCAAGGTTTGGCAATACAGTGCTCTTGAGCTAATAATTCGCTGCTGCCAAAACCAGTAATGTCCTCCCTGCCAAACCACATGGTCTCACCCCTCTCTTGCACTGGTACCCTTGCTTATCTGACCTTGCAATAAGAAAATGAGAAAAAACCCCAACCCTATGCAGTATTTCATGTCTCCTTTTTTTGGGGAAGGGTAGTGTTCAGCTGGTTGAGTTCCCTACGCTCAACTTAACCTTTGGGGCAGATGGGTATTTGAGTGGTTTATGTCAATTAAGCTTGATTCAATAAGGAATTGGATTAGGGAAAAGTGATGAGTCAGTTTAAAACCTTCTTTGAGTAAATCCTCTTTGTGAATGGCAGCCTTGACGACTGATTTTTAAAATACTCCCATAGTAAAACAACACATCTAATCAAGTTATGTTTCAAAAGGAGAGAATCAGTTTTCTGACATAAGATGGATGTTTAAGGATGTTTAAAGGCCAACAGAAGAAAAATAGGTGTCAGAGTCAGTTTTTTAGTCGAGTAGCAGCACCGAAGTGGGTATCAGGAGGCGAGAGAGCTGCAAATAGTAGAAATGATTTGGGGACTGAGCTTGTGGTATCATCACCAGCTTGGAAACACAAAATGCTTGGTGAAGTCAGTGGTGAGTGTTGCCATGGGTGACAGGGAACAAAGTTGGTGTGTGAGGAAATTAGACCAAATGTGTGCTTGGGAGGTGTATGTGAGGGAAGTAAGTATAAGATCAGGTAGATGTGGAAAGTATCTTGACAGTGGAGCATCTCCAAGGAAGATCTCAGTTGGGTGTAGAAGTGTAGGGTGTGACTGAGGAAGGGATGGAGCGTGAAAAGGCATGTCAAGGTAATAAGAAAAACCATGGAACAGCTATTTGGGTGACTTAAAAGGTGGTTTTGTCACCAGTGTTTGGAGCGAGAACTTGTCAAAAGATTATTCCAGTGTATCTGGGGAGTTTTTTGAGGGAGGTTAATGTGTATAGGTAGAAATTGCCAGGTCATAGAGGAGGAGGTTGTAATATTTGGATTAGATGAACAAGATTTTTGTCTCTGCTTATGGAGAGGGGCAGGGACTTTGATGATGTGTTCTTTTTCCTTTATACCAATCTAGCCTATTTCGTGAGAATAAATCCTTCAGTTCTTAACTAGTCATTAATAGCAAGGAATGGGGGTGTAGGCTTTGCTCTGCCATGCCACAGGGTCTTGATCATTTCTTGATTCTGTCCCACATAGGAAAGTTAATTTGGACTTAATACAATGAGAATGTGCTAAAAGCTTGGTAAGATGTGATCTGTGACTTTTAATAGCTGATTGAATCCTTCGAGTCAGCCATTTAATACAGCTCCAGTCCTGGCAAGGCTTGCTCTAGGTACATGTTGCATGATCAAATAAGCTGGAATGTTTCTCAGTTTGTTTCCCTACTTTTCTGTGGGTGTTGGCTGGAGTAGGACAGGCTTTTGCATCTAGTGATGAGCGTGGTGGTCTCCCCGTGGTTTGCAGGATGGAGGCAGTTCTGTGCTGTACTGTTCACCCTTTGGCTGAAGGAGCTGACTGCCATCAAGGGCTGAGTTAGTAAATATCAAAACCTAAAGCAACTACATTTTTTATTTTTGTTTTCAAAGACTTTTCTATTTCAGTATATTTAATTGGCAGTGGGTCAAAAATAAAGTACAGTGATATCAATACCCTTGAACCAGCAACAGAGAATCAAAGGCTATCTTTCATAGCGTTCTGAAAGAGTTATTTTTGAGATGAAATATCTATGGAGAATCTTGTTGAAACTATTTTGACTTATATTGTACTTAGGCTGAAACTCTTTCTCACAGAGAGTGATTAGGATTCTTTACAGCAAAATGCAGAGTTTGGTATCAAAGCTGAAAATGCTTAATATTTCAAAATTGATTTATTTAATGTTGGACTGCAGTTTAAACAGCTAAAAATAAGACTTCTAAAAAGCCTTAATGCACAACATTTTCTTAGAAAGAGTGGCCTATCCATGTTTGGGAAGGCAGCTGAAGTACTCCATAATTATCTAATTCTATAGCATAAACAAATCGTGACCCACTTCTCAAAGGTGGATACTGTCCAAAGTTACTTGACTTGAACAGCAATTCTGTGAGTGCTTAAAAGAGAATTACAGAATAAAAAGTACACTACCTTTTTTTTTTTTTTTTCTTTTGGGCAGTGTAGGGATAATTAGGAGCTGGAGAAAGAAGTGCATGTGTTTTGAAATAACTGTTTCAACACTTCAATGTCTTTTGCTTCCCCCAGATTACATCTTTTGGATAAGACTAAGAATCACAGTATTAAAGATATGATAAGGCACATAGGTAAAAATCCTTGAACCCCAAACTTCAGAATAAGCTAACCACAAAACCCAAGAAAAAATTGATTTAATGACCATCATGCCTGTTGGATCAAAGGTCTGTTTTAGTAGCGTCTAAGTAGCCCTTAATACTATAATTGATGATGTTGTGGTTTAGCATAGCTTGGTTTTTAATTAAGGAGAAATCCATCAGAAAGCCGTCCCACAAGTTAACCTGATGATCGTCTGTTAGAGATAGCATAACTGACCTCTACTTCACATAGTTAAAAAAAAATTGGAAGTGGTTGTAGATGGAACTGCAATAGGTAGTTTGTCAAAATTTGGTTAAAAACATGTATATTCATATTATATATTTTTATATGCTTGTTTTCAACTGTATGCAGTGTTCTGATTCGCAGCATTTGAAAAAAGTGTACGCTACTCTGTGTTGGTTTGAGTTGTCTTATTTTTGCTTTTCTGCCAGCTTGTAGTTTATTCAAGGGAAAGCCTAGTGGTGCTCTTGTGGTTATGGGTGTACTGAGATTTGTGATAAACAAGCACCATGTGCTCAAGACTCTGCACGGGCATTTGACTACTACTTCTGTGCTTAATGTAGCTGCTCAGTTGGGACAATTAAATTTCAGAATTTTTTGTTTAGAAAAATGGTCACTAGTACCAGCTTGCAGAAAGATGGTTAAAAATGCTCTACTTTGAAATGATGGACTTGTTTCTTGCTTTTCTTTGAGATTCCTCTCAAGCAATCAAATACAATCCTTGCCTCAATAGACTTACATCTGTGAACTTCCAGGCTTTTCATTTGATAATGCTTCGGAGGCTGAATTTTTATATTAAAAGTACTTCAAAAATCCATTGTAGCCTACTTCTTAATTGCAATTTGATTTTGATGCTTATGTCTTGTCTGTATGGCAGAAGACATCGTTTTAACTGAATCTCCATATTTCACAAAGGTTTAAAAAAAACCATTTTCCTCAGAAGGAAAGCAAAAGCATTTTAATTAAAAATGGTCAGGTATTTTTTGATCAACTGTATTTTGTACCTGGACTGCCTAGTCATCATTTTGTGTTGGCTGTAGGGGAACTTTGGGAGTAAATGTCATGTCATAAAGAAGAATATCTGTTGTGAAAACTTTTTTGATTTCACACAGTTCTCCACCCTTGGAAATGCAGCTTAATGCATGCATGAGCTAGTATTTTAATGTTCTTCCTTATAGCCAGGATTGCAGAAAGAAGCAACTCTTCAGTTATCTGCACTACTAAAAGGCAGCTACAATGTGTATAGGACTTAAAGAAAGATTTTTTTAAGCCTTTTGCCTTAGTCAAGGGGAGTGTGTAGAGTGACAGAAGGAGAGATCCTAGAGCTTGTCCTTATCCTTTCTTTTGTGTTGTTTGTATTTAATAATTCTTTGCATATTGAGTCATGTGTACTGATTCAGCTAAACAACTTCTTGATTTCTCAGAACACTGTGTAATGCACTGAATTAAAGAAGTGTTTTCTTTGATCTTAGTGAATGGCTAGTTTCACCTAAGTTCCTTGGAACTGATCTGCAGTGTGAAGTATGATGACTGTTCTTGAAGTGTGTTACTTAATGTTTTCTATTCAGGAAGATGATGATGATGTTGAGGGAAAAAATTAAATGCTGAACCCTGCATACTTGTCTTAGGCAGAATTAAAGTGGTAGGTTGGTATTTTCTTGTGTGTTCTGTATGGGTTGGTTGGGTTTGTTTTGTTTTTTAATATGGTACAGCTACAATTTTTTCCCCAAGAAATTGTGAAATAAACCCTTTAACTTTTGGTTTAAACAAAATATTTCCCTTTAGCCTATTTTTGGAGTAAAATGTCAAGAGGTTTATGATCAGGCTGACTCTTGGATTCTGATGGATTGATGGTGCAATGAAGATACTGTATTTCCAGTTCTAGGAATTATTTTCTTACTGTAAAATAAGCTACTTTGTAAATTCCTGGTTGTCTTCTTTAATAGTTTTCTGTATGCACTTACATGAAGTTTTGCTGAAGCGTTACAAATTTCTTCAGTTGGGCATGATAGAAGGCTTTTGGAGGAAAGAGTCTTTTTAGTCCATGAGTAAGTATCCAAACACAAATGTATGTGAACGGTCTGTACCATGTCATTTAATCATCTGAAATTTCAGCCAATTTATAATCTGCAATATTTGTTTATGGCTATACTCTCAGTGCTTCTGTTAGTAAACACTATTCTGATTTTACATCTGGAAGGTTGAAGTTGAGAAATGTTTGTGGGGAGTGATCTGTGGAAGATTTGCTGAGCCACGATTAGTTTCGTGGTGGTTTTTTCCTTGGTTTAAGTTTTTAAAGAAAAGTCACAGTAGTGTTTCCTGTCCTTGTCTGTAAATGTCACTCAAAACCTCCTTACTCTTTGTACTGAATCTGTTCTTAGGGATTCAAGGCCTTTTAGGAAATTATCAACTACCTTAATTTTTAATTTTCAGAAGTGGCTTCTGGAAAGTTTGGCACAGATTTTGATATCCCAACTTTTTGTCTTCTTGGAGTGTGTCATGTACTTAGAAAAAACTCTTTAAGTTTTCTCAGAAGTAAATATAAAAAAACCTTGAACATTTCATAAAGCTCAGATGTAAACCTGTTTTCATGCTAAGCCATTATAGAGTATTTTTTTATGACTTAGTAAAAGACAAAACAGCAGGTGATTCATATGAATGAAGATATATGTATATTTTTTTCAAACCAGTGTTCATAAAATTTGTCACAATATTCAGGAAATAGGCTAAATAAAGCTCCAGTGATTGTGGAAAGTAGTTCATTTGTGCAAACTTTTCCCACTGAAATACCAATACTTGTATGTAGAGTGAGCTCTCTTGTAATATTGTGTTAGGGAAATTATTTCTGGGAGTAATCTTGTAGATCTGTCTGTGCCTGTTCAGTGCTTCTGTTCAGTTACAGTGATGATGTAGCTATCTTGTTCTCTGGACATCTGCCTGCTAGGAGTGAGACGTGTCCTCTGTTCTGTCTCATAATATCTGCCAAACAGCTTTAAGGCAATAATGCACTTTCATTACTATTGATGGGACTCAGTTTGGATCCTTGAATTAAAGTCTCTCTCTTTTTCTGTTTTCTGACTTGTACAGAGGTTTTTACCATTACCTGTTTCTTTTGGAAACAATATCTGAAAGGGAGTATTGGTAATTTTTTTCTTCTAACATGTAATGGGTTCAGAATTTTTTAAAAGTTTTGTTGTTTTAAAATACAGCTGGCTCATTTTATCATTAAAACATACTGTAATAAATTTCTGGAATATCTCCTTTAGGGTAATTATGTTTGGTATGTGAACATCTGGAGTTTTTGAAGTTTTGCACATATGCCTGTTTGCCTACATGGTTCTTAAGATATTTGTTTTAGTCTTTCTGAAGTGACTTCATAAAGAAAATCATATTCATTTTTTACTCAAATCACAACTGTAAGTTTATTTTCTTTACATTTAGAATCTATGGAACATTTATAAAAGGCTTTTCTGTTCCATTTAAAATACAAATTACCCTGTGTCCAAAACTCTTGTTCCATTTGGAACACCCCAAAACTAGGGGTAGTGTCCTGACTGTGGAAATTTTTTCCCCACTCTCCAGTCCCTGAATACGGTTCTTTGAAATGCAAGTCTTTTGAGATCCTGTGTTCATTTTTTCTGTCTTTCGCCTTTTTAATGTATGTGCTCAAAAGCTTATTTTTCAAAGTGGATGAAGATTTTAGCACTAATACTTGTATCCAGATATTTCTAGGTTTTCTGTAAAGAAAACAACCAGATGTTATACAGAATAATAGGCTCTTAATACAATGTCAGTACATGATGTTAAAAGTGAATTAGTCAAATTAGGAATACATTTTTTTTTCTTCCCATTAGTGAAGATAGTCACTTGTTCAGATATTTACAAGGATGATTTCAAAATAGTTGTGAGAGCACTTTGCTTAAAGAATTTTTGAATGTTTTAAGATACTACACTTGTATTTAAAGTACATGAATTTTGTTGTGCTTTTGGGGGTTTAAGTGTTTGGGGTTTTGTTTCTTTTAGAAGATGGAAATCTGCGCTATGAATAGAGTTCTAATACAGGAGATTTTCCTTGAGTCCACATTTACTCATTTTATATACTTTCTGTATGCTAGGCAGGCACACTTTTTAAATGTTGAGGTTTTTTTTTCATGGCAAAAATAGCTTGCAGCTTACTGAAAAACAAGGCAGACCTGTGCCTCAAAATCCAAAGGAAACTGCTGCTTGGATGAGGCTCTAAAGAGGGCATTTATATGTTGTGGAATGAATGGCATGCCTGCACTAACTCCCGCAGGCCGGATATTTCCAAGGTATCAGACAGAGCTGTATATACTGCACTTTTCCCCCTTAGGATCCAGAGGTTTCTCCCTTGGCAAGGTCTGAAGGACCCTTGGCAGGAGGATGAGGTGGGGAGTGGGGGCTGGCAGGAGAAAAGTAAAATGACTAAGGTGACTGTATGTGTATGATGCTTTTTTTTATTTTCACCCAGACTGCCCTTCTTGTGCTTTGTGAGCTTGTGTTGTTTTTCTAATCATTGTTCTTTGAACAGTGTAGTTAGGAATTTCCTGTTCACGTTTTACTACAATGGTTTGTTTAAAATGATAGACCGCAGTCTTTCCTGACCTAAAACTAGATTAGCCTTGAATGTCGAAAAGAAGTCGGACAAATAAAGAGGATAGGCTGTATTTGCTTATGTCATGGAGAGGGGCCTTTTAACCATGGTCTCAGTTGTATCAAATACCACAAGTCATGTTTCTTAAATATTTATTAAGACAAATAAACATAGTTATTGTATGAACTGGCAGGTCTCCAAATTTCTGTCTCTTTGATTCTCATGGGTGGGTTGCTTTTAATCAGGAGAAGTATATTTAGTCAAGACTCTGATATCTACTGGATTACTGAATCCAGCCATAGCTCTCAGTTCTCCCCTCTCCCCTGCTTTGTTACATTTTTAAAATGCAGCAAAATAAGCCTCAGCAAAGTTGAAATTTTAAAATACTAAGCAGTCAATTTTGGGAAATGCATTGGGTGCCCGTGATAAGAAAGGTTTAATATAGTCTTTGTATGTACTGCCGTATGTTTGCTTTCAGATTTTGGGGGAAAAAATCTCCAAAGCCCAGTGGTGTTAGATGTACAATGAATTGTAGCATCCTTATTATCCAATTTATGTTTATTTAGAGCAGGTTCCTTGTAGAACACTGCTAATCTGTGTAAATAGAGCACACCTATAATGATGGAACAGTACAGGTAATAAGGCTATTGATTTTTATCTGGAAAGAGATAAAATTTCAGTGTTAAAAGCAATATATGACCTTGACTTTGGACTTTCATTTTACAGAAAAAATACTGTATCATAAATCATATTATGGTGCGGCACAAAAGTTTTATTCAGTTTTGGAGGAATGGCATATTGACCTTCCTGAGTTCGGTACTGAAGTCATTAGTGACAAGTGTCAAACTCACTAATATACACTTTATACAATGCTCTTGGGTGTTTTTAATACAAGATTGTCTGTGACCATGCACATGTGAAATTCTGGTAAACCTGCTAAATGACTCTTTCAAGATGGGAGATGTCAGATTTGTAAGGTTGTGAAGCCTCTAGCTGATACGACACACAGGCATGTCATTACAAGGGTGTTGCCAGTTAAAATACTCAGCTGTTACGGTATTTCCAGCTTAGCATCTAACTTTGTTCCACCCAGCAAATAGTCACATAAATAGGACTAGCTGTGGATTTTTAAAGGAAATATTTAATGTATTTTTAAAGAAAATAACATTTGGAAGGAAAAATATTTGGGTAGCTTGTCTAGGGTAGGGCAGGGAGATGCCTTGCAGGGTACAGAGTTTGATGTGCTGAAGAAGCTCTCAGTAGATGTTATATGGAAAATGTTACCATTTATAGAAATCAGGTATTTCCATGAGTACCGGAACTGGTGAAGCCTGGTTTCCTGTGGGTTTGAGTCTTACGGCTGATTGACTTTGGTGTCTGGGAAGGTGAAAGTTCTGCTGGATGCTTTTTGCCTTGTGTTTGGGCCATTTGCATTTGCTTGCTCCTGGGCAGATTTTCTGATACTTGATTAGGTGTGAACCATGTGTTTCTCACTTTCCATTAGGCCTCCTACTTTCATAAACTTTCATAGATATTTGAATTATCTAGGGGGTTTCCCTAAAATTAGAAAACTCATCAATAGGAAAAAGTCAAAATAGACTTAAGTCTATTAATTGTGTTATTAATAATCACATATCCATATTTTTATAGGAGATGGGACTATGAGCACCTGATTTTTTTTTTTAATGACCCTGTTGTCTACTAATTTCTAGTAGCCAGTTTTGTTTGAAAAAGGAGCCAATTCCTAAAAGCCAAGCAGTGCTTTTACCTATTAAATGGTAGAAATAAATTTTGAGATTAGTGTGCCAGATTTTGTGGTACAGACTTGGACTTCAGTCATTCTGTAGTGTGTGTGCAGTGGATGCACTATTCATGCACAAATGAAACAAAGCATTAGATTTAAGTTTCCAGTGTAGGTGTTAGGCTGAGCTGTCTGTGCTTTTAGGTTTAGTTTCCTATATGCATGAACAAAAAGTGTAATCTTTAGTAGAGAGCCAGAGTCCTGCTGAAGGTTTATCATTCCTGCTGTTAATGTACCTCCTGGAGCTGTTAGCAGTCATTTTGTTGTTCATAAGTATCAGAAATGCTTTGTGTGAAATACTGTCAAGGGCAGTGGATGCCATTGGTCCCACTGTCAGCAAAAATTGTTCACTTTGGTTTTGACCTTTTTAAACACAGATTTTTCTACCTGGAAAAGATCAGTAAGTTAAGGTGTGAGTAAACAGGGCCCTCAATCTTCCATATGAATGCTTTTTGTGTAGCAATATGGGTGATTAGTTTATTCCACTAGATGAAGTAAGTGAGGTGAATAAGGTGAGTTAGCAATTTCATTATGAGACGCTGTCAGTTGTGTCTAAATGCTATGTTGCAAATTTGGCTCATGCTTTGAGCTGGTTGTGAGCCAGTGGCTGTGGTTAATTCATCACCAAACCTGAGCTAACAAGCCCTGGGTAGGCTAGATTATATTAGATGGAGCTCTGTGCCACACTGAAGTAGCTGGAAGGTGTAGTCACAGGAGCCAGAGCAAGGCTGCTTTGAGTCTGCTGGAAACATCCTGTGTAGACAAATGCAGAAGTGTTTGTGTGGGGTAGATAATTTCTAACGTGAATTTACAGTACCTTTACTGTAATGTTACTTTCTTTACAGAAATCAGTTAATGTTCTTTTTGTGTAAGCTGTAGGCTCTAGTTACTTCTTCTGGGGTTGTATTTATAAATTATGCATAAAATCTGTATTATCATAGGATGTATCACCAGTGTTAAATGGATTGATAATGTTCTTACCTGTTGATTTGCAGTAATACAGCATCTTGTATATAATAAAGTTATCTTAAGCAAAGATCTTTGAAATAAAGCCATGACTTCAGGAATATTTCTAATATGATCCAATCACTTGGAAGGCTAAGTTAAATCTTCCCACTCCTGCGCACTGAAAGAAGCTGGAGGAACACGTGCCGTGATGCAGCACAGTGACTCTGCCGTGGTGCTCACAGAGATGCTGCTGAAGCTGGCCATCCTTTGGTGGAACAGGCTGGCTGTGGCTCTGGAGGGCTCAGACTGCTCCCAGTACTGTGAGAAGGCCTTTATGTGCTTACAGGAAAGAAAAAGGAGACAGTACTAAGAAAGCATTTTTGTCATTGTCTGGATAGCTGTATATTGTGTACAGTCAAAATTTACACTTACAGAAGCTTGCAATGGGCAGGGGAACAGCGCAATCTGTGCCATTAATATGTGTGTGCATGGGAAAGCACGTGCCTGATCTAAAAGGTGTGTTTGAGAATGCTTTTGTAGTTCTCTTGTTTTGGAAATTGGAAGATCAAGGCAATGTAGGTTTAAAACAATGGAACAATGTGCTGGGCTTAATTGTACAAAATACACGAGGATGAACTGTTTACTGAGGGCAAGGCAAGTTCATTTTCATGGTTACTTTTCAGAGAAGCAAGAAATGAATTTTGTTTTTATGTTGGATCTCTGAAAACAATGATTTATTTTTTTCTTCTCAACATTTATGTTTGATGGATGCTAAAAGTTGCTGGAAGAACTTGTCCATTCTTATTTAATACCTATTAAATAAAACCATGTGTTAGAACAAGCTACTATTAAAAATGGAATTTGTGTAATTAGTTTTCCTTTTTAATACCAATTAGAGTCCATAAACTTTTTTTTTTGTTTACTTTTATGCTGTTCTTGGATTGTATAAGTTGTTACATTATGAAATTGTTTTGGGTCAGTTGTCAATAAATGATGTATTATCCTTTTAAGTATTCTGGATTTGTATTATGGCAACAGCAATGTCATCCTGTCCTCAGCTTCTGGTCAGGACTCATTTTCTACAAAGAAGAGAAGTGCCCCTTTTATGTGTTTGCTGGAATTTTGAGAAATACAGATTATTCAGTCAGAAGAAATGCGCACATGTGCATTGGTGTCTGCCCTCAGCATCGCTGTAGTGCCACGTCAGAAAGCGGTGTGGTCCAGAGTGTCTTTCTTAGCTGATATGTTGCCTTGCATGGTGCTCTCTTTAGAGAGTTTGGGCTTTGGTTTTTGGGGAGCGGATGGGATCAGTATTCTTGCCCAAATCAGCATTCCACTTGAGACTTGACTGGTATCTTAAATGGGTGTATTTATTGCTGCTTTTTTGTTGAGAGGAGTTAGGGAAAATTGTCTCGGTAAAACTAATTTCTGCAGGAATCAGAAGCATTAAGTCATTGTGAGTAACATGTATTGCTCAATATATGGCCAGTGGGTAGGAGGGGGCCCAGACCAGTCATATCTGTAAAATTCAGGCTTCCACTAAAATGTAGCACAGCAACAGGGTTTAACGGGCTGGGCAGTGAGGTTCCTTGCCTCAGAAGGCTGTTGTGAAAAATGAATAAAGATGACTGGATAGGCTGAAAAGCCATGCTGCTGAATGGTTGTTAGAAACATCTTGTTAATTGCATGGGGGAGGAATAGATTTAATGCAATATGATGATAATTATTTAACCGGTGATATCTTCATTGTATTCTAATTAGAGTTTGAGAGCAAATTGTCAGAGAAGTTAACCTGAGGACATTAAAAATTTAGGTCTTTAAACTGTGATGAAGAGTAGAGAAGGGATGGACCTTTGCTCTTCTGACAGCTTCCGTCTTTAGTAATTCCTTGTTGTGCTGTGGCAGTATGAAATCAGAAAACCGAATCCTGTGAATAAGAATCCTGAGGATTTCATGCTGGGAAGAGCAGAGAGTGGCTATGTATGTAAGCATCTGGGTTCATTTATGGGGAAGTAAGACCTGCAGAAGGAAGCTGGATGAAGTGTGATGGCAGAAGACAGGCTTTCCTGGCAGCAGCAGTCTAGGAAATGGTGAGAAAATATCTTCAAATTATTTGTTCAGTTGTGGCATAAGTACAGGATGGGGGAGGAAAGAGGGAGTACTCTGGTTTCTTTTCCACAGCTGTTTTGGAGAGGCTTTCTTCTTGCTTAATAGATAATGGTAAAAGGTTTTTGGAAATGACAGAACATGAAATTGTGTGGAGAAGGGAATGTAAGAGTCATTACCATGTTTTTCTGGGATTTTCCTGTCAGGCTTGTACGCTGTCCTGCCTTCCCATGTACCATAGTTTCCCTTTCAGTTCACTCAGGTTTCCTAATAGAATTTGAGAAGCTAGTGGTAAGTTTTGAAGTCCTGCTCTGTTAAACACACTTGAGTCACAAATTTTTCAGCACACATCTGAAATAGCAGTCGTGGTTCAGTTTGCTTCATGCCCTCCTTTTACTGGATCTCCTGAAGCATTGCTCATCAGCCCAGCTAAGCAAGCAGGCTTACAACACTTCTGAAAACTGTGCATTTTTTTTCTCTTTCAGGCTACTCAGAGATTGAATCAGTAGATCTTTGAATAACTGGAAACAGCTAGTATTGTTGGGAAAAGTTTGTTACCTGTCTGAAATTTTGCTGATGATCTCCTGAGTCTAGGGGACAGTTCTGCCTGCCATCCTCACTTCAGAGACTTGGAGGGCCCCATTGATGTTTAGGTCTTGCATAATAATAGTTTTGAAGAAAATAGGTGCATTGGAGTTAAAGAAACTAAAACTTTATATGCTTCCTCTGTTAGTAACACAAAAGGCTGTGAAATGCAGGGAACAGTTACTCTGACAAGATTTTGCATAATTTCCATGGGTAGATATTTTTCTGTATTTTAAGTAAAGGAAACATATGTCCCTTCTGCTAGAACTTAGAATTCTAATATGTCAGATATAAACCCCATTTCTCTTCTGAATGCATCTGTCCAGCCTTCTTGTTATTTAGTACCAGACATGCCTCATGGAAATGCAGATGCTTTGCTTTTCCTAATTCAGTTTTTTCTGCAGTTCATTTAATCTGCATTTCTGATGTCTTTGTGGCTTTTCTGTGGTTGCATGTGAGCGAGTGCTTTCTGTATCAAAGATAGACTTGATCTTATATGAGAAAAGAGAAGCTGGGAAGAGATTTTAATTGCAGTTACTGTGGAAAAATAGTTTTTAGTGAGTATATGGTTGAGGATATGACTCAAAACACAGTAACTTGTTTCCTTCGCACACTTTTCTTTAATGGTTGCTTGGTCAATCAATCATTTCACGTGCTTTAGCAGTTAATTTCCTGCATGAATATCTAGTTATTTCCTGTGCAGCTCTGGTGTGTGGGTTTGTGTGGTATTTTTTTTTAACAATGTTAATAGATAGATAATTAGTTGATTCCCAAACATGTTCTCCGTGTCAATATCCTATGTTGTTAGGTCTTAACCTTTCATGAGCACTGAAAGAAGTATTCATATTGGGGATTATTCTTCTGGGGGGCTACAGTACCACTGTCTAGAAGTGGATATTCAAAGGTGCTTTTGAGGTTTTAGTTTTTCATTTGCTGTATAATTGAGTTTCTCAGAAACTTTTAAAATAGGCTGTGTTCTTGCTCCAAACTTTAGAAGGCTCATATGGATCCTGGTGCCTCAATGCTCTCTTCCAGAGATGCTTTTATGATGCATCCGTGTGTTTTTTTCATGTTTATTAAAATTGCATGGCCAAACATAGACCGAGCACTGTAAAATGCCAGAATTCATGTCTGCATTGTCATTGTTGTGACACTTTCTTTATGTGGCTGTTCTGATTTTGTTTGGGTGGGTTTTTTGGTTCTCCTTCCCTCTCCCCCTCCCAACCTGTGTGAGGCTTAGTGTACCCATAGTATACTGCAAGTTAGGCTGGTAGTTTGCTACGAATAGTAGATATTATTCACCTCGTGCCTGTTCTACATTGCCTCTTTGCTCATCTGATAGCAAAATAAACTCTATTCAGTACCCATGGGAACCCCCCCCAAATTGCTACTTTCCCCTTTCTCTATTACTTTTTTTGAAGTTCTGGTGAGTTGAAGCATACTTAGTTTACTGTATGGTCAGATGAGTGTTAGAAGTAGCTGTGCTATGGAGTGATGGGATTGTGCAGGTCATGGCAGCAGAGGGGGACACACTGGAAGGTAGCAGGGATCTCTCCAGCTTAATGGTACCAAACTGTTAATTGAGCTTTCATGCAAAACCGCAGGTGGGATTTACGGTATAGTTGGAGTGGAGAGCACAGGGGAGAACAGAGCCATGTGCAGTCTCAGAGCTGAGGGACGTAGAGGCTACTTTCTTTCCCCATCCAGCCAGATAGGCTGTGGTCTGTTCACAGTCCTGCTGGCCAGTCCCTTCTGCTTGAGCTCTGCTGTTAGTTCTTCTCCTTGTGCTTATCCTACTTCTGTCTGTGCTTCCTTGGATCGTTCACTACTTTCTGATTGCCACTGCCTCTTCTTCCAGCACCTGGTTCCCATGTTCTTTATTCTTTTGTATCCCTGCTGCCTGCTTCTTTCTTTTCCTCCGTGATTTTCAGGTGCTAACAGAGGCTGCATTGAGACTGGAAGGAGAAACTGACTTCCTAGTCTCTTTCCCTGGAAGGAGCAGGGCTGTACTGGAATTGTGTTTCTAGAGCTGCTCCTTGCAGCTGGAGCAATCCTCTCAGATGTCCTGGAACGCTGGAGTTTAGTGAGTGGCTGTGTAGCCAAGAGAGGTCCTGAGAAGCTGGCATGTGTTCAGTGGAGATTAAATCTGAAAAGACCCGAGCTTCTGTACTTCACAGTTATGATGAGCATGTGCAACAATATTCCCCTCTTCAAATCTCTTGTACCTTCACCAAACTTGAATGGTTTTCCTCCGGTATAGCACGATACCTACAAAATTCGGGTCCCGGGGTTAGCAGTGCTGAGATAATCTAGAAGACTGTTGTAAGAATTAAAGCAGGGGGGCAGGGAGGGACGGGACAGCATTTTTCCTGTGCTTCATTGTTTCAACTGGCAGAGCGGTGTTAATTGAGCTCTTACAAGAGATGAGAAGGAGGCACACCCTTGGGAGGGAGAACTTCAGCCAAGGCAACTCTACTCTAGCAGAATAAAAAGCAATAAAAAAAATTCCGAATGAGGAAATGCCTAACGAAGCATATCAGACTTCCTAATGAATGGGTGGCATTGCATTACAGTAATGTGCAGATGATACAACATCATATTGCAGCAGACTTTAGATACCTGCTACTTCTTGTTTGTGGATACGCAGTGCTTCCAGATAAAGAATTCAGATGCTTATTCTGCTATGTACGTCTTTTCAGTGTTTATAAACACTGCTCTTGTCACTATGGAAGATATGCTCTAGGTCACCCATGAGGTTGGGCTACATGCAAGGATTACCAGCTGAAGTTCTGTGGCTTGTATTATGCAGGACTTGAATTAGATGATGACAGTGACTTTCTAACCTTAAAATATGGACCTGGACAACTGAGACCACTGTGTGCTGCCATGGTGGAATTTAGGGGCTGTCTGTGGCTGACTGCCTCGAAGGCTCAGGGCGGGGGGGGGGAGGATCTGAAGCTGTCTTTCTACAGCTCTTAAGATTTCTGTCCTAGTACTGGAGCTGCTTTTGGATATGGAGATTGAGCACTGTGCACTGAAAATATCTGCATTTACTAACTGAAAAGGAATGCATAAATATAGAAAAATATGCCAGTACAGCTTATTCCCAAAATATGTTCCTATTGTGGTGCAAGGGACCTTTGGGTGAGCAATATCCAAAAGGAAACTTTGGAAGAGATACCTACCACTTCTAGAGAGACTTGTCATTTACGAGTGATAATAATAATGCAAACCACAGAAGTCAGCTTCCTGAGTTGCTGTAAATGTGTGTTTTTAACACTCCTTTTCTAACACAAATGTAGGAAGCTGGCAAAGTAGCTATTTCAGTGCTCTAGAAAAGTTTAAAGCGAAATAATCTAAGGAAACGGAAGCCTCTATTTTTAACCTTCTCCATCATGGGAGATGGGGAGGAAGAAGAGGAGGCCATCTACTGTTGAAGTCTCTTCAATATCTTAATATAAATTTAATCTGATTTCCACTGCTGTTTTAATGAAGAGGTATTTGTTGATGTTCAGTTATGTTCAAATTAGGATCACTTTAGGTTTGATGGCACAGTCAGTCTTCTAGAACTGAGCTTTATCTCCTGTTGACTGGTTTTTACTGTCTGATTTTCTGGTGTTTGTGAAATTTTCTACTGTAATATAACTCCCAACACTACTTGTGCTGTTTTATGGTTTGATTTATTTTCTTATGGCAAAAATTATTTTAGTGAGAGTTCGAAGTGTTTTTTATATTGAGTTTGAGCAGATTCTTCTAAGACTTTTTTTTCATACTGCATTCTTATAATTCATTAGAAGTATATTATTTATCTGGATTTCTCTAGAATTTTTTCCCAAAGTATTTTTTATTCTTGTATATATGTAAAAGCATGATGGTGAAGTTATGAGTGATTCCTCATATTACTTATTTGGAACTACTTTGTTAGTCTAACTGGAAGCTTAAGTATAATACATTGTACAACTACTGGCAGCCAAAGAAGTAATAGCATCAAACTTCATAAGTTCAACCTCTTAAAAATTTCAGATGAACATAAATCTGTAAAACTGATTTTGGGTTATATTACTAAATTACTAATATTAATTGGGGAATATACTGTGTTAATTTGCAAGGTCAGCATCAAGGAAGACTGTAGGAAGCAAGTGTATTTGGGGAATGATAATAATAGTAGGATAATTGCATATTGGGAAAACAGGGGCTGGGCTAAGTTTTCCTAAAAGCTTGAAAATTGCTGTCTGACAAGGGTGTTAACCTGGAGTGTGGAAGAACTTCTAAGAGTTTAAGTGCACGTTTTAGAGAATCTTCTCCACAACACCTATATTAACATTATATGCATGTAGATAACATGAATTTCTGTTTGTGACTGGTAGATTGAGAATGTTGAGAATCAAAAGTTTAGAAATCATATAAACTAACATGTCATAAAATCTAAATAATTTGACAGCTATATCTGTAATTTTAAAGGCAGAGAGTGAGCTGTGGAGAAGGAAAAGTAGCAAGGCTGGAAATCATTGGAGAATCATTGCTTTTTACCTTAGGCAGTTATTTGGCTTAAAGAAATTATTTTACTTTGCAGGGAGGTTGGTCCTCCATTGGTATAAAAGCAGCAAAGATTTTAGGGAGATGAAATTTCTTCTGTTAGCTCTCCTGATAAGTTTGGAAAATAAGATGCATTTTAAGCACAGTTTTCTTTAATGGATTTTAGACCACTTTTAATACCTTATAGGTAGTCATTAACTGTTTTTGTAATACCACTTAAAATATGGAGCTTTGAAATAAATGGGTAGATTGAGGATGCTGATGTATACAATAGTCACTAATACCTTGTCCATCACCACGTCTAGGCAGCTGAAACATGCATCCATTTATGCTTGACTAAGGATCTGTTACTCCTGGAAGAGAGGAAAAGCCTTAAATAATGAGGTGACTGCTGTAGATCAGTGCTTGCAAGAAATGGACTCTGAAACCAAAAGCATCAAAGATCCTGTCAGCATACTTCCATTTCAGTTGCTTAGTGCTAAGTCAAGCTTAGTAACTGTTCAGGCAAGTGATTGAAACGGTGCCTTTGGATGCAGTGTGCGTGTCACATTAGTTGCACTCTTTCACCCTCACATAAAGTATTGCTTTATTAATGTAGTTCAGAAATTTAAGAAGAGGAGCAGTCTGGAAAGCCTTCCTTACAGATCTGCAGTGCAGTTTGGGCAGGGGGCTGCTGGAGTGCAGTGTAACGTCCTCTCTGGTTGCAGGTTTTCCTCCATGCCCATGGGCACCCACTCCACTGAGAGGGCTTTGGAGCCAGAGCTGTGGCCTTTTACAAGGCAAAATTTCTCTGTTTTACAGGCGAAGTCCGTGCGTGACAGCTTAGTAGCATGTTAGAAGACATTACATAGAAATGGTACAAAAGAGTCCATAAAATTTCCAGGAATGTGATAATTGAACATGTTTGAGAAATGCCATATGTGGTACTTTTAGGAAAAATGCAGGATGAGTATAAACACGTTTTCAAGTGTGTTGGAAGAAGAAGAGAAGAAAAGCTCTTTTGAAAGATTAAATGAGAAACCCTTGTCTTGAATTTCTAATATTAGCTGGCATTGTAGACTTTTCTGGGTGTGAGGCCTTTGTTTACTGTTTTACCTCACAATTTGTTTTGAATAGGATGTATGTGAAGTCATGGTATGCGTATTCTTTTGGCACTTATCTACACATCACTTTGTTCCAAGACTTGAAAAGAATGGTCTCTTGAATATGTATTTTTTCAACTCTTTTTTTTATACTCAGTCCAGTTGCATTTACTTTTTCCTCCCATTGTTTGTCAGTTTCTGCTTAATTTCTCTAGAAATGGTTTCTGGTAACTTTTAACACGTGTTCTCTTTTTTATTAATATAATTGAATAATACTTATTGGTGAAAATAGTTTCATGAAAATAATTTCAGTAAAATTTAATTGAATGTACTCCAAATATAGTAAGTTTTTGGAGGATTGGGGCTTAAAATATTTTAAAACATCAGATGAGCTAAATTTTCACTGATGATAGTGCTAGGCTTGTTTGTCTATATAGGCATGACAGATGTCTGTCTCTAGTGTCATTAAACTTCAATTTATATGTAGGGGAACGTTAGCTATAGCCTTTTCTAAAACACTGTTTCTCTTAGAGTACAGAAACAAAAAATCCCTTTAGCTGTTGTTGGCATGTTTTCTAGAATGATGGACCTTCTTAGTGTATGAGAGGGATTTTCACAGAATCGTGGAATATGCTGAGTTGGAAGGGACCCACAAGGATCATAGAGTCCAGCTCTTGGCCTTGCACAGAACCATCCCTAAGAGTCACACCATGTGCCCAAGTGCATTGTCCAAATGCTTCTTGAACTCTGTCAGGCTTTGTGCTGTGACCACTTCCCTGAGGAGCCTGTTCCAGCGCCCAAACCCTCTAGGTGAAGAACCTTTTCCTAATATCCAACCTAAACCTCTCCTGATACAACTTCAGGCCATTCCCTTGGGCCCCGTCACTGATCATCACAAAGAAGAGATCAATGCCCGCCCCTCCTCTTCCCCTCATGATGAAGCTGTAGACTGCAATGAGGCCTCCCCTCTGTCTCCTCTGCTCCAGGCTGAACAGAACAAGTGCCCTCAGCTGCTTCTCATATGGCTTCCTCCAGGCCCTTCACCATCTATGTTGCCCTCCTTTAGATTCTCGCTAATGTCTTTCTTACATTGCAGTGTCCAAAAGTGCCCCCAGCACTCGAGGTGAGGCTGGCTCAGTGCAGAGCAGGACAATCCCCTCCCTTGTCCGGCTGGTGCTGCTGTGCCTGATGCCCCCCAGCGCACGCTTGGCCCTCCTGGCTGCCGGGGCACTGCTGACTGATGTTCAACTTTCCATTGACCAGGACCCCCAGGTCCCATTCCGGGCACTGCTTTCCAACCTCTCATTCCCCAGTCTGTACATCCAGGGTTGCCCCATCCTAGGTGCAGAATCTGGCACTTTCCCTTGTTGAACTTCATGCAGTTGGTGATTGCCCATCTCTCCTAATTTGTCGAGGTCTCTCTGCAGGGCCTCCCTGTCTTTGAGGGAGTCAGCAGCTCCTCCCAGTTTTGTATTGTCTGCGAACTTGCTTGTATCCCTTCCAGTCCTACATCCATTGGGATGTAGTTCCATATATATTTCAAGATGCTAATGTTAACCTTTATGCATCTTCAGCTACTTGCCTTCTAGTCAGCCCAAAGACTACCAGTTAATGTCAGATTCTCTGTTTTGCTGAGATCTGTCTAAAGTGGTTTAAAGTGTTTCACAGTGCTTTCTTTATTGAAGAATGTCTAAGTTAAGCTCCAGTCATTTGTCATTTGCATGGTATTTAGACTAATCAATAAATTGTGTAGACAAATCACTTGCGTGTGTGTATGTGTGTACATATATGTATATGCGCACACACACATATATATTTAGTTATTTCCAATCTGGATAATTGGTAAAGAAGAATGATAAATTTAAGGGAGGGGAATACCTTCAGTGGTGAAGAGATAACCAGTACAAACCTACAGAAACTTGAATTACCATTGTAATGTTACCATTTGGCTGTTAGAAAGTTGTAGAAAAATCTCTGCTATAATGTTTGGAATAGTCACATAGACTTTAAAATTTTGAAGAAAAGTTTAGTCTAGCAAGGTCAGGCTTAAAGGTAACAAGATAGTTAAGGCTGGCATAATCTTTCTGAGTGTAGGACATCTGAGGTTAGCAAGAGAATGTAGTAGATGGGCAGACACTTCCGAAGAACTTTACACTTTTGCGTCTCTGCTGCTCTAGTGAGCAGTGATAGCCAACACATTTTAATAAACTGGAAGTGAAAGAGGCAATGTAATAGTGAGGATGTTCTAATCTTTTTTGATATGAACTTCAAGTGATCATGCAAGAGTCCTCAGGAAGTATTCGACTGCGTCATAATGTCTTGCAGCTTTTAAGACCATTTTACTTTTTACTGAGATGTAAAGCTTCTTTTTGTGCCTCCTTTTTTAACACATGGAGCTTCACGGACTTGAATTTGGAGTTTTATGTCCCGTTTTTGTTCCTCCTTGTCTGCTGGGGACTGTTTTCCTGTCTGCTGTGTTTTTTCCCTGCTCTGAATTCCTCCCATGATTCTCGTTCATGTGCAAAATGCTTATTACAAAGAACTTGCTGGTAAGATCTTGCCAGATGCACTTTTTCACCCTTGCTTGGGTGACTTCCATTAGGAAAGTGCAGGTGTTTCCTCCTCATCTGATAGTTGCGTACAGAAGTTGTGACCAGCAATCAGAGGTGAACAATTTTTTGTGTATAGGCATACACTTACACACAAGCACATATACACTCCTCTGTGTAAGGGTGAAGCACGCACCGCCTCTCCCACTGACTCTTCTACAGTGCTTTAGTTAACTGGTGGGCAGGATCGTGGTCAAATAAGCTAGCCGGAAATTTATATTCTTAAACCAGAGGAGTCTTTGCAAAACTGAGGTTACAACTTGTTGCTGCCTGCTCCGAGGTTGCCCTTCCCCCTCCCTGGTCAAACAAGCCAGGATTTGCCTCTGCCATGTGCTCTGAACTCCTTTGTTCCAAGCGTGGGCAAAACCAAATGTAACTCAAACTCTTCAGCAGTGTCTGATTGGCCGGTCACCCCGGGTCCGCCCCCAGTCCTCCCCTTTCCCCTTCTCCGAAAAACAGAAGGGCCCGAGAGGGGGCCTGTCCTTTTTGCCTTGGATCCCTTCTGTGAACATCTGCCTCTGTCTCTGAAAGTTTCTAATTGCAGGAATTGGCAACCAAAGGCTATGTTTCTCCCTCTTTGCTTCTACTGGTGGTATCAGCTTTGCAGCTACCATTTGCCGCTTTCAGAGCTGCTGAAATGGTGGTTTGCCCGTGCTACCTCTCTAGGCTTCCTGTGGCTTTCTAAAGCATTGAACTACGAGCTAGCCGGTAAAAAGCTGTGAGTATTTTCCACAACTGTCAAGCACAGTTCTGTTGTTAGACAGAACTGAACACAGAAATGGGTTTTAGTATATTCTGAGGATGTAGAAATCTGGCAGCTGGATGACTTGCTTGCATCCAGTAGAAGGTTGCAGAGTTGTAGTTCGCAGGATGGAAGAAATAAATGGATAACTACATGCATGGCCTCTACTAACTAGGACCTTGATTATCAATCATATGTAGTTGGAAAATGCTTCTATGAATGGATGTTGGTTAAAAGTTATAAATGTTGATTCAGAATCAGTGAAACTAGAGCACTGCATACTTGCTCACTCTAAAGCTGTCCTGTGTCTGGACACGTATAGTGTCATGTTAGGCTTCTTACACAAGTGGAAGAATTCAGCTTGCTTCTCAAATTTTGAAATTCTCTGTTAAATTTTCTTTATTGTTTAGTTTAGGCTTTTGATTCTTATTCATTTGGTTTTAGGTATTCTTTTTTGGAGTCTCACGCATTACGGAAGTCCTTGAGAAGATCTTGTAAATATTTAGAGACTTTTGAGTCGCATTGGCAATAGAAAAGTTGTAAATATTTTGCATGTTACTCTTTCTAGCAAAGAGCATATTCAATACGAAGGTGCAATTTGAAATCAGTTTTGGAATCAGTTTGAAGGTGCAATTTGAAATGAGAAACTGTAGTTTCCAAATCCCTTCTCCTTAACTGTCTTACCTGCCACATATCCCTGCTGTTTTCCGCTTACAGTTTATTCCCAGCTGCCGTATATAATTTTGTCTATTTTCTGCTCTAGATATCGAGTCATCCGCCATCCAGTCTTCTTTTCTTCAGCCAGTCCCTCCAGCACTTGTCTTTGCCCCACTGCTTGTCTTAGGTTTTAGCTGGTGGCTTTGTACAGTTGCTGGTCACTTTGGGCTATCTATGCATACACAAACTAAATAAATTTTAAAGCATTCATGGACAGTCCCACTTAACCCCTCTGCCCATTTTTTTACTGTTTATCCTCTGTAAAAAACACAGTAAGTTGCAGAAACAAAGATAGTTCTCTTAAAAGCACTGATTTTTAACTTGGCTGTGATTTTTGAGGCAGGCATTTTCATGAAATTTCATGTGTACATGAAATGTGGGTATATTTTCAGCAAGAATTTCCCATAATATTTGTGTTCTGAATTTGGTTACGGATCATAGCTGCTGGTAAGAAATGGGTAGCTGCTGGAAGACTTGGCTGCTTGTGGGGAACTGTTTCAACAGTTCTTGAGCAGCCAGACAAGTTATGCGAGAGCTACAATTGGACATAGGATTTTATGTTTCAACATACTAAGCCAGTATTTTTCAGCTGTTTTGGTTTTGGGGATTATGATAAACGGTAAAAACAAAAGTATGTTATTTGTCTATTGTTGCTTGTTAGTAAATGTTTATTGTTTCTAGAACAGTGAAAGGTAAGAGGGTGTCCTTGGGTACATTTCTTAGAGATGTTTATAGACCATGTAGACTGCTATTACTTCTTGTAAGTCAACAAATAGGTTTTCTCTTAGCTGTGTAGCTTTACATATATTTTGCATCACAAAATCTAACTGTTCAGTGTTTAAATTAAAAATATGGTCTGATAGTGATCACACATTTTCCTCACACTTCAAGATGTTGATTTATTACTGTACAAATGGCTGGCTAATGCCATCCTGTGCCTTCAGTTCTGCTCATTGATGTATGCTGTGTTGGCTTGTGTTACTGTAAATTGAAGCAAACACACTGATCGGAGAGTATTAGCACTGTCTTCAGTTTATTTGCTGTTGAGAAAAAAAGAGAAAATAACGAAATATAATAATAATAACAACATAAAAGATGCAAATACGGTGTGATCTTAAAAAGACTGAATTTCAAGTGACCTTTAGAAGAGTTGGTGCTGTTATTTCCTTGCTGTAGGGTGCAATTTTTTTTTCCAAGGGAAATATATCCCAGCAATGACTCTGAACACTTTTTAAGATCTTTGTCCTGAGCACAGAATTTCATTTGTGTAAGTTTCAGTCTGGCCATCTGTATTGTGGATTTACTTTAATGAAGAATCGAGTAGATGTTCAGTAAGTCATTCAGAGTCTGAGGTTAAATTACGTAGTAAAATGAAGATATATAATTTGGATTAAGAAAAAGGTTAAAAAAACCTTGTATCTTGAAAAGATACGTATAGTTTGGTGAACTTTGTTGTACTTTTGACTAAGCGGTTGGTATGTAATTTGCCAAACTTTATTTCAAAATTCAGTTCATTTTTATGACTTGGCTGCTTGCAGAGAGCTGAGTGGATGGAGGACAGATGAGGAGGAAAACCATGGTGTACTCCAGAGTGCTGTAACTGGGGATCTGGAGTACATGGTGGCATTTACTGTGAACAGAACAGCCCGTGACTGACTGGCATGTGCTGCCCTGGAGTGAGGCTGCATGGGTCTGCCTGTTTCTGCGCTGTGGAGGAAGCGCTTTCCTTCAGCAGCTGGGCAGAGTGTGCCTGCCGTGTGCCTGCCGTGTCCCTGCCCTGCTTCGGGGTAGTGGCTGTTGGGAAGGGCAGCCTGCTCAGAGTCGTGGCACAGCTGGGTGGCTACACACCCCTCTATGTCTCACAGAGACAGTCTTGCTGCCCAGGCCAGAGCTGTGTGGCGAAAGATGTCAAAGAAATGCCTCCTGGACTGCAGTGTGACTTTTAAAAACAATATAATAACAATCCTCCCATTCTCCCCCTGGTGTAAGCAGCTCTTCTTACCAGTGTTGTGAAACAACAAAAAAATGATCTTCCCTTCCTTCTCAATTTCTTGGTTTGGTTTGTTTGGGTGTGTTTTGTTGGGGCTTTTTTTTTGGTTTTTTTTTTTCCTCTACTCTGTGCAGTTGGAAGGAATAAGAGCCATGGTACAAGAAAAGAGGGTTAATTGAGCTTTATAACAATGTCTGTAACTTAAATTCATGTTTTAAAGGAGCTAAGAAAAAACACTGAAAGCTTTAAAGTGTGTGTCTGATTTCTCATTTTGCCTTTTCTCTTTATTTCCTTGTGACACTTCAGTAATATACTTGGCATAATACTTTCCTTGGATAAACTATTGTAGATTTACCAGATTGCTAAGTCTTTTCTAGTTATTCTATTACTAATTTTTAAATTGCATGATGTTCTTTAGATCTCTAATGTGAATTTTTGCAGTTTCCTAATAAATTAGTAACACAGTTTCTGTATCCACATTTGTCAGGCAGAACTATCTATCCCCTTAGATGACAATTCAGACTGAGATCATGTTTGAGGAAATTTTTCTCCTAGTTGTCTGTGGAGGTGTATCAAATTTTATTAGATATTTTTTGCTGCCATTGGACCTGACCAAAATCAGGAACAAAATTAAAAGCACTGTTGATAGCTTCTATTCTTGCATCCTTCTCTCTGTCTCCTACAGACAGTGACTTTTGTTCAGAACTTGGTGGTTCTTTTTTATAATTAGCCCTCATGGTTAGTGCTTTCCTCTTAATCCAGGCCCACTTTGAAAGGTGGGGTACCCTGTGTGTAATTTAGGTGTCTAGGCATTGTTTAAAGGAGGGCACCTAGTTTACAACAGTGTTTCTACTTTGGAACACCTTTCCGATTTCCTGTTCAAGATCTTGGAAAAACAGGCTCTGTTTGTCTTTATTTAGTTCCTCCCAGGGGAAGTTTTACTCAATTAGACCTAGGGATTTCAAGCAGCCAGGGCCCTCTAATGTGGCATCAGGGCCGGGAAGACTGAGGATCTTATCCAATATTTTCCAAAGCCTTGTGTTTTTAGTGATCTGCTTTTGGTTTTGAAGGTGTATGACAATGAAGCTGCCCTACTCTATCCGTCAGACTGTGCTTTGGAGATGTGAAGTACAACTCTTTTTTGGACCCAGAAGCATTTCTTCTATTGTTTAAAGGTTGAGGGTTTCTGTGGGGTTTTTTTTTTTTGGGGGGGGGGGGGGGGGTGGAAGGGGAGGGTTTAAGTTAGATGCTGTTAACAATGTTTCTAAAGCTGAAAGCCCTTTTGAAATAATTTCTCTAAAATGGAATGTATTGTCTTTTAATGGTTTGTCTTCTTCCCATCCAGTCCCTGCCATGAACTAATGCATTCAAGAAATACTTGTTTTGCTGCTGCATATTCAGAAGGCTGTACTAATGTGTTCTGGAATCCTTCTTTGTATCATAGTGGTTAAAGATATGAAATAAGTATGCAAGGAGGAGAAAAAACTTAATCGCTTGTTTGGTTTTATTTTACAGTTTAATTTCCGTATTCTAACTGCTTAGCTTGGTAATTAATGCAGAGAAAATGTGAATAAAACTTGGGTTTTCAGATGTGGTGTTCGATTGTGTGCAGTTACCAGACTTCTGTTTCTTCTTAATGAAAACATAAAATTTGGGCAGAGTTAGAAGTTACAGATCTGAGGTGCATGACATTGCTCAAAGATTTTTCTCTTGGCTTGATAAGACTGGATTTGGATTATGGAAGCTTTCTTATGTGATTCTGTATTTGCTTCTGGAGGGTTTCAGAGTCACAAAAGATTGGGTGCCTAAGGACTGAAGAGCATCATTACTTTTGGAAAGTATAAAGTCAGTTAATCTGAAGTTAAGGTTGGTTTTTCGATCTGTGCAGAATACGCCCCCATGGAGAATTGTTACTTGCACCTGGCCTGTAGGTCCAGTGGCCGCAAAGAATTAATGCTGTAAACTGGTCCCAGAGGATTTTCATCTTCAGCTGAAAGTTCAGAACCTTCTTGTTAGAGTCTGCCAGTTGTGTTGGGGGAAACAGAAGGTGATCTTGGGTGAATTTATTATTGTTTACTACTGCGATCACAGATAAATGCCCTAGTTTGTCTTTACTGTGAATAGCATAGTTTGGGACAGCCCTGGTTTTTGTTTAATTAAAGATGGCCGCATTTTTGTTGTGTCTTTGTCTTGATAATGCTTTGAAAAGTTTTTTTGTCTTTATTTCAATACTTTGAAATGTTCTAACAGATGTACCTTGTACAATTCTTTGTAAACAAGTAGAAAAGATCTGTTCTATTTTATAGAACTTAAGCTAATTAGAAACAAACCCAGAAGGTAAGCAGTGTTTCCAGAAGATACTTAATTTCAGCAGTTAACTGCTGTAATTTGTGGCTGACCTCCAGTGTAGATATCTGCATATGTTCCATTTTGTCTTTGTTACTCTGAAAAACCCTAACAGTTTCCTTAACTGCCAAGAAAGTAATCTTGTCCTCAGAGTTGTGCTGGTTAAACCAGAAGGGTATTTTTTCAGTTCACTTAGTCAAAGCAGTGCAAAGCACAGGCAGAAACTTCCAATTCTTAGTTTTGTGTCTTTGGCTGAAGGTCCAACTACATAGGTATAATAAATGTGACTGAATTGAGAGTCAATGTGACATTATGCTTTGAAGGGAATCCAATTTGGAGCAACTTTGATTGTAGTTTAAAATGAGCAACATCAACTTAATAATGGTCTAAATATCTGGTAGACAGCTTTTTATGTGTTGGGATTTTTTTGCTACAAGTTTTCCTTCAAAACCATTAATTAAACTGTTCACACATGCTTTTACAACACTGTAATGAAAACTAGTTAGACCAGATGCGTTGGTTTTCTTGTCTCCCTTTTCCAAAAACTGAACATCCTGCAGGTCTGAGTCCTGGCGGGATCACAGAGAGCATTGAATTAAAGTTTTTGTAGTGTGAAAGGTTAGAGTATCATGTGCAGGTTTTATTTATGAATAAAGGGTGAGGGTATGTTTGTGTAACAGGCAAGCAAGTCTCATAACTCATTCCAAAGAAAATCCTGTCTATAGTGTGGTAATTTAGGAACTGATGTCTAGACTACTTTGAGAAATTGTAAACATGATGTCTTCAGAACAAGACCATGGGAGTTTAAGAAAAAACACCACACGTTGTATGTTTAATATTTGACTGAATTCCAGGGAGATCAGGAGTAGTTTGGCAATATCTGGTCTGCCTGACTGCTAGATGAATTAGTGAGAGTGCATATGTCAGTTACTAGTAACATCTTTCTTGAATACAGCATCTTTAGATTTGCACGATTACATGATGTAAACTACATATTTGTCAGTAATGGAAAATCTTTAAATAGTGGTGCACAAGTTTACATACATCTTCATCTTATTAAATTGTTTGTAAGTGTTGGAGAATCCACCAAATAGGATCAAGCTATTATTTGACCTGAATAGCTTGATCTTTCTACTGTTGTGCAGAGCTGTTGAAACATTACATTGAAACTAGTAAGGGTATTTTTTTTTTATTCTACTACAGTTCATTTTGAACACTAATCTCAAGAATACTAAAATAGTTTCAGGAGGAAGGTAAATGCGGGTTTTCTGTTGGCTGTGTGCAAAGTTTTTTGCTGTTTGTTGGGGGTTGAATGGTGCAAGGATATTTTTTTTTTTTATTCTACTACAGTTCATTTTGAACACTAATCTCAAGAATACTAAAATAGTTTCAGGAGGCAGGTAAATGTGGTTTTTCTGTTTGCCGTGTGCAAAGTTTTTTGCTGTTTGTTGGGGGTTGAATGGTGTGCTTACTGCACCATTGGACTAGCTAGAATGTAGCTGTAGTAGTATTTCCATGATTTGAAGTCTTTACCATTGGATTGTCTGCTTGGTTTTATTTTGGGGTGGGAAAGGACTTCCAAGTTCAAAGACAGACATACTTTAGTTCAGACAAAGCTACTGTTTTATACAGGTGTTATCAGATGAAGTGAATTATGAATCCTAATGATCTCTCCATTCCTTATTGTATTTGTAAGCATAGTCCAAATCTGGTGTCAGAAAACCTTAATTGGGTATTATAACATACAAACGGAATTTAAACAAACAGTATTATGCTATAGATTATGCTCAATTTAAGTCAGTCCCTAAATTACAGTATGTATTTTATGTTTGCAAAGTTGTCATTGTTCTAGGTATTATAAATGCTGCAACAAATATGTGAGGAAGGTATTGTGTCTATATCCCATGTATAATTGAAATTACTTTATTAGTAGCTTTTCAGTAATTTAACTTTGTGACAGCTTTTAGAGGAAAACGTTATCCTAGGGGTTAAGTAAAGATTAAAATGAATATTCGGGTAATAGACATGATTAGACTGAGTGTAAGGGCTTTTATATTTATATAATTTATTCTTTCTAGTTTTTTATATACCTTGCTGTTCTAGAGCAGTGTTGGTTTAGAGTCTTTCTGTATAATATGGAACCCAGTCCTTTCAATGTTCCTGTCAACACTGACATGGCTGTTTCAGTTTTCTATTACCCACTGATCTATCTTTGCATAGCAAGGGTTGTGATATGTTAAGCTGCTAGATAGTAATGCTGTTACTTATTAATTACTATTTCTGCTCTAATTGCTTCAGAATTTTTCAGAGACATTTGTTTGTCTCTCTTCTTTTTGAGGGAGAGGAAGTAATTTGGATATGTCTGGACCAAGAGAGTATCATTAATATTTGGAAATGTATAATTGAAAAGAGGAAGTCTGTTATATAGTGCTGTCTTGAATTCTAAGTTATTTTTTTAAAGACAAGCAATTTGTCACCCAAAATAAGTTAAAACCTATGAAGCTTCTAGTAGTTTCAGCAGTGGTGTACACCAGCTTCACATTTGTGTTCTTTGCAGTATGGGAGAAGAACTGGCAGGACTGCATGCCATTATAATTAAATTGTTATACATAGAAACCAGAGGGGAGAAGCTTGTCTTACCTGCTTGGGGAGTATCTGTCAGCATATTTAAATGAAAATTTATTTTGAAACTGTATGTTTGTAATTATCAGCACATTCCTAAGTAGTGTAACTAGTTTTTGATCACCTGGCAAAGGTATCTTCAAAATATGTAATAACATTCATTGCATTGTAAACTCTGCACCTTTTGTATTTATTTGTGTTGTTTTTATTTTTACAGGATTACAAAGCCATTGACGTTTGCTGACTGTGTTGGTGATGAGCTTCCTTTAGGATGGGAAACTGTTTACGATCAACAGATTGGAGTTTATTATATGGACCACATAAATCGTGAGTAGATGTATGCTTGTTTTGAGGAAGCTGGGGTTAACTCTAGGCATTAGCTTTGCTTCCAATACCATTGATAACACCTCATGCTACAGTGAGAAAATGTATGCAAGTAATTTCTCGCAGAATATGCTTCCTTATCTTTCATATGGGGGCATAATTGTAAAACATTCAATTTGTAAAGAATTTTACAACCTATGATTGAGTTATAGTGTATACAAATATTTTGGTTTGCTTGGTCATACTGTGAAGTATTAGTAATTTTGTTTCTGCTTTTTGTCATATGTCAGAAATATTTTTGTTTTACACTCTTATATTTCCTATTTTTCCAGTCATGTATAGTTCACTCTTCTTTATTGAAAACCATAGTGCATTCTGAGAGAAATGTGCTGATTTTTAATCAGAAGCATTATGAAATACAGTACTTTCATTCTTGCTTAAGCAGTGCATGTTTTATGCTTTAATACAGTACAAAATGCTGTCAAAAAGATAACAGATATCCCTTTTGGAAACTAATTTTGAATGCTTGCTCTTTTGGACTGTTGCTGAGCTTTGTATCATCACTGTGGCACATTTGCCAGTTCTACTTTTAAAAAAATGTCTTATCTTTATAGCTTTGTACTGCTGCTGCTATTACTGTTGTGCTATCATTAAGCCTCTTATCGCCATTGAGTGAATGCTTTCAGTATTGTGGGAATTGGCAGTTGGTGGGGGCTAAGAAAAGAAAAAAGTAGTTATATGGGCTATCACAGCAATGGTAAATAGTATAATCTGAAAAACCAACCTCAATACTATCTACTTGAAATCTAGTCAATTAAAAAATGAAAGTGTAGAAATAATTTTGGGCTTCCAGCTGTCACTGGAATTACTTGTGTGTTGTGGTTTCACAATTACTTGCTTTAAAAAACCCAAACAACAGAATAATAAATGTTCCCATGGTATTGTTTGACCTACACAGGTACTTATTTGTTGTGAAATGTAACAAAGATCATTAACTAAATGATAAACTTTAAACAGCTTTTAATACATTAATCACAATGATAGACAAAATATTCAAAGGCAGTAAGTACAGACCGTTAGGTAATTCTTACAATAACTCTGTTTAAAAAAAGTATTAGTTTAAGGATTGCTGTCATGGTAACTTCAGTAATGTTGAAATTTAATAAAAAGTGAGGATTACATTGGAGTACAGTAATGGAGTGCACTTGCACCAAAGTATGTGTGTGAATGCATATATTTAAAAAAAAAAAAAAAGAGGATATTGCCAACTCTTTTAAATTTTTTTTTTTAAATTTGCAGGTGGTTTTAAGAGTCCCTACAGAAAAGGAGTAGAACATGAGCTCCTACTGCAGTGCTGTGACTTAAAAAAGCTACTGATAGGCCTCTGTGATAGGAATAGCAACCATCATCACACGCAAAAAAAAAAGGCTCCCTTTGCTTTTTGAATTGTGTTATTAGCAGCTTTACCACAGACTTCAAGTTTGAACTTACAGAAGGGATATTAATCATTGTAGGCATGTCAGATCTGGCTTGCGTTTTTTTCTGTGCAATTGAGAGCAAAAATTATACAAGAGAGTTTTTGCAAAGAGCAGTTGAGTTCCCAAATGATCAGTGGGTAGACAGAAAGAAAAGATGAATATTAATAGGTCTGGAAAAGTAAAGCTAATCATATTAGATATGAAATAAAGTTAATGTATGAACAGAGGGATAGAAGCTTCATGGGGACAGTGCTGAACTGAATAAAAGGAATCATTCAGCAATTAACAAGGTTGCAAAATTAGTCTCTTTCATGATAACTAATTACTTGCAGCCCACAGATATTATCCTAAGTGGTAATTCAACCATCACAGTAAAATGGGTTTGTCACCCTTAGGCTAATACAGTGCTTTCAAATACCAGCAAGATTTATAGTAAGAGGGAAGACAGAGTTGATGATATAGCTGGATAATTATTATTCAAAAATTAGTAGGATACTTGATCCAGTTTTTAAACTGTGGACAACAAAGGTACCAATCAAGACTGCATTAACTTCCTTTGTAGAAGTGAGAACTAATGAGTAGACAATCATGTGCATTGTGAAATGGTGTCAGGCAAGTGGCAGAGATGGTGTAGGAGCTGAAGAAATGTTTTTCTGAAATGAGTATGTCTAAACCACTTGGAATGGCAGCTTCAGGAGAAAACATTTGGACTGCCTTTTGTGGCTGACTGGGTTAAATCCTTTATGCAACAGAGAAGTTCTGTGTTAATTGACAAAACAGTTAGAAGTGCTTCGGTGTCAAGAAATACTGCGAGAAAATGCAAGGGATAATTCAAAGAGAGTATTTCTACGCTTACGCTTACCAGGGACCTCTCATGCTTTGTGCACTCTCTCAAGCTTTTTGCCCTTGCACCTTCTAAAAGAAAACAGCAATACATCTGATTTTTTTTCTAAGTCTTTTGCTATGTTTGTTTACCTAGGAAGCAAGAAAAAGATTTCTAGGCAATAGCTTTCCATTTATATAAAAAAAAAAAAAACAAACCAGGAACAGAAGAATCTTCTGTAAATCTCAATGGTGCTTCCAACCCTGATCTCCATCTTGTTCTGTAAATTCAGTACTTTGTTGACACCCTTACTAAGCTGCTCTTGGCTGTTGTCCAACCATTGCTTAAAAACCTTGGCGGTTGCCAGCCACAGAATTCCTTTCCCTCCTCCTCAGAGTCTTGGGAGCCTTTGAAGTCTCCTCTAGGCAGTTGGGCATTCCCCAGTGAGGGAATAATATATTCTCTGCATTTGTCTGGGACTGTTCTTGAGTTACTATAGTGTTTTTTTAATTGGTTGTACAGAAATGAAGGAAGTTAATTTTATCATACAATGTAGCTTTAGTCTTGTTATGTGGCAAACTTGTTTAGGAATCCAGGGGAAAGATCCATAAACCTGAAAAAATGTAACTACTGCACAAAAGAAATTTTCTACCTCAGACGAGTGCTGCTGGCATTTCAGGAGGCTTGTGAAATTCTAATTCTGTCACAGATGCAGGCCGTGAAGTATAGGACTTCAGAAGCTTAATGTGTAATAGAACGTAACATCTTAGCCTGGGCTGTTTATTGAGATTAGGACTGATAATTTCCCATTCAAAGAGAAAAACTGGATCCTAGTAAGCCTATCTGTTTTATAAATATTTACTTCATAGTATTTATTATTTATATTTATTTCATAGTTTCTTTTGGGGATTTGCAGCTTTAGGAATATTAAAATTTGCACAGATTTTAGGGGTACTTATGGACAGATGAGGTAGCAGTGGAAATTGAAATGCCCTCGGTGAAGGGTGGTCAGTAGTCAGAACTCTGTTTCCTTCTGCTTGCCCTCCATGTAGAGGAGGATTTATGGCAACTCAGCAAGCCAAAGCACATCCTGTCCTTGGCTGAGGAGATAGTTTGGGGTCATGGGAGCCAGAAGGGAATCAAAGGGGTCTCTGGGAAGCGGGGAGAAATTGCAGAACTGTTGGCACTATCTTTATGCTGTTTCAATGTTAGGAGTTGCAGAGAGAGAAAAGGTACAGCTGTTAAGAGAAAAAGTTATTTAGGAACCTAATCTGCAAATCTGTTGGAAGCACTGCTCTTTGATGAGCTTTCTGTTTTTTGTTTATATACTTTTCAGATGGCTCTCAAATGGTAGAGCTGCTAGCATGACCTTGACACCATTAGAGTTCTTAATCTGTTGGGTTCAATCTTCTACAGTTTTGTATTTCATCACTGGCACCAATATACTGAATTACGTACTCAGGATTAATGCAAAACATAACTGTCTTTCATCTCTTGTGAGAATCCAAGTTTGGAAAAATTGCTAGGTGCTTACCTCCTGACTGTGCTGCAGGTTTTGCCACTCCTTTGAACACTGACATTGTGTCTGTAGCAGCTTCTTACTGGTAGTGCTTTGATCATCAGAAATTAACACTACACTTAAACACAAGGCTTTACATGGACATCCTCAAATAAAACATACTTGTTGACTCACAAAACCCCCTCAAATGAACCAATAATATTTGAGGATTTTAAGGTGTGTCATCCTTAAATGCCTTTGCAACTGCAAAGAGATTGTTTTGCAGTAATAACTCTAAAAATCAATAGATATGGGAAACTTGGTTTTGGTTTGTGTTTAAATAAAAACTGTTCTGAACCCTGGCAAGGAAAAACATCAGACCACTGTTTCTTAAGACAAAAAAAAGAGAAGTGATTTAAATGCTTTATGGATTTGAGACAAAGATGCTGACTGCTCTGTTGAATTGCCTTATTCTTCTTAACTATGCAGCGGTAGCCTCATACAACTTGCCATACAACTTGCGAAGTTGTATGTAGTATCTTAAGGTAGTTCCAGCTATCTATGGACTCATGGGTTAAGCATTGAGATATCTTTCACATTTCCTTGTGGTTCTGGGTTTTTAGGTAGTTCTTGGAATTTTCATGTTGGCTGCGAGGGAAGGTTAGAGCCAAAATACTGTTTTCTTTGGGTTTGCACTTCTTTGTAAAGAAAAGAATAACATTTAAATGCCTTTTGTATTTGAAAAGGCTTTTCCTGTTCTTTCACTCTGCATCCTTCCTTCTTCTCATCCTAGCTGTAGTGTCAGGTGTGCTGGTTGAGAATGAATATTAACAAAAATAATTTGGACTCAGTAGCACAAAATGTCATATAATTTTATCTTAATGCTTTTACTTTTTTCTCCTTAGAGCTCACACAAATTGAGGACCCAAGGGAACAATGGAGAAGGGAGCAAGAACGCATGCTAAAGGAATATTTAATAGTTGCCCAGGAAGCACTCAATGCCAAGAAGGAGATTTACCAAATAAAGCAGCAGCGTTTTGAACTAGCCCAAGAAGAATATCAACAATTGCACAAAATGTGTGAGGATGACAGCCGTTCCTATGCCAGCTGTGAGTTTACTATCTTTTCTTGATTTTACCCACCTGCCCTCACAAGATGTGGTGTAAGAAATAGTGTGAAGTATTTCCATCACCTGATGAGTGAAGGTCCTGACTACAGCAGTGAGGTGCTATCTGTTGACTTTGCAGTTCAATATCTTCCATTTCCTGTTAGGTTTATTACAACTGAGATTTAACATTTAATAGGGATAAATGTTAACATTAAAAAGGGATGTAACATTAAGCAGGCATATATCCCAGCTAGCATTTCTACCCATCTTGGAGCCAGCTGTAGTGATGCTTCTTCCAAGGCAACAAAGACAGGGCTGAATGTTGCTGAATCAGCAACCTACCTACTCTCCTAAACTAAGAGATTGTTTTCCACTTAACATGGTAGGGAGCCATCACCTTTGGGGAAACCTTCTGTGGATCCATAGTCTGTTTAGTTAATTCATAATGAGTTAAGGACAAGCTGTTGTGTTCAAGAGTACCTCTGACCATGAGCTAGGAAACTGTATTTCATTAGTTCATCTCCTCCTTGAGTGCCAGCCAGTGATCCTGATGTTGGTGATACAGAGCTTTGATTTCCTGCTCTTTTCATTCTTCAGATGTCTCTGGTAGCTTGGAGTAGATAAAACACTTTTCCTGAATTCTGAAGATGTTGCTCCACTGTCATGGGTGTTGGTTGGTGCAGTAAGAAAAGGTGTCTTTGTCAAAGAATCATCCAGTCTAGTTAGAGAAGTGTATCAAATGAATATACTCAACAGCCATGTGGAAATGTAGTGGAGTTTTACTGTGCTGATGGCTTTTCAATGGCTGTAGAGTCATTGTTTTAACTGCAGGTTTGCTGTTAAATGCCAAGGTTTTAATAAGAATGAGAAGCTCTGCTTTAGCCTTTTCTGCAAATGTTTGAGAAACCTGACTGTGGAAGGGGGCTTAGAGCAGGTGTCTGGATAGAAGTGTTTAGCTACTGATTCAGTGGTATTATTAATCCAGGGTAATTCATACATATCCCAAAATCCTGAATAAAAGTTGTTTTCTAGAGCTGAGGTGTCCCAGATGGTTTGGACCAAGTATTCTGTAACTGTTGAACTGGGATTCTCATGTTTTTGTTTAGTGTATATATATGTATTCTGTGATTCAGTTTGTGACATAACCGAACAGTTGTGACTAGTCTTATTTCCCCCTCTTACATTCAAGTTTCTGAAGAAGTAGCAAGATATTTTCCTATTAGGAAAGCATTTTTTTAAAAGAAACTGTTGTTTAAAGTGTGTTTAACTTCTAATAAAGACTTGGAATAGAGTAAAAGATAGTGTCATCAGTATTTTTTGAGATTGTAAAATCTAAATAGACATTTATTACAATACTGTTCCAGGAGCTTGGGCTTTTTGTTCTTTTAAAATTTGTAATAGTTCTGTGGGATATTTTGTTGAATTATTTCATGTGATACAGAAAGAAAGTTTCTTGAAGATGAAAATATACTAGAAAAATATAATCTTTTACATATTTTTGAAGCTCTTAGAAAAACATGTTGTTTGAAACAGCAACAAAATATGACTGAAAATGACAAAATTGTAGGTTATCTGTAATGAAAGCAAATGCTAAGTCAATTTACTTATGTTTCTCAATCTTCTGATGGTTTGGGGTCTTGTAGGTATATCTGGAGTTAATAATGACAATCTGTAAGAGCAATTAAATAAAACCATTTACTTATTTTGAGGTGGAAAATATTTTCATTTTCTACAGATGTGTTAATATATTTTATATTGTTTTAAAGTCATATGCATCTGTTTTGAGAAAATGGGATGGGCTGATCAGTCAGGTTTTTTTTTTTTAAACATCCCTTTGGGAATTAATCATGTTGTCAACTCAAGATTACCCAAAGCTTCTTCTCCACTTGTTTTTCTTAATTTACACCTCCACTCCACTGTGGGATGCTTGCTTCTTCTTTTATTGTACAGAAATATTAGACTTCTAATTCAAGTGCAATTACATGACCAAAGTTGGATGCTTTTATTGCGAATATCTTTGCCTCCACCACCACTTGTTTGAAGTTGTTGCATTAAAAGAAGTAAAACTTCATTGAGTGTTTTCCTCCACTTTGCTTGTGGGTGCTGCCATTGACTCAGTGTCGTGTGCTTATGAGTGGGAGGTGGTGTGAGCTCAGTGGTTGTGGGTTGGCAGGGAGGTGCCCATGCAGCAGTTTTGTGACTCAGTTGTGGTCAGCACTGTTTTTACAAAAAAAAAAAATCCATAGAAAATCCTGGATTTAGAGAATTAGTCTGGGCATGACTACTCATTTTGGCAAGTTTCTGCACGCTTGATATCACCTTGGCATTGCAGTATTCTTTCAAGAGTTGAAAGACTCAGTGCAGCCCCAGACACGGATATGGGTTTCAGTGCAGCAGCCTTCAGCTTTGGAAAAGGATGGAAGGTCTGACAGCACAACCCCATCCATTCACATACCAGGCATTTTTCAGAGTGGCTCACTCTGTAAATCATGGTTGCTCTTGCCCAGTCTATCCTCTAGGACCTTTACTTCATCTGTGTAGGCTTTAGCTTGTAATGGCACAGCTTGAAATCATTGCCTGCCTGCAGATACCCTGTGTTAAGAGCTCACTTGCCAGGGCTGATTTGTAAGTCAGTTCCCTACACTGTTGCTTTAAGAGGCAACTTCTCTCCCTAGCTGATATAGTTTTGTTCTGACAATAATTTTTTTTTACCTTTAGTTTCTATCATACTGTTAATTCAGCGTACCTAGGAAACAACTAGCAACTAGTTAATATTACATTAATTGCTTGCATCAGTAGATGCTGCCATCCTATCATAGAAGCTAGTTGCTTTTAGGAAATATGCGGTGCTGCTAATATGCAATTTTTGGTGGTGTTCAGGACAAAAAAAAAAGTTTCAGGTGGGACGAATGGAAATCTTCAGTTGTACTTCAGCACAGAGGATTATTTTAGACTCTGGTGACTTGTAGGAAAGAACTAATACAGCGGTTTATTAAATAGTGCCACATCTTAACAATTGTGTTAAAGAAGGGGGGGAAAAAGTAAAATACTGTTTTCCATTTGTTTAGCATTCTCTGGATTTTCAGCTAATACCAAGTATGACCCATATCAGATTAAAGCAGAAATAGCCAGCCGTCGTGACAGAGTGAGTAATCTTTTTTCATTTTGTAAAAATATGAATTAGCATGGGGAAGGGAGGGAGGGTCTGTTTTACTTTAGCATTTACACTGAATGTTGCATTTGTTTATAGAAATACAGTATTAAAAAGTGTTTTTTTATTCTAATCTGTTGCCGTATTAGAACGGCTCTATATTAACTGCATTTCGGTGACTTGTGAAGTGATGCTTTTTCCATGTTACAAGTGCAAACATTTTTGTCACAAATGTTGGAGGCAAGCTCAGCCAGGCTTTCAGAAATTGCTTTCTCTCTATGAACTGCCACATGTAGTAATTGCTCTGCAGCCAGATTCTTTCAGTTCTGAAACTGAAAGAATCTGAAACTTTCAGATTCTTTCCACTGTCTTCATACTATTTACCCACTTTCAGTGAGGTTCCGCTGAACTGTAAATTTAGCCACTTATTTGGAAATCTCTTCACAATTCAGTAGACCTATTCACCAAATAGAATTTTTCAGCTGATTGGCCAGAGTTCCTTTATGAGGAGAGGGATGTTCAAGTATTCTGACAATGATAGGCAGTTCTGTAACAAAAATGTTCCATATTTATATATTTTTAAAAAAACTAGACTAATGGTTTTGATACTATTTTTGTTGAAGCAAGAATAGTTGAGTTCTTGAATTTCTCACACAATGCTTTAGCACAGAGAAGAAGTCTGCATGTTGTTTTCAAGCAAATTGATTATAAGCAATTATAAAAAGCAGTTTATAATATGACACTCTAGAGCTGGTTAAAAAACTGTACATTTCTTTTTCTTAATGGATAAAATGGAATTTAGCATTCTAGGCACTCAGCTCACAAAATAAATAAAAAATACTTATCCTTGCAGGATAGTGTTCAGTTTTTGTTGTAGTGACCACTTTTCACATGAGTGCCTCTGAAAATAAATCCTGTTTACCACCCTTCAAAGGCATTTATTCTATCTGTATATATTTATTACATGCTGACTAGTGTTTGCCTGATTTACATACTCTAAATGTCAGCATATTCTGAATAAGAAAATAAGCCTTATTTATTTAAATAATATTTAAAGAAAATAAACGAGGATTTCACTTATGACTATTTTCCTCTCTTCCTCCATCTTAAAACAAAATGACCTACTACATGCGTAGGATAATATGTTCAAGTGACTGTGTGCATAGGCATTGAATTGTTTCAGGAAATAGAGTGAAATAGGCACTATAAAGTTTCTGTGTACATGATATTAGTGATGCATTTTTTCATTTTACTTTTGGTGAGTGTTAAAGTTCCATCACATTAAAGGAGCTGGTGAGGGTATAGGAGTGTTTAGGAGCTGGTGCCATGAATTTTGAGGAAATGGAGAGAGCCATGCAGGATGGTGGGACTCTTGACAGTCCTAGTTTGCATCTTGGTACTGCTGCAAAGCTCCTTGCTCTTGGAATAGAACTGAAGAAAAATTAATTTTTTTACTCTCTTTTTTTAAAAATTTGTTTTGTAATGATTTTGTCATTTATTGATGTACATTTGAAAATCAAGAGCACTCTGTGTAAATTCTAGAAAATATTCTCAGTGTGGTCGCTTAAGAAGAGAGAGCTTTTTTCTTCCATCCCTGCCCCTCTTTGGGCTCTCAGTTCAGTCTTAGCCTCACTACCACACACTGAAACACCCCTATTACCCCCCGTTTATCTGCAGTCCCTTGCATTCTCCTCCTCTGTTGCCTTCAGTTATCTGTCAGCTTTGGGGGGAAGAAGCTCTCTTTTCAGATCATTCTTGGCTCTTCCATGGTCTGCACAACCTATTCAGGTAACTGTTTCCATAAAACCACAAAAATAGGGTTTTGGAGATATCTTTGCTGTGTCACTTTCGATTTACGCTCACTAGTTTGGTCCAGGTAATTGACAAGGGGATTGAGAGGGCAGGTTAATATGAAAATAACTGTAGAAAGCCAGGCTACCATTTCTGGGAGAGAGGCCAGTTCTGCTGCCAGTAATTTTGTTTTCCTGGATTGAAAAATTAACAGCATTGAATGTTCCGTCTTTTTTAAAGTTGACTAAAGAATTGAAGACAATTGAGAGGTGTCTTTGCTATGAAGGGAGAAGAAAATTTATTAAAATTATTAAAATTAAACTTGCTAGCTGTTAGCATAAGCTATTGGAGAAAGAAACCTGATAGAATAGATGAGGAAGTTGATACTTTGAAAGTATTGAGTGCTTTGATTTGGTCTTATGATGTTTGAGAAAGTCTTCTGTTATTTTAATGCAAAATTTTAAAGCAAAAAAAAAGAGATCTTAAATGATCACTTCCAGCTCTTTAAAGTAGCTTAAGATTTTGTATTTAAAAACCAATTATTTTTAATGTGGAAGCTACTGTTACTTATTATTACTTTTAATTATTTTATATTATTCAGCTTTCTAGGCTGAAACGAGAATTGGCACAGATGAAGCAGGAGTTGCAATATAAAGAAAAAGGAGTGGAAACTCTGCAAGAGTAAGTTAAAAGTTTGTGGGAGGATCTTTTTTTGGGGTTTGGTGTTTTTGTTTTTTTAATTTGCCTTGGAATGAATTTCATAGAAAAGTGATGTTAAAAATTAAATGCTAAATGCTCTGCTTCAGACTTTCTGCTGTGATAGTGATGCAGGGTGAGAACAATGTGAAATGATGGAAGAAGGGTTGGACAGAATTGGTTGGAGTTGTGATTTCATAGGTTCACATGCAAGAACAGTTTTATAGGCCCTGTTCTTTGACTCTTCCTTAAGATATTGCTTGAAGTGGAATTAGATTTTTAAAAAATATTTCCCAGATATTTTTTCGAGATACCTACTGCCTGGAGCACAGCCCAAAGCACCATGCTGTAGAGTAGTTTCCCTGTGGCAGTACCAAAGCTTTCCAGCTGGGCATAGAACTTTCCTTAGGGGGAAATCTCTACACCTCAACACTGCTTCTCCCTGTTACCTGATGACTAGGCCATCTCATTCTGCACTATATGGCTGATTTGTGCTTGTACTGTAAATCTAGTGGTCTGTGAGACCTTGGATTTTGTTGCATGTGTGCAAAATGACTGCATATAAATGTGACTCTTTGTCTCCTTCCAGTAAGGAAAGGAATCTCAGGGCAATTTGCCACTGCTCCCAGGACTACTAGGCAGCCCTGCTCTGTTTCCTGTGTGCTCAGTGGTGTCAAAGGTTGTGAAATGTTGTGGTGACCCTCTCCCTGCCACTCTTCCTGCAGGCCATCTGATGGGAACTGCGTGACTTCCATCTGTGTGCTGCTTAGTCACCTACACACATAGCTCATACATGGGATGCCCAGTGGGATAGGGAGAGAGGTTGCCAGGCCATGAAAAAGATGGCAGGTAAACACAGGTTGTTGTGGCTTCCAGATTTCTTCAGCAAGGCCAGCAGCTAGACCAAGAGCTTGAACAGCACTTGGATCTGCCTTGGATATGTGGCTGTGCATTTAGAAACCTTGACCTTTTTTCCAGCATGCATATGAACAAACTGTCTAATGCAGGAGCTTCCTGCAAATATTGGAACTGTTGCATGTCTAATGCATTTTGCAACTTAAGTACAGCAGGTGCAGGAATATTTTGCAGCTTTGGATTTATTGCGTTGGTGCTACAAAGCATGAGCTTTCACTTCAGGAATTCTGGTGAAATTCCAGGGATCCTGGAGCAGTTAGGGTACTTATTTTCCTATTTTGATTGGTAGTACAATAACAAAACAAGATAAAGGAAGATTCTCAGATTTAACTTTTAAAAAAGGGGTAATCCATGCACTTAATATTTTTGGTATGTTTGGTTGGTTTTTCTAATAACAAAATTTTCTATTTTTTTTTTTTTAATAAACAAGGCTCTTTTGTTTTATAATGCATTTAAAAAGTTTCATGGAAGAAAACTTGTTCAACCAAAATACCAACATTCTTCATTGGCAGATACAATGTAATTGTTTTCAGGCATAAATGTATTTTTATTGAAGCATTTAGAGGTAGTTGGGTGAATTGGTAATGTATGATATTAACTGAAAATTAGTAAAATTAAGCACTCAAAAATACTTGGCAGTTTCAATATACTAAGTAATATTTTAAATATAGTCAGCTTCTCAGTATGGTGGCCTAGGTATGTAAACAGTAACACAACAAAAGCAACTTTGTCTTTTGATTCTTAGTCATATTTTCTCTGAGTAAGAATTGCTATGCCTTTTCTACTTTCTTTATTTGTTTTCCTTCTTCTGGTTATTGGGTTATTTTAAGGGTATAGGTTCAATTATTTTATAAAAGGACTAACCACTTGACTAGGATGATGAAAATATTTGAAGGCCATTTGAAACTCAAGATTGTTTTAATTAGTATAATTCATTTAAGATAGTCCAGCAAAGTAGTGCAACTTTTTGAAAAGTAAAGTCTGCAAATGATTAAGAATACAAATGTTAGTCTTGGATTATAGCCCAAGTGAAGTTGCCCATGCTCCAGGATGGGGTTATAGGAGAGACATTCAAGAGAGGAATTATTTTAAAGCATATCTGATTAGTCAGTGGTAACTCCATTCATGTAGTTTAAGAGTTCAAGCACGACAGCTCGGTGCTTCAGTGCTGCTCAGTGCTGCTGTTGCTGCAGTCACCCTGTGTCCCGCACTGGGTGGCACTTGCTGTTGCCTGCTGGAGCTGGGCAGTAACGCGGTTCAGTGCTCGAGGCTCGAGCTCTGCGTGCCCTCGGTCAGAGCGAGCCCGGCTGTGTCACCTCTGTGCGTCGCTGAAGCGACCTCGGCATCGGGAAAGGCGCTGCTGGCTGAGCTCGCTGGCTTCTTTACAGAGGAGACACGGCAGGAGCCGATGATACAGCCCCACGTTAGTTCGGAGGTAGAGACAGGACGTTCTGGTCTGGCTTCTAACAGGTTTATTGTCAGAAGTTCTGCAACCAGAACATGGCAATGATCTTAATCTGGGATCCCGCTGAGAGGCTTTCCCCTCAATTTTATAGGGGGTTTGAAAACCGCGGGGAAAGGGGAAAGCAACCAATGAGTTACAAGGCAGGGGGAGGATACAATTCAACAAGAACCAATGAGGAAAACCTGAGAGGTGGGAGTTCTAACAAAGAACCCAAGAACAACCGAGTATCCGAGAAATTTCCCGAACACGGGGAGGTATCTTGGGATTGATTGGCATCTCGCTGCCCCAGCCCTGCAGAGGGCTGGGTCATAGCAACAGGGGTGAACCTTTTGCCTGTGTTACCTGGAGCAGAGCTCTGCTCTCTGCCGTGACTTCTTCACTTGTGAAAGAGACTTGTGGTTTTGGTTTTGTTTTGTGTTTTAAGTGTTGGGGGTTTTTTGCCCTTCTGGTGAGATACATGCGGGGTTTTTTTGGAGTGTTCTGCTTCTAGGAGGAAGTGAGCCAATTTAGAGAGTACTTAGACTAACAACTGAGGAGAGGAGCTTCTCTCACCTCCGTGTGTAGTCAGTAGACAAATTAGCCTGAAAGCCTAACTGTGCTCTAGCCTGTCCCTGTGCAGTCTCCCCCCTACCTCCTGTATTTGTTGGGAGAGAAGGGTCACTCAAGTCGAGTACCAAGGCTGAAGGAGTTTAGTTTTCCCATATCCTCAAAGTAAGTATATTGTCTATAAAGACATCCATTGCTCCTTCTTTAACACAAAAATGCTGGGGTTTCCCCCCTTTCCCCCCTTCCCCTTAAAAGTTTATTGCACTTCAGACATTTCCCACTTCTGTTACGTTTTCTAAATTTTTGGTTTGCATCATTCTTCTTCCTTCTTGTGCTAAGTCAAAGCTTCAAGTAACTGCCAAACTGCAAATGGCATGCATCCTGTTCAGGTTTTTTAAAGGCAGGTACATCACTTTATTTCAAGTGTAAGCCAAGAACAACATTAGGAGCCATCAAACTTTGGGCTTTACATTTGGCTGAATGTTTGCTTTGAAAGTCTTACCAGAATAGCATAATGTGCAGAAACTGGAACTTGCTGCCAGGTGACTCTCTGTGCAGCCTTTCCTGGGTATAGCTTTCAGAGAAGAGACAGCTTTTATGGAGAGGGCAGTTGGGTTGCTCAGTATTTCCATCATTTTATGTTACTGTCTGATTCAAATGCCTTTGTTAAATGCAAGTCTCTTACATTGACATTTTCCATGTACAGTGTCTGCCTTGGACTGTGTTTTGTTTTCTGTTCTTTTTAATTTTAGCAAAATGGCTTAGCCATCTTTGAGGAGAATGAAAAGAAAACAAAACTACAAAATGACTATAGAAGTAGGGTTTTATGAGGGGAGACACAATTGGAGGGGGGTTTTGATACCTCTACAGCTTCAATACTGTCAGAATTCCAATCTCCTTAGAGCTGCAGCTTTTTATCGGGACGGTACTTTCTACAGTTTCATCTAAATTTGGCAATGTTGTGTGTGATAAAGTTTTGGACATGGGTCTGTGTTTGCCCAGTGAGACTTTGTAGAGCTCACTGTTTAAAGCCTGCAAAGATCCCCACCTTGCAGGATGGTGCACCTCAGCCTCCACCAGCACCTTTGCCCCAAGGTGTGTCTGATCCTGTCACGGTCCGGACTTACAGGGTTAAATATGAGCCTTTTCTGGAACAAATTCCTTCCTCTGGCCTGACAGCAGGGACCGAGAAGGAGGAGCAGTTCCTTCTCCCCTGTGTTTTCAATGACCCTAGTGCTCCCCGGCAGGAATTTTGGAGGAAGAAGGCGTTTAGCAGCAAAGGAAATGAAAACTTGGCCAGTTGGCCATGAGAGCAGAGTGAATGCTGTGAGAAGTTGGGAGTGACAGAGAATTAGGACTGGCTAAACAATTTGTAGCTACAGACTAATTTAGAGGTTAGGAGACCTGACAAAAGCTTTAAAATTAGATTTTTGCTGAAGTACAGGCCTGTGCTTTGGTGAGAATGGGAGAGTCTTGTGCATTTGAGAGCATGTGGAGGAAGATGGAGGAACGCAGAATCTGCCCTATAGGACTGAAACGATGACAAGCATATTAATAGTCCGTGTATCCTAGAAACATCATCTTATCTTCACAGTCTTGTATATTAGCTGAATATTCTTGCTATTCATACAGAGGTCCGATCTATATTTGTATCATGTTATTTTCCATTAATAAAATGGAAGATTCCTGTTAACTCTATGGCTTTCAGAAACAGATCTTTATGAAAAAAAGGAAAAATTAACAGACAATAAGTAACAAGTAATTTGGTAAGCTATGTTAGTCAGTTTGGGTTGACAGCAATACTGATTTAAGCCTAAATATTTTTAGCAGTAGAAACTTCTCTGATTCTTTCCTTAAACAAATATCAGTTCATAAGCTGGGCTCCAAAGTGGCATCCAGGAACATGAATATGTGGATAGCTGGACAGAAATCTGGTTGAAATTAAATAATTTCCTTTTCCTGAAATGCCACCTTAGTCCTGGCAAACAGTATAATGAGCAGTTGTGTAGAAGGCATTTTTGTGTCTAATATTTGAACATAGTTCTTAATATCGCAGTTAACTTCAGATATAAATGTGTTATCTTTTTAACGGGACTTTTAATGAATTGGATTAGTTGTTTTACCATGGTTTTATCTGTTCAGGATTTTAACTAAAAATAGTGAAGACTAGAGGAAACGTCTTGAAAACAAAAACAAACAAACCCCCAGATTAAATACACATGACATTTAAGTCCTTTCTTGTTCTTGAATTAGTATTCATAAAAGATTATATGTTTTGTTATGTAATTTGGGGAAATTTGTGTTGAAGTAAAAATCCTGAGATTCAGACTTATTTTGTGTTGTCTCCAAAACTAGGAACTATCAGAAAAAACCCAAACAAATCAAAACTGTAGGAATCATGTTTTTTTTACCTAAATATTGTGAGCTATACAATAAAACCACAGCGTTTTCATTCACCCATTTTTTCATTTTAATGTTTTAACTTTAAAGCAAGTAATCAGATGTAAGTGGAATTGCACTGCTTGTGCAACTGGCAGAACATGCTGAGAGACTGTTGTTGGCACTCTTAGTTTAATATAATATCTATATTGAAACTTCTTAGTTAGTCTCAATATTTTAAATAGAGTTTGGGTATTCTTCTCCTATATATACAGCATACCCTCTCCTACTACATCTTTTTCTAGATTGAGGTCCTTTGTGATGAACAATGTGGTTTTTTATCTTTAATTCTGTTAACCTGATATGCCTTTTCCTGAAGGTATTTGTTCTTAGCATTGGCTTAATGACCATTCCACTTACCACCTTTTCTCTATATGCATACTTTCTGTGCTAGATTAACAGGAAAACTGAGTTTTCCATATTTTAACAGGAACTTTGCATGGTTTTCAATTACTGTAAATAACGTGTTAAAACCCCTTAGCCATTTGTTGTAAATCCAAGACCAAACAGTTATTTTGGTAAGTTCACTATAGTCTTTCATCTTACTCTTTATCAAAGCAAATTATCAAGATGATACACTGGACTAGTCTTCTGCACCCTGATACGTTGTCCTTTACTATTATGAATTGTTGGAAAAAAGGTTGAAAACTCAGCCAGTGGATGTTCCACTTGAGAGATTTTAATATGTCAAGATGGAAACATTAGTATTACTTCAGTCTTATGTCATGACTCGTGCCCTTGCTTCTTGCTTAAAGATTTAAAATCTTCTGGGATGTTCCCCTATCATGTTTTTCAGTGCAGAATGGTAATGTCTTACAGATAACTTATGGAAAAGACATTCAAAGAGGCCTAAATGGCAGGAAAGCATTTGCAATAAAATTTTAGCATTAAAAATTTCTTCCTAAGAAAATCAAATGCCTTTGTTAGAAACTTCTAAAGCAGGATCAAGTAGAAGGCCTGGAAGAGATACTGCACTGTGTGATGCTGCATGAAAAAATGTGACAGCTAGACTGCTCATCGTTACCTTTTGAGTTACGACCATCTAGGTTAGTTTTAGGTTCATTTTACTTTTGGTGCATGAAATACCCCACAGACATCACTCATAAGTAAGCTCTGCATTAGAACATTAAACCCAGGAAATTTGTTAGTTCTGCAGAACCTCGGTCGATAATTGCTTTGCTTTGTCATTAGAGTGGGCTTGGCACTGAGTGCTGTGTTAATTCTGAGTAGAGTGTAATTTTATTCCTGGAAATGAAGTCGTACATGAATAAACAAGAGGTCTTAAAAAGTCTGTGCTTTCTAATTATGTGAAAATTCCTGAATTTTTCCTAATATTTTCAACAGGATTGATCGTAAGATGTCAAATGCTCATACAAATTACAGACTGGATGAAGCACAAGCTATAATGAGTGAACTTCGAACCATAAAGAAGGCTATATGCACAGGTGAAAAAGAAAGGCAGGACCTTATGCAGGTAAAAAATATGTTGATAGCTGCTATGGAGTAATTACACTGGATGAATAAAAGCCTTTGTGATGTGTGGTATTTGTTTTTCTTTTTATTTTATGTCTCTTTGTATTATCTATAATGAAGTAGGATTGAGAGTTCATGTGCTAAAATGTTAATAATTTTGTCAACCATGTTTTTCCCTTTGGATCTGTCACGATGTTACTTTTTGCCCCAAACTCTCAAGTACCCATATCAAGGCTCATGTTAGTTTCATACATTCTCACAAAACCCTCAAAGAGGATGATTAAATACAATGTATATGCAAGCTTGAAATTATTGAGGAATTAGAGCATGAGGATTGAGGGGAGATACATGCCTGAGTAGTGGTCTAACTTTTGAATGGCTTCTGTGTCCTGCCTCGAGCTCTCAGTTGCCTGTCTGTGTTATTAACATGATAGGAGCTTGATCAAAGAACAGTGAGCCTCTATCACCACAGTGACTTCACTATAGACTTGCTAAAATATGCTGCATATGCAGAGAGGTGGTAAGGACAATTCTCTTCACCCAGTCTTCAAACATTTGTTTGGAAAAAGGCATGTTTGTTACCTGAAGTTGTGGTACCATACTAAATTAACATTGCCACACAAATATTTTCTTTCAGTTTTCTCTGCAGTAGTGTTTTTCAGTTTTTTTAAGTTTTTCTTTTTAGTTGTTAAATGATATGGAGATCTTATAATTTACATATAATGAATTTCCATAGTCATGCAATTATTAAGTCTCCAATGCATTACACAAAGATCATCTCATGGACCACAAATCCTTGTTCAAGTAGACAGAACACTTAAGTCACTATGAAAAGTTTCTGCCTTGGCAGCTTTTAACATATTTGTTATTTTGGGCTGGCCAAGTTTTAAAGTGATTCTCAGTCTTCCACATGCCTGGCTAGCAAGAAGTGATTAGAAAGGCAGTTCTTCATGGATGCGGTAACACACATTTTAGGAAACCAAATGGTAATATAACGACTTACGTGTGAGATCTTGGAGCAGTTCAACTACTGGCCTTGTTTTTACTTCCCCAATAGGTTCTGTTTTACCTTTTTTCCTTACATTTACAGTCCTCAGTGGCAGTAAATACAGCTGTAAACATTGAGATGCTTTGAAAATCATTTTTGGTAAACCAACTTTAAGTGTGCTCGCAATTTCTTTACATACACTGTTGCAGGAGTTAGAACTCTAGGATCAAGGATTGGGCAGTGCTGGCAGGACTAGAATGTAGAGATTGCATAAGACAGAAGCAAAAATGGAAAGTGTTTCATCCTTCTTCATGGCTCTGTGTGATATACAGGAAATATGAATCTAGGAAGTATTGTTTTTTTAATTAATGACAGTCTGTTGCGATAGAATCCAATAATTCTACATTAGACTACGTGTAGTCAAGAGAATCTAGAGAACAGTTGTTCCACACAAGTGTAGCATACAAAACAGTTCTGCAGGTTTTGTTAAAATGGCTATACAGGATTAAATGCCATAGTTTACAAGGTCTAGAGTTGTAAAAATCGTGTATTTTTGCCAGCTTATTGAGCTCTGCAAAAATATCCAGCTATCTTTTTTAATTTTGACCAAAAAAAAATTACTTTCAGTGTCACCGAAGTAATCTATGCTATGCCTTTTTATAACTATGTGGAGATTATTGTCATGGATTTAGTTAGCTTTGTCAAATAAATGCAAGTCTATTTTAAATACCTTCCTAATGAGTTTAGAATTTGATTTTTATTTTCCTATCAATATTGGAATATTTTTGTCCCTGAAAACACTACATTTTAAAGCTATTGCCGTTTAGACAAACTTTCTTATGAAATCTTCTTTATTTTGAAATTTGTTAATAGAGGAGTTAGAAGTATAATGTAAAAAAGTATGGGGGTTTATTTCAGAGAAAAGGAGTAGACAGTTTCTTACTACTTTCTAATTTAAATATGGCCAATGTAAGCAACAGAGCTAAACATAGAAGTGACTCAGTCTTGTGTAGGTGCTTGGAAAATTGTAGCTGTTTTAGAATTATGATAATTGGTTTAGTTGTGTGGGAGAGGGTAGTCAGATTTAAATTGGATGTTGTGATTACAAATAAAGCAAAATATGCAGTGCCACTGCTCCAAAAAAGTGGGCAGATTTCTCATGTAAGGTTGAATAATAAAGGTGTGTGGTTAGGTTCCTGAAAGCAGTGTGTCTCTCCTCACCCATTGCTTTCATAGTTTTGTTTGTGTTCCCATGTGCATATGCTTTTAAAACATTGTCGTCCTTGGAGAGCACTGGACTTTGGTTTTTGTGAGGTCTCTTCTCTTCTCTTCTCTTCTCTTCTCTTCTCTTCTCAATAGGTTAGATAGGAAGTGCACTGAAATTGTGCAGAGCGCTCCCAAATCAGATGGAACAGATAATGGTGAAATGACAGTGCTCATTTCTCTCTTTTTGGGTGAGTCTGGGCTGGTGTGCCTAGAACTTCACATTAACAGTAGGCTGCTTTGGCAGTTTCTGTGGGACTGCAATAAACAATCCTTAAACTCCAGCTGAAAGATGGATTCCTCTGTGTAGCTGGGGAGGAAATTACTCCTAGCTGTTTATGTAAATTGTTTCTATCTGAAAGTGTGCTAACTCGGGTTGTAACTCTCCGTGTTAGGGTTACTGGTGCCTGTGTTTTCACTCATCCAACTGGAAGGACTCAACCTATTTATGCTTTCTCTAGGGCATAGGCACCTGTTCATGTAGATGTAAGTTAAGGTGATGCTGCTTGGTGATTGCCACCTGTCAAATGCTTTCTCATTTTAAAGCAGTGACCAGCATTCAGCAGCTGTGCCTGGATAGGAAGCCTGGCCAGCAGCCAAGTAGCCCTTCATTACCTGCCAGGGAGAGTGCTAGACGGAGCATACCAGGAGTTCATAAAGTGGCTGAAATACAGGCAAAAGCTTAGATTTAAGTTCTAGCATCAGGATCTGTGGTACTGCACGTACCTGTAACATAGTATGTGTTAGCCAAAGAAGGCTGATGGAGCATAACTTATTAGGAGAAACCTCAGGCTTTCTGAATCCTGAGTTTTTGTTCGTGTGACTGGCTATGCTTTACTGGGAAGAGGCCATGATCTGAAGTTATTATTTCCATGTTACAAACCCATTAGGGATCCTTCTTGATCCTCCGTACAGCAGGAGTCTTGACAGGACTGGATGATTTCCAGTGAGTTTTGAAGAAGAGAGTTAGACAGGAGTCTGCAGATTTCATAAAGTAAAAGTTGTTTTTTTTCCCAAAGTTGTGGAGCAGTTCCTTTCACAACAAGTCTTGGAGGATAAAGGGACACTAGCTAGGGATCTCTTGGCAATGTAACTTGAACTTGAATTTGCTGTTTCAGGGCTGAGAAGAAAATATGTTGTTTGTCCTTCATACTAAGATGGCTCAGGTCAATTGGGAGGTGGCAGAAGAATTGGCTTTTTTGGAGGACCCAAGACAAGTTAAGCTTCTGGAGGCAAGTGCTGGTAGCCTTGTCCCACTGCCAGCACATGTGGCATTGCTCTGCACTGTCCTCTGTCCCTGCCAATGCTGCTTTTGAAATCCCAGACCCTCTCAGACCTGTAGAGAGCAGGCAGAGACTGAAGAGGGAGCAGCATGTGCTGTCCGATATGTGGCATGTACCTGTGCGTCTCCTTGCCATTCCCTAATAGGAAAGAAACAGAGTGTGGTTTGAGGAGCTGTCAGGGAGGAACACAGGCCCCCACTCTTGTGGTTAGGGAGCCCACTTGTTCACTCATTCTCTACCAGGCTGGGAGTTCTCCCTCTTTTTCATCTCTGGTGGAGGCTGGCCTGAGGGAGGGGCTGGTATATGAGAGCAAAGGGATGGACCATGTATGATGGAAATGGAGGCCATCAGAAAAAGCTGGTTTTTCTGGCTAGTTTCAGGCCTACTACAGTTCCATAATCCTGGATGCTTCCTAGGCTCTGAAACCAGATGCATTCATCTTCAGGGTGGCCTTGCTCTTCCTATCAGCAGCAAACAGTTGCTGTTACACAGGCTCATTTCTGGACTCTACTAATTGAATTTGGTGTAAGAAAAAGCAGCATTGCTGTGTTATCCTTTTTAAACTACACTTTGAAGACTGAGAAATCTTCTGATAATTGGATATGAACTGTAACCTTGGCTTGTTGTAAATCACCAGTGGTCAGAGCCACTGAAATTCCAGAGGACCAGCCTTTTCCCAATGCAGTGCTTCAGGGTTGTCCCTGATTCTGTAGTTCAGACACTAGAGTAAGCAGTTTTTTATGTGCATTTTTAGAACCAAATTGTTTGATTATGTTATGATTTATAAATTACTGTAGCTCTTCAAATTTCTGATAATTTTTTCCCCCACATTTTTAGATTGTCCTTTATCCTGTGGTGAGAGGACAGAATGTTTTTAATTTTTGTTTGATGTGTAATGCTTAGGGTCTCTGTCATACATAACAGCTGGCACAGTGATTTTGTTACTAATGCTACATTATCTGTAATTTCTGAAAAAGAGAGAATGCACAATGAGAAAATAAGTGATACTAACAATTTTGTTCTTTTTAAGGCATTTTAAAAGCCTGTCAACCAAGCTTTTATTGTCAGAAAAGTTGTTTTTGTTGTTTTGTGTGATTCTGTCATATTCCCCTTTCCCCTCAAAGACTGATGTTTCTGCTTTATTCTGACAGTTTGTGTCATTGTCTAGACATTTCAGCAATGTTCCTTGCTTAACCCAAAGTGTAAAGTATCTCTTAACTATGTGAACCCTGGGTAAGAGAGCACAGGGGTGATATCCGCTGTCATAAAAGTGCAGTCAATACAAGGTATTCATCAAGTTGGATGAGATAACAGTAGTGACTAAGGAATGTAACCTGTGCAGAACATGGCAAAAGGGCAGGTGAATCACATTTGTCTTCCATATCAGCTAGCATGAAGTTGACAGCTGCTAGATTTAAAGAGCTGCAAGCCATACAGAAGATAAAACATTCATAGATCTAAAACAACTAGTATTAAGTCTGTTTACTGTTACATTCATCTTTTAAAAGGAGAGGTTTATTCCAAAGCAAACCTTTTGCATGCTAGTAACACTACAATGAATTTTGCTTTCTGTAAATAGCTCTGTATAGACAGGCTGCCAGTCGTATTCCTTAAATACAATTTTAAAATTTGTTTTCTGTTATAAAAAAGTATTATAAAACCAATTTTTTCTGATTTTTAAAAATATGTCTTCTCCTTTAGAGCCTGGCGAAGTTAACAGATGGATTCAGGAATAGCTGTTGTATTACGGATTCCCTGCAGGATCTCCAGCACAATTCTAGTTCTCTCAGTGACTCCTGTTTACCTCAACAACACTGCGATGCTTGTTCTCAGACTGACATCACTGGCGAGGTATGCGAGTGTTCCTATGCGAAACATTTGCTGTACAAAATTAGCCGCTTTTGAACTACAGCGATACAGTGCTACTTTTTAAATTTAAGAGGTGTTGGCTGGAGTGGAAGGAAAAATCTAAAGCAATACTGGTGGTGAGGAAGTTGCATTTGCTTGTTTCCATCGTGTGTGAGCTATGGGCTTGGTGGTTCTGCTGCTTGAGCATGGCAGAGGGATGCAGGAACATGCTTGTGGGCTGGTAAAATCAGCTCCTGGACTCAGCCAGCCCAGCCGAGCACTTCTTGCATTTCCACTTCAGTGACTACAGGTTCATCCTGGAGTAATGGCTCTTGCTTAGGTGTCCATGGAGCTCTTTATATTCCCAGCTCTGAATTACTGATACTTGTAATGAGGCAGGAAGGAAGAAAATACTTTAGCCAGGTTGAAGTTGCAGTAGAGACATGATTTTGCATGAGATGTTAGCATTGTGGTAGTAGTGATAGCTGTGTATTTTTAAATTTTTTTTGTAATCCTGTTTTTATCATGCTCACAGTCATTGTTAATATACACTGAAGATGTGTAGTAGATCTCTGCTCCTTTCTTCTGTCTAAGACAAAGAACATATTTGTTATTTTCAAAGTATTTTTCGTAATCAACAAAACTTCTGATGTAGTCTGTTATACCTTTGTGCTCAAATATGCCTTTAAATATGATATTTGAGAAGAACATACTGGCATTCCTTGGAAATGGTTCTATCTGAATGAAATTGTGTACTCCAAATAATAGTAAGTAAAAATTTGGCTTGCACTAGTACTATGGCAACCCAGTTGTTAATCAGTAATAAAACTTATGCCTCTGGGGATGACTGACACCAAAGCAAGAAGGCAACTTGTTTGTAGTTCGTTAGTATGTTAGTTTAGATGTTACTTCACATTTAGTTAGAAATCATCTCATTATTGGCTGTATCATCCCGTTTCTCCTCTGTTACAATCTTCCTTCACTGCCGGCTAGTTGTCAGATTGGATGTCTCCTAGAGGGTACCTACAGAAGAGGAAATCTTGTTTTTGAGAACATAGACTCTTCAAGAATCTGAGAAAATGGAGCTAATGCTAGGCTGTCTTTCAGGGTATTAGGCAGATGGTGCCTTTGGGGTGTCATTTTTCAGATGGATGGTGGATGGGATTATTGAATTCTGAAATTAATTACCAAAAGGAATGGAGGAGCATTTTCCCATTTGCAGTACGCAGTCCAAGACAAGTACACTGTAGAAATTGTTTTATCAGGTATAGGCTTTTTGTAAGGAAAACAAAATTACATAATTGTCTGAATCGTTTCACTGAACTGTTGTAAGTGACGTGTGAGTAGTAAAGAGATGGAGTTTTTACCCATGTGTGATGATGGAGACAGAAGAAGCAGCAGCTAGAGGAGAACTCTGGAGGTGCAGCAATGCACTTGTATAGGAACCTAGGTGTTAAATAAGACCATACACGAACTTCTGAGGAGGGAAGTGCTAATGCCCTAAAATAGAAATTGCTGTAGAAACACTATGCAGTAGGAGTTGCAACATAAATGCGCTTTCTACAACTGCTTCAAGGATCAGGTGGTTTTTTTGTACAAGTATTTAAAATGCACTAATGGTGTACGTGCTGGGTAACACATCACAGTACAGGGAATGTAATCTGAATTGCTTCTAATAAAGCTATTCATAAAATAGCTGTATCAAGTAGCAAAATATTTCAATTAAAACACTCTTTGTCTTTTAGACTTGGATAAAGTTGAAAAGCTTTGACCATTTATCAGTGATTCAATTTGCTAACCCTTGATTTCCAGGTTAATAAGTTATTGAAAGGGCTTATTTATCTTCTCCGCTTTTAGCAATACATTTTTTATTATGTTATTACTTAAAGCATAGAGGTTTCTTTAGTGAGTCCAGTAAGGAAGACTAATTATCCCTTTCTTTATTGTGATGAGAGTGTTTTTAACTTGTTTCTTCCTTTTTTTTTTTCCTTCTCTCCTTGCTCTTCAACTCTGCAAGTTTGGATTTGATGACAAAACAAGACTTGTAGACAAAGTAAGGCTGAACTGGCAATATGAAGAGGCCAAGAAAAGGTAATTAAAGAGAAATCTATTGGGTTTTATATTTACTTTTGTGATTAAAGTTTTCAAAGTGGAACTACCTCCTAGCTGAAATATCTTTGGGAAGACTAATTTGCTCGCTATTGAGTAGTTCACAGATAATGAAAGTTTAGGTAAACATAAGACTTTATCATAAGATTATTATATTTATTTGCAGAGATAAAGCTAAATGTCAGCCCTGTTCTATACTTGTATAAACACAAAATTGTAGTGGTTCAATTAAACTGTTTTAGATTTTTTCACCCTCGTTCTCAAACCTAGGTATAAACAGTCTTTAAATTTCCACTTATCAGCATGGTCTGTCAGTATATCCAAAGCTTTGCATACCTGTGTCTTAAGTTCAGTGTACTGAAGCCATGAAGAAGAAAGAATGCAGAACTTCATGTGAGATAAATGAAGATGTTCAGAGCTGAACAAAAGGGTACATAAAAATAAATGTTGAAATTGGAAAAAAAGTCTTGATAAAAATGATAAAAAATATTACTTGAAATAGATTGATTCTTCACTAAGTCCTTTGGTCTAATTGCTTATTGTAAGTATTTCTCTTGTGGAGGCCAGTCTTGCAGTGTTTTTTCATGGGTTTATAGTAAAGTTTTAGAAGTACTATCTACTTAAGTAGTTTAGCCGGTCCTCATTGAACCTCATTGTTTTCAAACTATTTGTCACATATTCAGGACAATAGTTTGGGTACAGATGATGACTTGAACTCAGTAAATTAATGCACTTACAATTATTTTGATTTGTGCTAGTAGAATATTCTGTTACTGAATTTGACAGTCACTTAAAAGAGTTAATATTAACTTTAAAAACCATAGTTTTAAAATTTTTATAAATTAGAATATTTTTTTTCTTTCCAATGCGTTCTATTCTACCAGTTTTTTACATCTCTCATAAGAACAGTTAAAAAAGAAGTTCAATTCTCTTGCTTGTTTTTTTCATATCAAGGTGACTTTTTTTGTGGGGGAATCTGTGTTGTCTTGGCAGGAATAGGAAGTTTGTAGGCAGTTCACCATTTTGTTGTTCTTGGAAAATTTACCCACATTTGGACACAATACAGGCTTCAAAAAATTAGGTTGGTACAAGCAAGTTAGGTAAACACAGCTAAATCTTCAGGATTTGTAACTTGAATGGAAGTCTGCATTGTACATACTGCGTGTAAATAGCAGTGACTATTACCTAATAAAGGTTAAATAATTGGGGAAAAAAGAACAGAACAAAAATGTGTCAGTGTCCTGTTTGCTCACAGGCTAACTTAGCACTTAATAGTCCAATGATAATTTAGTGATTTACAGTTGCTGAAAGAAGAATGATAGAATTTAGTTTTATACTGTTTAGTTTAACAGAGCCACTGATGCTGTGATAATTGTATTAAAATGGTTTCAGTTCAGCTTTCTGACATACCTTTCCTGTGTTTTTCAAAACAATTCTCTTCTTGTGTGTTTATTACAGGGAAAAGAGGGAGTAGTGTTTTTTTGGAGGGGTGAAGTGGTGTTGAGTTTTTATGGGTTAATTTTTTTTTAGTAGCAAAGCATTTCTCAGCTGGAAATGCCGAATATTTGTTTCTGCATGGAATGCAGTATTTTGAACATCAGGAGTGAGCTGGTGTTTGATCTTAATGAAGTGTAGAAAATCTGGGTAACTAACCTTCCAACTAGAGAATGGTAATTGCAGTAAGAGTAGTTTTGCTTTCCCAGGATAGCAGCTCTGACAATGGTCTGTTATTTAGCAAAAGCATGTTAGTTGCTTTAAAAGAGTAGCCTTATTCTGCCCAGTATGTTGTACGGAAGTAATCAGCTTTCGGCTTTTGAGTGGAACTGCACAAAGCTCATTGCCCCTACCAGTTATCTCTGTGGTTGCATTCTTCATTTATCATGCATTCCTTCCCCTTAGTTTGCTGGCATTTCTGTAGGGCTTTTGTCTCTGCTAAATATCTTTGTGTTCATTCTCCCTTGGCTGGTGAAATATCTACTGTTACTGCACAGTGTGGGTGACGGAATGTGCTGCGATGGATTAAATCTACAAAGTAGAAAATTAAAATGCTACAGTATGTCACAACTGTAAGGCAGTATATTGTGACTGCTTGCTTGTTAAGCGGGTGTGGAAACATACTGCAAATAAATACAACAGACAAACTTTTAGCAGGAGACTTTTAAAATGCACTCTAGGAGAAAAGTTTATTTTCTCCTAAGATATAAAAGTTATCTTTTAAACATAAGAAAAAGCTATCCTTTCCCTGAAAGGAAAGCAGGAAAAAAGCCCCACAAACTGGAGGACAGAGTGTTTTAGTTGCTCTTGTGAATCTAGCCAGATATAAGCAGAATATCTGATAGATGTAGTAAAAAGTCTTTAAAAATTAAAATATGTTCTCTGTATCTGGAATCTAAGCAAGGAAATGTGGTGCTGGGATTTTTGAATGAACTATCCTGAGGAATTCAGGAGATGAGACTCAGTGATTGCAGAAGAGTTGGCTTGCACTCCCAAAATATCTCTCCTCCCTCATAAAGGATAATTTAATTTTAATTCCTGCTTCAAAAATCTCTCTGACTGCTGAATGGTTTGGCCTTTGCATAAATTAAGACATTCACATAGCTTTCCCCCCCATCACTTTCCCACTGGAAGGAAGTTGGATGATTTGCAATTAATTTTTCCCATGGGTATTTCAGATGTTGTACACTGTGGGTTCTGACATTTCCAGCATGCTGGGGAAGAGATCCTCTCCCCTGTTTCTGATCCAGGCTCTTGGAGGAGTCTGGTAAATTCTACTTTTTAGCTCACCAAACATGCTGAAAGGAGGCTCAATCACTTTTCTTCCGCTCTGTACTCTTCCCCCTCCCCCATTATTTCTAAATAAACTGTACTTTATTTCCGTGAAATTTCTTCTCTCAGATCTGCCAGTGTGGCCCTCCAGAGATGCAGGAGGGGGAGGGAGGACGGTCTTTTTGAACAGACAGCCCCAAGCTGCCTGGGTAAATAGGGTTTTTAGTTTCAGTTGCTATTTCAGTGAGACCACCTCCCATGAAAGCATTTGCACACTGGAAAGTGTACCCCTCAAGCACTTTCCTGAATAGGCTGCTTCATAGCACGAGAAATCAAAAGCAAATTGTTTTTCTTTGATAACTCTTAAGTTGTGCCGTTCAGTATAATGACTACATGAAGTATATTAGCAAATGTTCATGAAATGTCATTGCTGCAGTGCCTCATATCCTGTGAAGTGTGTTAATCAGTAGACGAAAAATAATCCCTCCAATAAGGAACAAAAGTTTTAGCTGTGGGTTTTTGGTTTGTTTTTGTTTTTTTAATAGTTCAGTCTGATGGTAGCTAACTGTAATGAACTAATACATTCAAACATCTTCAACCAGTTTACCTAGTTTGGGTGCAAAAGCAGTAATTTATTTGCATCTTCCATAAATTTGAATTCAAAGATGTTATTTTTCCATTAATTTCTTAGAGGCATGCAATGGATGTCAAGAGATTTATTTTAGCCTTGAAAAAACTCTTCCGCAGATATTCTTAATATTTCCACATTTAAGTATGTTACTTCCTTCTGCTCATTATAGTTTGTTGCAAACTTGTCTCATTTCCAAAATTAAATTTCAGTTTAAAATCACTAGCAATACCAGAAGTGTGTCAGTGCAATTTGTACTTATAGTGACAAAATACATGTTGAATGGATATTGATAGCAACATTCCAGTACTAATACAGCAACAAAGTCAAGTGTTTTCCTTTTAAAGTTTATCTTGTATAGGCAGGTTTCAAGATTTAATTACCTAATCTCCAGTGAAATTCAGTGGATTTGTATGCTTTATTCTGCTGAACTAATCTGAAAATCTGATTTAAGGATGAAGTAATTTGTTTGATATCACATAAATTCCTGGCTCAGCCAAACCTAAATCTTCCAGTGTTGGTTTTTAAACATAAAACATTTTCTTTGGGTTATAAAGAGAGCTTAGATGTGCTTTTGAACTTCTTTAAAGTTTTATACTATTTCACCTGTGCATTTGGGAAAACTTGCTGTTAGCAGATTTTTGCAATTTTCCTAAAATCTGAAAAATGCCAGTGGACTCTAATGGTTTCATGAGTTTGCTAAGCCAATTTAAGACCTCGTTGTTATTGAACAAATTGGGTTGTCAGGAAGGCTGGGTATTCTACAGAGCATACTTGTGTTGTCTGCCAAAGCCACAGTGGCACATACTTGCAGGAACAGCCAAAATAGACACGGTGGAGAAATTTTGTGTGCATTTGGCCGAGTTCCCCAGCTTCTTGTTCTTTCCATTTCTTTCTTCATCTTTCTCTGGTGTTCCCTCTTTGAATATAAATCATAACCCACACTCAAGAGGGTCAGTAAATACCAGAAATTGCCAAGTTCTTACACCCTTCATTATGTCTTTAGTCCCACAGCCACCTCCTTTGGGTATTGCATGTGAGAGATATTCCCTGTTACCTGAAGTGTCAGAGAACTGGGTCCAATATAAGCCTGGGGAAGAGTTAAGCAGGGCTGATTTATGTGATCTTAGCCACTGTTCTCCTTCGAATAGGAAGTGGAATATTTTCTTTATTTTATCCCCATTGGTCTTCCCATACCACAGGTAACAAAGGCCCCAGTCCTAGAGTGATGTGGTATGTCAGCCAAAAGCCTAGGCATTTAAATGGAGAGGAGTATTGTTTGGTTTCCTTTTTTTCTCCTTGTAAAATTCAAACCATGTTAAATTTGAAGAGCAATTGCCAGCTCTGGGATACCCATAATTTGTCCATTTTATGCGCATGAGTTAATACCTGTGAACCTGGTTCAGAGCATTTCCCTCCCCAAGACACCTGTCTTGTTCATAGTCCAAGTAAGGATCTAACATGGGGTAAATTGTAATTGTAGATTACTCATCTCACAGAAAGTGATTTTTACTCACTTCTCATGCTGTATTTGATAAATACCCTCTTGAGTTCAGCAGTATAACTTCATTAGTGCTAGGTTCAGATATCACCCTTGAAAGTGATTTTCTATACATTGACAAAGTCTTCAAGGTTCCTCAGGTATTTTTCAGTGACGGAAGGGTTGCCCTGTTTTGTCAAGGGGAGAGAGAGCTGTGTAGAGCAATAATGATTCAGACATGCTACTAAATTTAATTAAATTGTGTCTAATTAAATTTTGGAAATACATGCTTTTTTCCCCCCTTATGATGTAGTTTGTGTAGTAAACTACTGACTCTGCTGATCTCCATCCTCATGCTGTGTCTGCATTATTATGAGTGAGACATCATACTAGATACATTGGTATGGCCATTTCAGAGCAAATGTGCCATTTCAAGTCAGTGGTTGCTTAAGATCATCATCAGGTTAAACCTTTGTCATCCCATCTGTGCTGCTCCCTTACCAGGAACTGTTATGTTCATCTCCATTCGAAATTTTTAAATACTGAATTAAGCAGCAAGTCGGCCTGCCTACCTAGGGAACCAGTCATTTGATACCACCTACTCCAGTGTGGAATGCAAGCTCCTCAGCACTTGTTATGCAAGGATGGGAATGGGCAAAATGCCTGGAATGTTGATAGCTCAAAATTAACTGTTTTTTCCATAGGAATATGTTAAATTGCTGGATCAGTAGGGACCTCAGTATCTGGCATTAGGCCAGATAAAAGCACTCCTTTGCAGTGACTACAGTTAAAAAAGTATCTTAAAAATACTCAGTAGGAAGGAAAAATGCATTTGAAAAGCAGAGGCTTCATAAAGGATCCTAAATATTTCTTTTTCCACTTTAGGTTGCAATCTATCTCAAGTCATTGATTTATTTAAGTGGATGTTTTAAGGCAGGTTAATATATGCACTGAGTTTGAAAACAGCCATTTTCTTCTAACAAATCAGCAGTGAGAGTGGCTAGTGTGGTACAGGCATAAAGTCTGGCATAGGCAAGCATAGTGAAATGGCTTATTTCTGTGTTTACTGTGATTGGAAGAAAAGTTCATGTTTGAGGAGACAGATTGCAATTATGGAACATAACTAAGAGGATTTTTTATTAAGTTCTGAGCATAACTAAACATGACTACTCAGATTTTTTTCTTAGTTTTGAGTGAATGAGACCCTAAAAGCCTTAAGGTTGTCTTCTAGCCCAGGAGATAAATATTAAAAAGTTTGTCACTGGTAGTTTTTTGGAACAACTTACCGTACAGAAGGATTCCTCAGTGGAAAGCAAGCAACAAAATTGCCCCAAAACTTCAGTTCATGTGCAGGAAATAGAGGTTGCAGAAAACTGGCTTATTGGTGCTTCAGCAGATACCTATATTATATAGTGTTTTGTGCCTGCTTTTTTTTGAGTAAAGGGAAAACTGTAGAAACAAGAAGAGCTAGCTGAAAGAGCTAGCTAAGAGTGTCAAGGGAATCAAAAGTAAATACCTAATCAGATTTTGGAACTCTTCAGTGATACAAACCTTGTCCACAGCAGTACTTTTCCCCCTTTAATAACAGCATAATTAAGTTATTGTATGAGAACTTCCTACTTTGAAAGCATCACCATAACAGAAATTAAAGGGAAAAGCAAACTTTAAGCTGGAATGTCATACACAAAGGAAGTTACATGCTCTCAGCAAGCTCAAGTGTCTAAATTAAAACCTCTTGTATTTAGTGGGGGTGGTGTTTTACTCCCCAGTCAAGTGGAATCATTGATTTGCTAGCACTGAAAGAGGGGGATCTCTCTTCCCTGATGATACTTCTCTCTTCCTTGTTGCCTTTATTAGTGTTCATTTGCACCTGTGATCTGCTTCTAAACAAGCTCACCCTGCAATGTAAAAATAACTAGCAAAACAATTGTGAGTGTTAAAATGAAGGAAAGGGTCAGTGCTTCAGCTGTCTTATGAAGAAACACAGAGACTTCAGATGAATCTCATCTTCTTTGGTCTGCAAGCTGTGTAAAAGCTTATGAACACAATCACTCAAATAGTCCAGGCTCATCTGATTCACACTCGCTTGCCAAGCTATGATAACTCAATTGTACTGGAATTCTGTGATTCTGTTGAAGGGATCTTGAGTCCTTATTTGTTTTATTTGGCACTGAACACCTGAAAATCAAGCTGTATGTGTTCAGGAGTGTTTACTGAATCTTTAACAGCAGAGCAGCCTGGATAGGGGAGAGAAGGGATCCTGACCCTCCTTGTGCTCTTCCTGGCCCTGACATTTGGTCAATGGTGCAAGGTGTTCTTCAGGAAGCTGCATCTGGAATTCATGCACAATGGCTGAAGTGTGAAATATGTAGGCTGTATGGATTGATTCACAATGGTGCTTTCAGTAGCTATTGGCAGGAAGTTGGTTATTAATGCAAGGAGGAGGAAATGGTATTGAAGGGCTTGATAAAGTATTCTGCTTTAGACAAAAATATGACATAATACCTAATTTCTTTACTTGCTGTAAATGAAATCGAAGGTGGGGGGGGGGAATGACAGTGAATTTCCTATTCATATATGAATGCAGTCTTTTGCAGCACTGCAAAATGACTTATATTGATAGCTTATTTCCCTTCCCCTGATAAGAAGATGGCCAAATACTTCTGAGATGTCAGTATGAGATAAACCTTATTGCATGGGGTTTTGTTTTCAGATGGGGGAAACCCTGCTCTTGTCATGTCTATGCCTTTTCTTTTACTCCTAATCACATGTTATCACACTGTGGATCTTCTTTTGTGTGTTATGTGCTTTTACCTTTCTTTGTTTGTTATTAATTTTCTTCCTTACCAGATATTTTTGAAAAAGATAATTTTAACCAAAACTAATGAACTATATATCCCACTTCTATGGCTGGCTTAAACACGCCTTTATTTATTTAGAGGGTAGTAATCTTTTAGAGGTACTGATCTTTGTTTGAATGCTACCATTTCAAAGTGAAGATGAAAGTGAGGTGTAAACTGCAGAAATGTTGTACAGTTCTTGAGTTTCAAATGTTCAAAAATCAGAAAGCTAGATTTTCTGTTATAATTTTGACTGTTACATTCTAAAGTGTCTAAATTGTCGCTGCAAGACAAACATAAATACCGATCAATAAGTGTTCTCCCTCTTATGCCAAAAGAAACATTTGTGAAATGTCTAGCTTTAGTGTTCTTGGTAATACTGATAAGAGTTCAAAATTCGTTTTTAAAAGAATATTTTGTTAAAATGTCAGCTGTGGAATTATTCTTAAAACTGTTGTTTCATGTAATGGTTCAGCATATTGAGATACAGGAAACTACTTTTAACTATAAAGCATGCTACAGAAAAAAGATCAAGTTAGCTTATTTAATTGCATATTTTTATGACAGATTCATCTAAAGCCACTTGTATTTTGTAACCAGTAAATCTTGTCTTTCTCTTCTGCATTTTTACATATATTTATCCTCTTTTAAAGAGTTTCGAATATACAACAGCAGCTGGCCTTGTTAGATAATGAATCCTGGCCAGGAATGGCTGAAGCGGACAGGGACCGTCTTCAGCTCATCAAAGAGAAGGAGGCTCTTCTTCAGGAGTTGCAGCTCATCAGTCAGCAGAGACGATCCCCAGAAGATGTTGCACGTTTGGAGGAAGAAAAAAGACGCTTGGAGGATGAAATTCAGCGAGCTCGAGCAACGTCTGCTCATGGGGCCACTGAAAGGTTTGGGAACTTGAACTGTTTTCTTCTCTATTGTGAGATCCATATAGGTAGCTTGAAAAGGAAGTGTAGGGAATTTCATTGTGTTTAAGGAAAAAGTAGGTTACTACAGAAATTTACTTTCAGAAAAAGAGGAGACCGCTCCTGACTGTCACTGTTCAATTCTGTTTGTCTTGAACTTTTCTGAAGCAGAGTTGAGGTGATGTTGACAAGTTAGTTTTCCTTTCATTCACCTAAAAAGTCTGAATAGGAAGAAGAAATCTGAATAGAATCCCAAAAGATGCTTGGAATAGGTCTGAGTGATACTGTCTGATAATAGAGACCTGAATAACATTACCTGGATATTGAAAGATTTTTCTGTTACTTGCAGTGGAGTAGTACTCATCTCCAAAAGCATCAAAACGAAGATTGTTTGCTATATTTAGTTTCTGCCTTTCAACAGGAAAGTTAAATGATTATGTTTTTGCTTTTATATACAATATTTCCTTTTCATTTGCAATCTCAGCAGTGGGAACACATCCCAATTCTGACATTCAAAGAACACAGTAAGCAGAGTCATTCTTGAAAACTTAAAAATCAAGTTATATGTAAAATAAACAACCCCAAAAACATATTAGTGGAAAGACTATGTTTATTTCAAAGTTGCCCAGCTTTTCCTGTAGCCAGAGAAAAGGACAATACCTCTTAATCTCTTTTTACCATAGACTGCTTCCAGTGAAAGCAAGAAACTACTTGTTCTTGCTTCTCTTAAATAGTGGTAAAACCTCAGCTTTGACACTTCAGCAAAAACCTACATGAACCAGCTTTGATGTGATCTGTGTAAAGGTTAATCTTTACACATTTAAGACACTTTAAAAATACTTGAAAGTGCTTTCCATATACAGATTTTGACAACTTCAGTTTCTTTGAAAGGGCTTACTTCAGACAGTAAATTCAGGCAATAAATAGAAAATTCACAGCCAACCTACAGGTCAGTGTAATGTATTTTGCAATTTTTGCAATATCGTTACATTGGCTTTCCAGCTTAAACTGACAGAAAAGGGAGTTCACTTTACACTGTGGTGTAGTAAGTTTTATTTGTTGTTTTTGGGCTCTCATGTTAGGTAGTGCATACTGTGTTGGTAAGAAGGCCAAGCTATTTTTCCATGGAGTTCATGCTGTGGAAACCAGCATTCCAGTGTGGTACTTGATACTTCAAATGCTAGCAGAAAGTTGAGCAGAAGTTAGAGTAATACTGATGGGCTCTCTATTTTTGTATAAAAAATTGGAGGAAAACTTAACTATTGGTAGCCCTAATTTTTTGTTTGTTTTAGACTCAGCAATAACCAAAAATATTCCTCATTCTGCTTTTGCACTTTGTTCTAGTTGTGAAATACAAAGGTGTTTCTTTCTTAAATAATTAGTACATCTGTTGCTGAGTTTTAAAGGCACTGAGTTATGTACAGATCAAATGAACTTAAAATCTCTATGACAGAGGTGGGTGTTTTATTGTTGAGGTTGTTTTGTTTTGTTTTTGTTATAGTGTTACTTTTAGTAAGATTGGCTGACAGCCTTAGTTGGAGGCACATCTTAGCCTTTAGAGCAGGTACCTACCCTGCAGCATCTATCACTGTGGAGTGTAGGTTCCTAAGTTTGTTTTTTACAGTAGATGGTGTGAATATCTCTGCTTTCCCTTGCAAGCTTTTGAATCAGTTAAGTTTCTTATGTCCATTTGTCCTTTTCTTTTGGCTCCTGTGTGCAGTGCCTATATGGTGCAAGTTTGCATAGCTGAGCTGCAGCTTTCCTCCTGCTAGTTGGTTAACCTGGCCTGGGGAGCACTGAGGCATGAGAAAAGCCTGAGAGCTGCTGTTTTATCCAGGAGAACTCCCTTTCTGATGATTTTCAAACCCTTTTCATTAACATGTTGAATTCTAACATCTGTCTTCACAGCTGAGGAAGATCTGAGGCACTCTAATACGTTTGATCTGCTTTCTCCAAACTGTCTGTCAGAATCCCCATTTCCAGCCACCTTATGATGTAGGACTGGAGCTGTAACTTTCCTGGACATACAAAATATACAACTCAAACCAGAATACGACCCTGATACTATCTTGAAGTTCAGTGGTTGGGCTTGGAAAAACAAAACATCAGGAATATAATTCTGGATCCAGAAAAAGAATCCAGTAGATATAATCTATTATTTGAAATTCTAATGATGTCAGAATACAGAATTTAAGATATCTTATAGGTGTATGAGATTGACAGCATTAAAGTTATATTCCATTTGTGTTGTGGCAGTGGTACTGAGTAATTCAGCTGCTTGTTACTAGAATGGGCAAAAAATAAGTTTCAGCATGAGATTTTTCTTACAATGTAGTAGTGAAAATGCCTGCTTAAATATAATGACAAATATATGCACCTAAAACACATAGACTAAGAGCTTAAATTTGACATTGGTGGTTATGCTTAACAGAAGTCCTTCAAAAATTGTCTTTTTATCTTTGAAACTTTGCACTAATTATCTTGGATAATAAGGCTATTTGGAATTTTTTTTTGTGACAAGGTAGAAGGTCATTGTATTTTAATGGTAGAATCAGATTGATGCAAGGGAAAAAAAGAATCTTGTAGAGTCTGATATTTTTACCTAGGGCTTTTTGACTTTGCTAATTGCTGTAATATATTTTCAGCATCATGGCTCTTACACTGTGCTTCAATTACTTTTCTTGTCTGGGAATTCTCCTGGAGTCTTGGTTCTTGTGTTCTTGCTGAAATTGCCATTGCTGCATATGAGCAGCATAAATTAAAACTTTTCATTAAACAGTGCAACTTTTTTTTAACATTCAAAAAACTTCAATGCATTGATGTTTTTATGCGCTTGGGAAGCTCCTAGCGCATTTTGAACACTACTGTGATGAAGAAAATAGTAATATGTATCTGTTTAATTATAGGATACTGTTACAGGAGAAGAGAAATTGTTTGCTTATGCAACTAGAAGAAGCTACGCGTTTAACCTCATATTTACACTCCCAGTTAAAAAGGTAAGTTATGTAAAACCAGCAGGTTTTGAAGTAACTACAGCAGAGAACAATAATAATAATGTATGAAGTTTACCTTTTTATACTTTTATGTATGTGTGCCAAGTAAATGAATTTTTTACTACATTTATACAATTTGCTCTGTGGAATGTGATGATTTGGATGGAGTTTTATAAATAGTATTAGTGACAACTATTTGGGCTACATTATTAAGTGTATTTGGGAATTTTATATGTTCACGTACTTTCTGAAAAGGAGATAAGTTCTTAAAATCTGTTGTAATGTTGTTACAGTTTTACTAATGGGAAGATAGCATTCTTTTAAGTTCTGTGAATTGTTAATATTCTGATACCTTCAAAGGTAGGAGGTTTTGGTGAGATGACAAAATTTTGCTATTTAAATACAAGAATGTGTTAAGACCCACACAGAAGTCCAGAATGCTTTGCATATTCACACTCACAGCTGCCTTTTGAGATGCAGCTCTTGGGAATTCCTCAGTTTAACACCGCACCAGCATCAAAAGCTCAGTTCCTGCTGAGTTCCTGTCTCACTTCATCTCTCTCTGGCACTAATATTCTTCTCCCCCTTAACTGAGAATGGTAAGAGGAGCTGGAATAGGATTCATCCTAGAGTCTTTTTATTTTGCATTGAAAAAACCTGTGAGAGTGACGCTTACACAGCAGTTTGTTAGAACTTTGCAAATCCCTTTGCACTTCTTCTCCCTGGATTGTTTATGACCAATCATTTATGTAAATTTGAACTGGATCATGGTAATCTGTCATTCCTGGCTTTACATTGAGTCTGCTGATCCAGAGCCTGCTCTGGCCTCTCTTCTGCCAAATCACAGCTGCTTACATGTTGGAGGAAAGAGCAGGCTCATCCTGTTAGACTGTTGTCTTCAGGCACCGAAGCACTTAGCCCTGATTTGGTTGTCACATGTGCTGCTCCGGTCATGGTTGTGCCTGAGACCAAGGCAAGAGACATGAGCTAGACTTTAAAATGCCAAATCATCTTTCCATGTCACCATACTGAATACATGTGAAATTGCTTTTGTAATCTGGATTAGTGTTTTAATGTCTGCATTGGTGGTTCTGATTATATTTGAAAAGGCATTTTTGTGTTTTCTCTGTCTTTGCATGTCATAGTCTGTCAGCTAGCACCCTCACCATGTCCTCTGGCAGCAGCAGGGGATCCCTGGCCTCCAGTCGAGGATCCTTGGCCTCCAGCAGAGGCTCCCTCAGCTCAGTCAGCTTTACGGACATCTATGGCCTTCCCCAGTACGACAAATCCGACAGCGTTACAGACTACGGGCAGCACTTGCGCTTTGACATCATTCCCTTCGAGTCTCTCACAAAGGATGTGCCGTACGCTGATCCCATCGGACACTCGAATTTCAATAAGCAGCGGAGGTCTCTGGATACCCCGCAGTCCCTGGCATCCCTCTCATCGCGGTCCTCCTTGTCATCGTTGTCCCCTCCAAGCTCGCCTCTGGACACCCCATTTCTCTCTGCGTCACGAGATTCTCCGTTGGCTCAGATGTCAGAAGGTTTTGAGGAGATGGCAGGCATAGGAGCCCTGGAAATGCTCAGGGCTCCGACCACAGCCTTGGGTGACGATGATGCACAAGGCACGAGTTCATCTCAGACGTCCGCTTACCCTCTCGACAGTGAAGGGCTGAGAGAAATGGGACCACACCTGACTGCTCTCCAGACTGGTGGAGGTGAGTTTATGGATATTACTATTTTGTCACATTGTCTTAGAAAATGTCACACAGACCTAAGCATGCCAGCACAGTAGAGATTGTTCCTCAGTTAGGCTTATTTACTTCCATCAGTTAAAAACTGCATGGTAGATGTTATCTGTTAAAAGCCTGACCAAAACACAGGAAAATCCCCCAAGCCCAAACTCTAATTTTAGGGCAAAGAGGTGAAATAATAGAGAAATCCTTGTCAGTAGATCTTAAAACAGTGGTGAATTGACTGGAAGAAAGGGAATAGAATATAGACTTACATTGGAGTGTAGCCTATCAAGGACCTAGCAAGAATGAGTAAGGTGTTAGAAAAAGTATGGGTTAATTGCTTCTGAGGGCCCCAGTTGTGCTGATGTTGCCTTTATTCTGATAATGTAAAGCAACACAAACCCAGGAGAGATAGGAAACAACCAATAACCACCCCCTACAAAAAACCCAAACACAAAATATGAGGTGATGCTGCTGACAGTGCTTGAAGGCTGGCTGACTCCATGCTGAATTTGTACATATTCCAGACCAGATTTCCTTGTCCAAGTTCTGTGATGGAGCAGAAGCCACAGTGGCATGGCTGTCAGGAGTGCGTGGTACAATCATGAGTAGGTGCTTCGTCAGCAAAGGAGCATCTTTTGTAGGGAATGTGCGAGACATTGAGTATCTGTTTGGCTGGTTGTGTCTGAGCAGCTGTGTGTGCTGTGATCTCAGAGGAGGGATGGGTGCAGTTAGCACAGCACACACACTATTGAGTTTTCCTTTCCTGCTGGACTGTCAGATTGATGGACTTACTTTAGCTTGCATTGGCAGAAGCTTCTGAAGCACTGCAGTTGAGAAACATAAATTAGAGAAATCAAAAGAGGAAACAGAAAACCTGAAAAAATGAAACAAAATTAAAAGCCTGAGCATACAGGAACGCGACAGATGTATTTTCCTGTTTTGATCAACCAAATGGAGAACTGCTCTTAGTATGAAAAAGAAAATCATGATAACATTTTTGTGTGTTGACTTGCTCTTTTTTTTAATAAAACCATACTAGTAAAGAAAGATATTTAGAGTTTATCTTACTGTTAAATTTTGTGATTCCCATCCAATTTCTATATCCAGAATTGTGTGTTAGCAGTTGTGTAGAATGTTGCATTCGGGACTCATGCCATCAGGAGTAATACAAACTATAGCCAGAGATTGGATCATATTATCATACCAGAATCTTATTTGTCAAGTGATAATACAAATGAACATGGACAGTATTTACGGAAAACCTTTCAGGTTTTCATATCAAAAAAGAAAACATTGCCACAGTGCTAAAAAGCCTGTATTGTTCAAAAGCATTTAAGTCTAGACTCACCTACTTTTCTTAATACAGCTAGCACTGCCAGAAGATACTGCAGCAGAATTTACTTTTACTAGCTGTAAACATTTCTAGTGCCCTTATTGTAGCTTTCAGACCAAAATAAACAGAATTCCAGAGACCAGTGTGAAAACTTGTGCTTAAATTAGTGCTGTGAAGAGGCTTCCTGAGGTTTTCTTTAAACCTCAAATCAGACCACAGCATGTCTTCACCCATTGTGGTAAGTGAAAAAATCTAAGTAGTTCATTTATAGCTTGTATGTGTTTCCTAGAAGTGAAAGCCTGGTGTGAGGGCCTAGGCAGCAATACAGGATGAAGGGCAACTTCCTGCTTTGATTTTCCTTTTCTCTGTTCTCTGCTGTGTTTCTACACATTTCACATTTCTCTGAAAACCTCTGTGCTTAACTTGCTGTCAGTGCTGCGGTGTCCAGCTCCTAGTCCAGAGGTTACAACTTTTCTCTGTGTACAACAGAGTATATTGTGTTGCTTTTTGAGGAAGAATATATGATTAAAAGGTGGCCACGCTGCCTTCTTTTGAGACTTTTTTATTTTTAATATTTGCATTTGGAAACAATTACTTAAAATTAACCTTTCTGATTTTTGACTACTTTGAGTTCCACACTCACTAGCCGGTGGTTTGGAATTGTAATGCAGTTGTTTGCAAGTAGCAGTTGGAAGTTTTGAAAGTATGTTGGTTTTGTACTCTTTTCCTGGAAGAATTGAATGGAGCATCCAGCTTGTATGCCGGAGTTGGGACCTTGCAGATACCAGGGGTTTTGGATTTCTCTGAGGTAGCATGCAGTGTGCCCTGCTGCTGCCACCCGATGGCCTGGCAGCAGAGTGCCATGCTGCAAAAACAGGAGGCCTTGGTTCTGGCAAACCTTGGCCTGTTCCTTCACTAGACAAAGCAAGAGGTCATTTTGGTAATTTGCAAATAATGGGGGCTTGGAGGATTAACACTGAATAAACTGCATGAACTTTGCACTGATGCAGCACTTGAGCAAGTTCAAGGGGTTCTTCAGGGACTGCAGTTTTGATGTCCAGTTGCTGATCTGCTGTTTTATTGTTCTGCATGTCACACGGTCATGTTGTGAAATAAATTTGCCTCTGTCAATGGAGGGAATATGCTTGAAAAGTTAAATCCATCATATTTATAAAGATGGGAGTGGGAGGAAACATGTAAATAAAATATTGGACTTTAATAGCTCGACTATCCCTTCTCTATGCTAAATCTTTCAAATGCTAAATTTCTTTTAATGCCTAAATAATCTCTTGTTTATAAAATATTGTCAGACATCTAAAGGGTGATTTATCACTGTATGCTTTTTGTCTTGTTTCTCATGCGGCACAACAGAAAAATTCACTGTAAGTGAACTGAAATTTCTTATTGTGTGTTTTTCTGTGTGATGTGTTGGTTGTTTTGTTTTGGGGTGGGTTGTTTTGGTTTTTTTTTTTTTTTTGGAGTTGCATGAGAAGAAACAGATTTTGCTACATTTGGTTTTGTTTGGTATTTTGCTGTATCTGTTTAATCATTATGGCATACTTAATTTTTTTGCTATGTCAACTAAACACACATTTACAGCTGTAGTTAAATTCCTGGGGAAAGTATTCTTTGACCTTCAGCTTTACTGTATAATAGTAATGCCTGACTGTGTTATGGTAGGTAAGGTCTGTTTGTGTCTCTGAGCAGTTTTTATGGAGTGTTCTCCTCTTTTATTAGTGTATTTTGAGCTGACATGCAGTATTTGTAGTCACCCAAGCCTGTGAAACATGCTTTAGATTTATGTGTTTTTGTAGTGAATGAAAGTTTGGGCAGCAAAATTTCCTTTGAAGTTCACTTTTTCAACTAATGACAATGAGAATATTCTTTCATTCAGGGCTGTCTTATATTTGTCAAGCTTTGGCACTAAGTAGTTCTGGAAAATCATATATATTGTTTACTGATTTTATTATTTAAATAAGAAAATGGAAGGTAATCATCTGTCTTAGAAACCTAGTTTTTAAACAATTCCTTAGCTTCCAGCATTGCAGTCTGTAATCTGTGCTAAATATTTTCTGTTTAAACCAAAATTTGGTCTTTGATCGTGACCAATTTTTCCTGCTGATTTTTTGCTCCCACAAGTCAAGGGTATATTCTGGTGTTTGCATCTCTCCCAAATTTTCTGTGATTGTCCAGAGGTTATCGAATGCTTCTATGGCCTGCAGACGGTGAGCAAATCATTGTCAAGTTACAACACTGTTGTAATGTGTCAGTTTTTAATTTCATTATATTGGTGCTTGAGACCAACTTTTCCATCCAGCCAAACTGGGAACCTGAACCTCCCAAGGACAGAGCCCACGAGATCTTTCCTCTGCTACGTTTATACAAAGTGTTCACAGAGGGGGTGAGCCAAGGGCTTATTTACGAAAAGAAGTTGTCCTAGTGTAACTTGTTGAAATTAGTACAGAAATTATAGAAGCACTTAAAAAAAAAAAATTATACACTTTTGTGAAGTTCAACCTCTTTCCAGAGATATAAAATTTTTGAGAAACTTAATATGTAGATATCTGTACAGATTGCTAGTTTTGATTCATCATTAATACCAGTGACAGAACTGAGGTGGGCTCACCAATTTGAAAATCCTTTAAAAAACAAAAGGAAGAAAAAAACCAAACAACCAAGCAAACAAAAAAAATACCCAATCAAAACAACCCCACAAACCCACCCACCACTTTTGTACAAGTGATATAGAGGAGAGCGTGGTTCAAATGCTTTGTGTGTGCTCATTTGAGCTCATTTGGCTCTCATTTGTGGTGAGGATGTAATGAATTGTACTGCATGATCCATGGGTTGGATGCTGTAGCTGGAGATGGGAAGGAGTGGTGGTTCTTTCTCTGGGTGCAGAGACACGTGCAGATTGGGCTGTTTCTACCCTGAAAATAAATTTTCTGTCTACCTAAAGCTGACAAAATCCTTCATTGAATTTCATTGAGAGGTCCATAGGGCTTATGAATCCAAAGGACAGAGAACTGGCTCTGCTGATATATAGGAATTTTAGCTCCAAACAGGACTGGGTGATTTTTGTAACACCTTTGGTAACTTTGTGCTGTTAGTGGCCTGGTAATAGGAATGTGTCTTGGGCTGGCGCAGAACCTGCTGGGCTTGGTGCACCTTCTCTGCCAGTTCCACAGCGGGTTGGTTAAAGCTGACCTTAGAGCATTTTGTTGATAGCAGCAGCGTGGTTGTGTTGATCTGGAAGACTTTTAGCAAGTTCTCATATCCCGATGTCCTGTCCTGGTGGTACTTGGGTGGGAGGTGAGGTGGGTACCATGCAGGGGGGTGGCTCACCATAGCTCATCTGGGTTCTGGCAGAGGCTGGTATTCTGTGGAAGGAAACTTACTGAGTAGGTGTCAGCAATAAATTCGGATGCCTTACAATAATGTGCAACAGAGGTACTTAACAAGCTGTTACTTTGAGTAAGACATGCTTCATCCCTAGTTGGGGCAGTAAGCTGTAAATGTCAGCTGGTGCTTGTCTCCCATGCATTGTGCTACTGTCACACTGCTGAAACTGTCAATGCTTCCTTTCTGTCTTAAGTTTGTAAGCATGAGCAGAAGCAAATAAAATGCTTTCCCCACTTTTGAGGTGCCATCTCTTTGCCATTGCTTTCCTGCTTTGAGGACAGTCATTGAACTGTAAGCAAAAGGGGGTAAAAGTTCTTCCCTGTACAGTGAAGAAACTGCACTTCGCATGTCTGTTTAGTGTTCTTCTCTAGGACTCAAAGGAAAACAACCTCAAGTTAGGAGCTCTTGTTGAAGTGTTGAAGCCTTCCCTATGCAGTTCTTGAATGTTACTGCTTGTGCACTTACTTTAAAGGATTGGTAGCTGCTGTACCTACTTGCCTGTGCAAAACCCCATGTATAACATAATTTTGTTGGTATTACAACATGAAAATGATTGCTGAGTTGCTATTTATCGTGTGGCTGGTGATTCGGGGAAGAGTGGCAAAGGGGGTTGGATATTGCTTCCTCCTTCCCCCAGTCAGTTTTCAAAGTAATTCACCAAGAATTTGAAAAAAACAGTGGTCTGAGTGAGCTGGAAAACACTGGTTCTTTTTGATAATGCCTCTCAGACTGTAAATAAAAGCTGCTATTATGTGATGGTGTAAACAGTATGCTTTGAGACTTTGTATTAGGAAACAAATGAGAACAAAACCTCACATTGTGTTATCAGATAACTTTAAAAAAGAATTAGTCTCTGTGTTTGTTTTCAACCTATTGTATATTCAGTAGGTAAATCTGAAAAGCTTAGGATATCATGTGTACATATGTGAATTAATGTAAGTCTTCCTTTAGGAAGGAATTATTCTACCAGAAAAACATTTAGTAACAATGCAGTTGGTTTATACTTAGTCTCGTCAGAGAGCAATTAGCCGCAAACTTCCTTCCTTCTCCCACAGAAAATCTCTGGTCAATCCTATTCTAGGTTTCTAACTTCAAGTTAGATGAAAAATCAGTGAACTGCACTTGTGCTGTTTTGCTGCTAGTTTTGATACAATACGTTTCTTGTTTAATTTTGAAGAAATTGCCTTGAGCTGATGTTGTTCTCACTTTTTTTCTCCATGGCAGCTGTAACTCTGCGAGGAGACAGTGGTAGAAGATCGGAGAGGAGAGCCAGGCGAGTTTCAGCATGTCTCTCAGATCATTCACTGGCTAGTGACAGTGGCGTGTTTGAAGCTTTAAGCAAAAGGTCAGGTGTATAAATGCATAGTAAGCTGGAAATATTCCTGTTCTGCCACATGGCCCAAAAGAATTAGTTGTGAATTTAGGAGTAGGCTTTCAAAATCGCTAGTTATTAGTAACATAAAACTACTAGATTGCATGTTTTAAAGGAAAGAAGCTTTTTACATGCAGTCCACTGTCATCTTCAAGTGCCAAGTCCCTTTTGCTGTATTGTCTCTGATATTTTAACATCATATCTCCCTTGAAAGTTTTCTCATCCGATTAGTCATAAATCAGTAATTTTATTTCAACCATCTATAACAAAATAAAATTATACAGTGTGACTAACAATTCTGAGTATCATGTGATAAAAGTATAACTGCAAGGAAGAAACATACAAACTGCCAGAAGTCTAAAAATGTGTAGGTTCACCAAGTGATTGAAGGATGTAGAAAGACGTGTTACTTAATACAATTGTTTTAACACAGGAAGCAGTAACTGGGATGAAGATAAGTTTTGGAGGATGCTAAAGAGAAATGGAAGACAAAAGAAATATTAAAATAACCTAAATATCTTGAAAGAGTAATTCTAAAACCTCAATTTTTACAATTGTGAATTACTGCTACTGTGTGTTTTTAAACAGATGTCTCAATTCCTCCTACATTACCACTCCCTCCTGTATTACCAAATAAATGCTTATATCCACAAATCAGAAAATAATTATTAGTTCATAATTTAGCAGCTTAGGTCACTATGTAGTTTACAGTACTTTCTGTTCCTGCAGGAATGAAGATCTGGAAGAGCCTGTTTATGGTGATGCTGCCAGTAATGAAGAACCACAAATACATGTTGGATTTCTGTGAGTAATTACTCCTCTTTCTCCCTATCAACTCTGCAGGAATTGCTCACTACTTTTCTTGTTTATGATTTTTAACTTTTTAATAAACTGAATCGTGGTGGATATTTTTAAGAAGTTTCTGAACTGACAGCCAAAGTTCAGTGGATGTACAGATTAGTCAGTCATGTGCCGCTTTGTGTTGGGGAAATGCCTTAACCACAGTTCATTCAATGTCCTTTCAATGCTGACTGATAAAAGGGCCTTCGTTACTACTTTCAGTAGCATTTATTTTCACTGTCAGGGCCATTAATGTGAGTATGGCTATAGGGATGTGTCTCTGTAAGCAAGATCTTTTTCTGCTGGATAAAGGAGGATTACCTTAGGAAAGTCACAGGTGAAGAGACACAAATACAGCTGTACAATACATCTTTGAAATCCTGTGCCTATGGCATGCTATTGTTGGTAGTGGGAGTAGTGTGGGGAAGGGCAGATTATTGCTGTGCAAGACAGGATATTTTATTTTAGCCCTCCAGAATCATCTCTGCCCCTTGGAAAACTAATTCCTAAGACTGAGAGTTTTTAAAATATCAACCAACTTTGTTAGTGGCATTTCAAAATTCATGTTGATGTGAAAGAGTAGAATTTTTTTATTTGTTTTCAATGGCCCATGAAAATAATGCAGATGGATTTGTCTAATGTAACTGGTATGTTGTTACACATGCACACACACATGCGTATGGTGTAACTGTTTAAACTAAGGAGTGTATTTGATAAAAGCTGTTTGCTGTCAAGACACATAGGAAGGCCAGTTGTTATTTTCAAGCTGAATAATGTTTAATTCACTTAGTTCTATTAACTTTGTTACTGTAGCTAATGCTTTTGATTGATTTGTGCAAGAAATGTGTTTAACAACTGTGCTTTTGCATTCTTTAAATCTGTTTAGTCTTCATCTTTATTTCTTAAGCAAAGTATTGATGATTGGTGACTAACACAGGGAATTCATTTTCCAGGCATGACGGTGGAAGTGAATGTCTGCTGGTCCATGTGTTACAGCTGAAGAACTTTACTAGTCTAGTTGTTAAAGAAAACTGCAAAATGTAAGCTTAAATTTCACCCAGAGTCTGATCATTGCTTGTTTTATGCTGCAGTTATAAATACCGTAGATTTATTTGGTTTCATTCAAAATTAAGCCATTTCTGGAGAAGATGGTATGTCTTAATTTCCATGAGGAAAGGGTTAATTTTACGGCCATATCCCTTTTATAGAACTTGTGTCACACAAATGTAGTCTCTGTGTTCTTACATGTTTATTGTGCAGAGGAGAGTTTGTTCAAAAATATCTGAGATATTCCAGAGTAAGCTTAGTGTATTTTTCTCAATTCCTATGGCAACGTCTGTATTACTCAGTAAGAGAGATACCTTGCCTTTTATCTTTAAGAAAGAAAACCACACCAGGAAACATGCAAACAACAGCAAAGGATCTGCAGGCTTTTGTGGCCTGTACAGCTCTCCTTGAGTATCCGTGAAAGACCTTCTGAAAATAATGTTAACACAAGTACTAGCTGAGAATCAGTACAAAAGATGAACTTTTTTTTAACCTCTGACAGCTTGTGCTACTTTTTTCAAATTTTGTATCACATATAGAATATATCTTAGTTTATTCTAATAAATGTTTCTTAAATAATCACAGTGTTGTCATAAAACACTGTTTTGTCTAGAGATATGTATCTTAGCATATTTTAAAGAAATTCAACATGTAAAAGTTGTTGATTCTTTATCGCTGGGAGAGGTTGTTTGAAAACTGGAAAATGAAGGTATGATAACATTGTATTGTAAAATAAGTAATTTGGTGGGAGCTGTTAAATTGACATACATCTCCCTGAATGAATTGATCTTTGTTGAAAACTTCATCTTGCTAACGCTGCAAAACTGCAGTGGAAATTCTTCATGTAGGTCAGTACATTAGTGTTGGTCTTTTGCTCTGTTTGGTGTGAGTGCAAGGGCACATGATAGGGAAAAGTGTGAGTATTGTGTAGTACTCAGCCATGTTGCCTTGTCATCAGAAAAAGAAATAAGCATCATCTGAAGAAGGTAGTAATGTAGAGTCACCAAAGAAAAAGGTTAGTCCAGAAGGTTTGCTGGACGTTGTCGTCAAGGCAACCAGGCATCTAAATGACTCAAAATGCAGTTCTGTTCTTCATCCTTCTCAACCCTACCTTTGCTGGAACCAAGAAATTGCATTGCTGCAGAGTGAATTGATTGGTCTAGTCAAAAAATAAGTTTCTATTACCAAAAAGCAGAAGCTTTTATCAAGTTTAATTAACTCCTCCATGCATCTGTACATTATTTGAATCAGGTGCTGCGGCAGCTGGGGGGAAGTTTGCCTGCAGCAGCCAGTGAGCAGAGGAGCTGAATCTCTGCCTTTTTACAACACGTGAATCTGTTTAACTGACTGATGCTCCACAGTCCAGTGTGCTGCAGTTCCACCATAAGGAACTCTTCCAGTTGTCCTCTAGCCATTTATTTACCTGCCAGTGTGAGCCTCTCTCTGGTGATGGCATAAGAGTTCTTGCAGCCATGTAGTCAACTTGAGTGAACCTCTGAGCTGGAGAGGGGTTTTTTAATCCTTAAGCCTTTGTGGGGTTTTTGCTAGGTTAGCTTTTTAACCCAGATAAATTTTCTAATCTGGATCACAACACAGTTGCATGAAACTGTTTGCTGGCATGAGGAAAGGAATAGGATATTGCAGGGGCTTGGTAAGCAGTCAGGACAGGGAGAACATGGAAACAATTCTCTAAGTAGCTCTGCTGCTTATGCTGTTAGCTGAAAATGGTTGTTGATTGTTTTTGGCTTGGAGTCGTAAATGACATGGTACCACATACTTAAATTTGTCTTTTGAGACTGCAGATAGATGCAGTGACTGCAGATTTCTTTTGCCATCTGAATTTCTTAATTTCTTAAGGAGGGAAAAAAGGTTGCTTAGTGGGTAGAAGGAAGAAATGGATCCGTGACGCTTACGGGATAATTCAATTGCCTAAAACACAAGCATGTGTTTCCATTTGAAATAGCATAGCATAGCAAAGCACCTGGCCTCCAGCTGCTTCTGCTCAGAGGGAGGCTCTGTGTAGATCTCCCATAGATCCTCTTATAATTGGTAGCTCATTTTAAATGCCTTGGATACCTCAGGGCAGCTCAAGTGCCACTTGGTGCCTCTGCTTAAGCACCAAGTTTTAAAAAAAAGTTTTAGTTAAAAAAATACAGCATTTTGAGATCAGCTTTGCAGATCTTCTGTGTTAAGGATGCAAAGTAAATCTGGTGATGAGATCATCTCAAGGTAGATTCTTAATGTAGAAGGTACACTGATGTTTTTGCTTAGCTTGATTTTGAGAAATGCAAAATGGCTTTCTTTTTCTGAATTGTGCTATTTGTCTGTTTTGCTGTTCCCAGTCATGTGAGAGTTTATTTGCCACCGCTTGAGTCAGGCACACCAACCACTTACTGCTCGAGAGCTTTGGAATTCCAAACTCTGTTAATATTTAATGAAGTGTTCCGAATCCCCGTGCACTCAAGTGTTTTGAAATTAAAATCACTGCAGCTGTATATCTGTTCAGTTGATCATCAGCAACAAGAAGAGCTATTGGTAAGTGGTTCTGTTTCTTAAAAGCCATGCGGTATGAGAAACTAAAGTTACCAGAGGAATTTCTTTTTAAGATTAAAAAGAGATGTAAAAACCTAACTTTTCCTTAAGAAGTTCTGATAGAGTTACAGGTTAATGTGTTCATTTGTTCACATATGTAAGTATAATTCTGTAAGTAAAGAGACGAGATTTTAAAAAATACTTAATCTGACTTTTAAAAAGCTTTTAAACTACAGCGTGCTCAAGACTTAGGTTTCTGCAGGGTACTATAATGCCTGTGTGAGGAATCAGTACCATTCAAACAGGTTCCTACTAAAAAGATAACAAATACAGACCCCTTGTTACCATTTAGTAGTGGGTGAAGAGGACTACATTATTACGTAATTACATCAGTCTTAAACCTTGTTGCAGGGTAACAGTGGCCATGGAACAGTTCTGTTACCTCAGCCTTTTACTTTAAACTAATTGAGATATCATATGCTAACTTCAGGTGTGTTAAGTGTTAGCTTCATTTAGCTGTTATCAAATACAAATATGCATAACTAAATCTGCCTTGGGGCTGATGTCCTGGCTATTTTGAAGTGAGTGGGTTGCTTTGCAGTGGGAGGGTTTGAATGGGTAAGTGAAAAAAATTTTTAAGCCTATCAAGCTAAGAGGTACAGGCATCTCACTGTCAAGCTGGGCTGTGGACAAGAGGTGTTTATTTGAGCAAATGTGTGTTTGTTAGTCCACCTTTAAACTAAGTAGCATCTTATATACATAGAGTGGACCCAAGGTCTTGTCTGCAGTAGGAAGTTTTTTCTGAAGTGTATGTAATTAAAGAGAAAGCATCTCAATAAGAGGCTGGATATAATGGTGTAAAATGCTTTATACAGGTATATCCTGTTGCTCTGGGAAGCTCAATAGCTATTCAAGTGTAAAGCATCTTTCTATTGAAACAAGTGCATCTAAGTTTAGGGTGCTTTTATTCTAACTGCTGTTATTGAGTTGCCAAAAAAAAATAGGTCGTCAGGTTATATTGGTAGGGATTTTTTTCTCTTTCATGGTCTTACTTTGGTTATGTCAGAAGTATCTTTGTCAACAGTAATTGGTAACATTGTTAATTTAGCAATACTCAAAGACAGAGAAACAATGCCAGTTTCTTAAGATAGGTACATTGAAGTATTTAAACATCATGATTGTTGTTCTCTTCAGCTGTAATTTGAGATTGAGCATTTTCTCAAACTGAGAAATCATGTGCTACGTGCTACCTCTCTTTGGAACTGCTGTGATGGTCCCTGTCGACAAGGCCTTTGTCTTTCAAGATGTTTTCCACTGAGATTATAGAGTTTTTCCCACCTATTTAATAATGCATATATTTCTCAAATTCTTAATGACTGCTTTCTTTTTAATTACGATGTGCCAGTTTAATACTTTCCTAAGTGCAAAAGCCAGACTGGAGTTTATCCTAAATTATATAAGTACTTATACCTAACAGGGAATAAAAAAAAAAAAAAGTGGGAAATAGTTCAATTATAAAGAAATAAATACACTACACTTGTGGGATGGTCTTAACAGTTTCCTCAATCTTTTACCCTTATGCCCTGCATGGCTGAAAGATTTTTTTCTGTCTTAAGTTGGCTTATTTCTTCCCTGGTGGCCTTGTCAATGTCAAGGTAAGGGAATTGTTATTTTCCATGATTAGCATATATAGTTCATGTTAAAACATAAAAGAAATATTAATGCCTTCCTTGCAATTGCCTGGCATTGCTGCTTCAGTTCCAGTTTCTCGTCTTTTACAGCTCTGACTAATTATTCCCTGTGTCTTAATTTGTTTTCTTCTTGAGTGTAACTTTTTTTTTTGCATTTTTTTGTTTTTATTTCAGAACATCTGTCCCATTTTTTTAGCATGATTTTTAAATCCTGATTGTTTTCTTATAAAGAGACGTGTCTGTCAGACATCACAGAGATATTCATAAATACTTTTACTGTTTTGCCATCCAAGTTGTTAACAAATGCATCAGAGCAGGCATGTCATATACCTCTATCAGACCCACCTTGGTTTCTTCATCCTTTTGAGTAAGCTTCAAATCTTGAGGTGGACATGAAATATTAATTAGTCCTTTCAGTACTGATAATTCTTAATTGAGTTTCATGGTGATTCTCTACTCAATTAGTGATTCCCTTTGTAGAGGCAGCTTCTTTGGCAGACTTGCTTAGCTGCCTAATAAATGTAGTGTCAGGCATCTTAAGAGTCAGCCTATGCTTTTTCCAGTATTGCTGGCAGGAAAACAGTTTTCCTCTCTACCTCCTAAACTAAACTCAGTGTGTCTTAAACATTTTCCAACTCTGATGCAAAAGTGTGACTATTTGATATACATTTATATCTTCCACTGCATCAAAGCAAGTAGATAATTAAGAGGACATCTGGGTTATACAGAAAAAAGAAAAGGCATCTCTGTAGCCTCTGATATACTGCCATGAAATGGCTTTCTCAGTAACATGCTGTATCCCCATATCACATTATTTTTTTAGTCTCAAAAACTTTTCTCTATTGTCCTCTATGCACCTGTTTAAACAGAGCCCCAGGGAGCATTTGTCTTGGAAAAACAATGCAATTTTTTTTTTTATTATTGTTTTCTAATTAACTGTTTCTTTACCTACTTAAAGTTGAATGCAGTTTCTGTCTGCATTTCCTACTTCCTTTGCTGTTAGAATCATTGTATACAGTTATTTGGTTTATGAGAGATGAAAGCCATTTTTACAGGACTTTTCCAGTGATACAAAGAAAACATTCTTAGCACGTGGCTCATTTAGGATGGAAATGAACAGGTTGTAGAGATAGCCAGAGAAACAAAAAGCAGTGCTTAAAGGCTGACTGATACAAAATCATTGGTAGAGTCCAGCTAGTGAACTGATTAAAAAAAAAAAAATTAAATATGCAGCATGGATTTGTTCTTAGCTGTTCTTCATTTAGGTGAACACCACTGAGAAATTTCTTACGTGAGCTCTCTTTGATGGAGTAGGGCTACTTCAAAGTTTGAAATACTTTTAGTGAGAAGCCTCCATTAAAACTCTATTTACCTGAATCTGGAAGAGGCAAGGATGGCCTGGAAAGTAGGAAAATAGCCTTATACCCCATTTGACTACCTTATGATATAAATAGGCAGGAAAAAAAATTGGTTTACACAACAGTTTTATTTCCATTTGAAAGTGCCTCTGAGGGCCAGAGAATGGAAGGGTATCAGAATACAGTTATCTCAAAAGACCCTCAAATTAGAGTAATATTATTAAAGTGGTATTAATCTAAGGAAATATAAAAATCAGATATAGTTGGGAAGGCTTTAAAAAGAAAATATTCATAGCTATCAGGTGTCAATTATATCTACATCAGTCACACAAATTTTATTTTTCAACTTTAAAAAAATTACTATCTATTGCAGTTCTTCCTGGTAGTAAAGAAGAGGCAAGAAATTCAGAATCTTAGACATCATAATGCAACAGAACAAAACTGTCTCTTTTTAAGAGACATTAGTATTTGGGGAAGTTGGGGTTTTACATTGTAAGTAAAATACTCTTTAAATGGGTATTTGTCCTGCAGAGTATGTGCATCTTATTGTGGTCAATGCTTTTTTTTTTACAGGGCATTGCCCAGATAAACCTGACTGATGCAGAGAGTTCTGGTGAGATGCAGCTTCACTGGTACCCTGTTCAGATCTTCACTGGTTCAGAGCCCCAGAGAGCAAAGACCAAAAACCAATGTGAAGACAGCATTCCTCAGTCTTCTGGAAATGTAACTACAGTTAAAACAGTATGGCTCTAAAAAAGTGATTTGTTTACTTTATTTGACTGGCAGGGTGGTTGTGATCTTACCTTGGGTGCAGGTTTTCAAGTTATCACAGGAAGTGATAACTTAATTTAACTCTTGGGGCAAGAGCTAGATTTCAGAAGACTAGTTGAAAACTAGATCATGTCTGGGCAGGTGCTTGAAATAGTGCCCTGTATATATTTGTATGCATGTTTCCAGTCCAAATAAAACACATTAAAAATTTCTGCCACTGCACTTGAGGAGATTGTCAAGAAAGGTTGTGGAATGTCCATCCTTGGAGATGTTTTCAGCCCGTGACTGGGCTCTGGACAGCCTGACTTGGCTATGATGTCTTGCTTGCTGTGGGCAGGACATCAGACTAGGTGACCTTTGGAGGTCTCTTTTGACCTAACTTTCTGGATGATGCTCCACAGTCAAGTAAAGTCTGCCCAGTTTCTGTGACAAGTTGAACACCACGTACTTTTGATTGGTAAGATTCAAGACAGATATTTTTGGTTGTGGTTTGGTTTTTTTGTTTTGTTTTTTAAAGAACATATGATGGCTTTGTTTTTATTTTTTCTCTGAATAGTATACATTAAGTACATTGGTTTGTTTAAGCAGTTTTATTTAAAGACTTATTTACCTTTCAGGATGCAGTGACAGCCCTGTTAGCAAGGACCACTGCCCAGCTGGAAGCAGTTGAGAGAGAGCTGGCAGAGGAGAGAGTGAAACTAGAGTACACAGAGGAGGAAATCTTGGAGATGGAAAGAAAGGAAGATCAGGCAGAAGCCATATCAGAAAGGTAAAAAGGGTTTAAATACCTCATCAAACAGATAGTAACTAATACTTCCTCAAAGATATTTACATTATGGGTATAGTGTGAAATAAAGCAGGAAAAGCAGCAGGTCCTTATTCTGAGATCTTCTCCCTGTTAGTGCTACAGGTATAAAATTGTTATGTCATGATCTGCAAACAGGAGGAAACCTTATTTGAATAGCTGGTTGAGTTTAGGGGACTTGGAGTTTGGGGAGTGGGAAAACATTACATCAAACAGAAACTTTGCCAAGGAGGCAACTGTAATGGGTTTTAACAGCCCTGTATTAAAGAAAGTAAATAAAATTTAGTGGTGACCTGGGACATTGTTAGGGTTAGGGTTGCGACTTCATTCCAAATGATACTCCTAGTTTGTTACATAAGTTGTGTTGTTCTTTTGTTGTTGTTTTCTTAGTATTGTTATAAAGACCAGAACACATGCCTTAAGAAAATTAGGGAAGGTGAATTTTTGCAATGAAATGTATTTGCTTATCTGCATTTGCAGAAATGCAGGTGTGCTATGTTCTCCCATTGAAAATACTGTATTTTATTGGAGAAATAATACTGTAAAATTATAAACTGGCTTAGGTAATGTAATATGTAAATGTAATGCATAATGGAATGGGGTTTTTTAACACCTGCAAAATTGTTGTGATGTTCTGACTTTAGGAGTTGGCAAGCAGAATCTGTTGACAGTGGATGCAGTAATTGCACCCAGACTAGTCCTCCTTATCCAGAGCCATTTTGCGGGGATCCATTAGCTGGACACATGTTCGCAACTCAAGCAGGCCAGTATGGTTCTGGAAAAATGCAGCCTCCACCACTAAAGGTAATGAGAGAAGACACTGCAGCACGGAAACTGCCACCCTGCCTGGCACAGTGAGCTACTGCTGTGCCTGCAGTTTGGGTCTGAATTGGCCAGGAGAGAAAAGAATCAGCAGTGACATTAATACCCTGTATGAGTACTGCCTTTGTTGCAGCTGTATGGCTATTGAGTTGGTAGGAGTTCACTCTTTAGGGCTGGGTTTTGTTTGTTTTCTTACTACTTACTTCTGAACAGAATTTGGTTCTTATATCGAAAGACAAACTATTTTTACTGTGGCCGTTATCTAATCTATAAATACGCACTTTTATCAATTTTCTGCGTTTACGTGAAATTGTAACAGAAAGATGATAATCAAATTCCAGTGCTCTTCTTTCTGTAAGAATTTTGTAAGGAATTATGAAGAAAGAAATTTCAGGACTTGCATTACTATTTCAGTGTTACAATAACGTGGAGTAATTGTGCTGAAACTGAAGTATTTAGTCTTTTGTAGTCAAGATATGAGACACTGAAAATAATCCTTCACAAGCTGAAATCAGCAGACCTCCATTGAAGTAGAGGAACATAAGCTGTTTGTGTTGCCTTTGGGGAAGATCACACCTCTTATTGAGGAGTGAATTTTCTAAAAGTTTGGAAGCTTTGCTAGAGTAGCCTATGTTTTCTGTCTTTCTGAATATTTTAGTGTTCTTGTGTAATTGTGTGAACAGTCTTTCAGTTCTGTTTTCTTCCTTCTCTTCATTTAACTTCCTCTAGTTTTAAGGTGGTTACTTGCTTCAGAGTCACTGTGCTTATTGAAAGGTGACTTAGTTTTCTTCTGTTGAGGCTGGAGAGCAGGTGGTAGTTTGGTTGATGCCCAACTGCCAATCCTGAATGCAGTCCTTGTGCTCTGCATCTCATAATTGTTACTGTTCCAGAAAAGGCTTCTGAAAGGTAATTTATAATTTTGAATGACCTAGTTTTAAAACTTTTACAGAAGTGAAGTGATTCATCCTCACAGTGCTCATTAAAATTTGAATCTAGCTAGCAGGGCAAGTTGTTTACTTTTAATATTGTTGAAATGTCTGATTGTCTTTGCTAGGAGAGAGAAAATAAGGAAGAAATAAAAAAAATTCCTTTGTTGAAATTCTAGGTGGATAAGGAAACTAACACTGAGGATCTGTTTCCTGAAGAAGTTGCTATCCTTCCAAAAGAGAGAACCGGCCGCAGGCCACGGGGTTCTGCTTTTGTTCGTAGTAGCACAATTGTTCGTTCCCAGACCTTTTCGCCTGGAGCACGAAGTCAATATGTTTGCAGAGTGAGTAAAGCTTGAAAAGGAGGAGGGGGAAGGGGTCTCCGCACACAAGTGTATTAAATGTTTTTGATAATCTCTGTAAGACTTCATTGCATTTATAAGAAACACGCATTACTATTTAATGCTAATGAATAATCTTTAATTGAATTTAAACATTGCAGTGGGGAAGAGCTTCCCTGACTCTTTTTAAGAGTTATACCTGGATGAATTTGATTTGAAATGTAAGAATCTATGATAAATTAGATATGAAGCTCTTTTCCTTGGCAACCGTAGATGTTAGGTGAGGGTGGTCGATTTTACAGTGGTTCAGTGCTATCTATTGAGGTGTATAAGCAGTTAGCTTAGAAGCCATGTTTAATTTTCACATACATAAAAATTTGAAAAATAGGACTGAATGCTTAATCTTAGGGTTATTGCATAAATTTTCATACGACTCTGATTGCTGTTATGAATATCAGTCATAAGGTGCCTGTTACAGTGGGATGTAGGATTCCTGGGTGCACTGGGGCAAGTAACTGAGGATCAGCACAGCAGTTTTCAAGCTCACATTTATTGTTTGCTGCGTTCAGTGGCAAACGACTTATAAGCAGTTGGCTCATGGTATTGCAGATCAATACATGAGTATTGGTTTTGCAATACTGGTGAAACGCATGTAGCTTTGATCATACCCTTTCATAAATTTCTGAGAGCCTGAATTCGAAAATTCAGGAATGATTTTTAAATTCTGTGCTTTTAACAAGGATCCTCTGGTTTTTGCTCTCTTATTTACGTTGCATGCAGTTCATCTATGGACCCCTTCAAATTCTTCAGTTTGATTTATGGATTATGAATCTGTTTATAATTGCAAAATATGAGTAAAAGATCCTCACACGCCAAGGGTAGAACCAAAAGGAAAAGATGATTAAACACTCTCACTTAATCTGCACTTACTTAAAATCAGATGTGGGGAAAAAGTGGGAGACTATTGTTTGTACCCACGACAGTAAATGCTTTAGGATGAAACATTACTGCTTTTACATCCTTCCTCCCTCCTTTTTTCGGTTACATTGTCTTGGATAATTAGTAGAATGGTTGGTGAAACTTACCTGTAAAACATTGATGGTTTTTAAGTTTTCTTGAATTATTGTAACTACCATATGAGCACTATTACATATAAATGTTTATAAATAACTAAAGCTGAAAAAAATCAGTTCCTTAAAACAAGATAGTTTGTGTGTTTTAAAAAATAAATTTCAAATGCAAAAGAGAAAAAAACCAAACCAAATTTCTTAATGAAGATGATCTTGCAAGCAGGCTTTATTTTCAATGTCTTTTCTACTCAGCTGTATCGCAGTGACAGTGACAGTTCAACCCTGCCAAGGAAGTCCCCTTTTGTCCGGAATACTTTGGAGAGACGGACTCTACGGTATAAGCAGGTACGCCTAGGAAAATGATCTTTAGATTTCATTAAGTTGCTAAAACACTGGTACTTTTATACATAAGAGCTTTAGATGTCTGCAGGTACATTCTGATCCTTTTAGGAAATGTACAAAACTTCTGCAATGTAATTGGGGAGGGAGGGGGTCCAAGTTCTGGGTTTGTTTTGGGTTTTTTAAGCTAAAAGGTAGACTTAAAGTAGTTAAATAAGGTTGTGAACAATTTTAAAGGAGGGAAAAAAGTGTGGCAGACAAAAATTACTTTAATGGGGACTGAGTTTATATTTAATTAGATGCAAAGTTTGATAAAGCTTTCAAATCTAGTATATGATGCAGGGTGCAGGTTCAGAGACGTGTGTGAATGTGACATTAAGACATTCATCTCCCCTCCCATGCAGCCTAACAAATAATAGTATTTGAGACTCAAGTATTCAGGAAAGAATAGGTTAAGCTCTCCTTTTGCCCCTATGCCATTCCTCAGGCTGTCAAACAAGTTGGCAGAGAAGGGCAGATGAGGCATTAATGTTGTGTATATAAATTACATAAAATGTAGTCTGGTCAGCAGAAGTTAATGCCTTGCTGGTATAGGCAGGCAGACAGCCATGCCTCCCATTTTGATTCAGAATGTATCTTAAAACCAATATTGAATGAAGCCCTTTAAGAGGTGTCTTGCTCAGTACAGTATTTTTCCGATGTCATGATGTCATTGAGTTTTTCTTATTGCATCCCTTTTATTATCATCATAGCATGGAATTTTAGTCCATAAACTTCATTAGGTAAATATTTGTAAATGGAAAGGAAACTGTAAAAGGAAGTAGTAGAAAGTATTAATTGAAAAACATAATGTATAGTACAGAAAACCCCTACAGCTATCTAGACTTTTCTGGGGGATGTAAATAATCTCTAAAACTTCATGTGGAAAAGATTTTGTGTGTGAAGTAAGTACAGAAAATGTATGGTCTATAGAGCTAAAGACAGACCAGTAAACTATGTTGAGAGTAATATATTGTGCATTTTGTTTGAATCCTAATAACTCAACAGTCCTGCAGATCATCTTTGGCTGAACTTATGGCAAGGACATCCTTAGACCTGGAGCTGGATCTCCAGGCATCCAGAACTCGACAGAGACAGCTGAATGAGGAGATATGTGTTTTAAGAGAGTTGAGACAGCGTCTGGAAGATGCCCAGCACAGAGGGCAGACAGATTTACCCCACTGGGTCCTTCGGGATGAGAGATTCCGGAACTTGTTGAAGGAAGCAGAAAGGCAGGTATGGTAATATGACATAAGCACTCCTCAGAAACTTCTGGTTTCAAAATGTCTTCATTTTGATAAGATGTCTAAAGAGCTGTTTGTACAGAATCTCAAACAGTGAATGTTTTTTCTTTATTCTTGAAGTTAGCACAATAAAAATTATTACATTGAGTATTACCAAACTGTGTACTTATTTGAGGACAATTTTTGGAGAATGGCACTATTTGCCAGTGGCACTTTTTGTTTTGGATTTTTGTTTATTTGTTGTTCATTTGTTTTTGTTTAGGTATTTGTTATTGGAACTTTAATAATTTTCTTTCTTCTGGTATTTGAAAGAAACTTTGCTGATTTGATATTTATTCTTTTACAAGTATTTGGAATATTCCCTAAGTATGTGATTTTTTTTTTTTCCCCTGTTCTTGGAGAAAGAAGTTATGGACAAAGGTGGCAAAATTGCACAACAGACAAAACTGTCATTGGGTTATCAGAGACAAACACTGAGCCTAAATTTATAGTAAGATCTTGTTTCATGGATCTTTGTGCAGTAGATTTTGTTAATTTATAATGTGTCTTTCTGAAGAGCATTAATAAGTGAAACAACTCAGTCGTCTGCATTTATAGTTCTTAGATGATTTCAGACAATGTACTTATGTGGTTTTGCTGTGGTGAGTGGGGTAAAAAAATCCATTGTTTTAGTGTGAATATTCTTGTGTTTTATTTATTCACATGCCCATTTTAAGCATTATAATCTTGTTTTCAGACCAGACAGACCAAATTTGAACATCACCAAGAGCAAGCAGCTGAAAAGATGCTAAAGAAAGCATCAAAAGAAATATACCAGTTGCGTGGGCAAAATCAGAAAGAACCTATTCAGGTGCAGACTTTTAGGTAAGTGGTAATGCGTACTGAAATAGCATAGCAACAATTCATTAGACAGGTTAAAGCTTTCTGAAACATTTAGCTTAAATTTTTTGTGTCTTTTGATTTTAATCAGAAGTAATTAACCAGTAATTTAACCAGTAATTTTAAACTGTATCTGGATTTGGACATGAGTTTCCTTTGAATGCTTTGTTCTGCAAAGAGCCAAAGCTAAGGTAAAATTGCAGGGTTACAATTCTAGTACACGTGAAATTAAAAAAAAAAAAAAAAAAGGCTTCAAATGCAAACATAGCTTAGGTGATTCTTCCAACTTAGCCTAGTTGCTATGAAGTCCAAATGATGTGTCAGTTCTTCAGTACAAGCCTGTGGGCATAAATAGTCTGTTTTATGTAATACATATAAATTACGAGTAACACTCTCCCTAAAAATTACTCAGTAATATTGGAACTTTCTTTCAAGAAGCCTTTTCTTTGGACTCTGTTTCCAGAGTTGCCATCTTTTTTTGCCATCTTTTTTCCCCCTTCTTTTTTGTAGATGTTATTTGCAAAATGTACAAGGGTGAACTTTGCATTGCAGAACTTGTCCTGTGAAGCCTTTTTATGATTAACTATGGCTGAAGTTCAGTGAGTTGTATAAAGCTTCCACCTAGGTTTTCAAAAATAGTAATTGTGTTCAATGGAAAGTTGCCAGAAGTATATAGTGAGGTTTAGTAGTTTTTGGAACTTTGTTGTACTCAAATAAAAGACCAGTTCAGTACATAAGTAACAAATACTAACCATTAACCTGAGTAAAGAAACCATGTTCTTGTGGGGAGGAGGGGGAACATAGGCATAATTTTATTTACTTCCTTTTTCTCTTGTTTTGATCACAGAGAGAAGATAGCTTTTTTTACAAGACCAAGGATTAACATACCTCCTCTGCCAGCTGATGATGTATGACATGTTGCATTGTAAACATGAAGTATTTATCGCTTTTATTTTAATGAAGTTCTTAGATTAGACAAGTTTCTTTAAAAAAATTGTGCAAAAGCTAATATACACGTTTTGTAAAAAATAAAAAAAAGTAAAAAAAAAGTAAACATAAACAAAAACATATATATAAATATATATACATATATATTTTATAATAGCGACTGCAACAAGGCTTGGTTTTTCCTTGTTGTGAAACTGACATCTCTGAAGACAACTTATTTTATAAAAGATCGACTATCCTGTTAAGAGCGTGTACAGTTTTTATGCTGTTTTATTTGACTTAAAGGCTGGAAGACAGAAACAAAGTGAGTTCAGGCAAATTCACTGTAGTGTAATTTATTTATAGTGCCTTTTTTCCTTGAAGGAAAATACCTACTTTAAGATGTATTTTAAGACTGAAATTTTGTTCCTCAGTATTTGTCATACAGTAGAATGGAACCATTGAGCTGGTTTTGTTTCTGATACCTGAAATGAAAATACTATGTTCTAAAATTGTCACTTTTTCAGCTTTATTATCTGTAGCTTATTATGTACATTGTATTCTTTAGCACTGTCTGTGTTATAGCAAAATATTATCACCTGCAATGTGTTTAACACTAATTAGAAGTGAAGTTAAACATTGCAGAATTCATTTGCATGTTCTTACTGTGCACTAATAGATTGTTTTCATTTCCGTTGTGTCTAAAGTATCTTTATATTCTTAACTAGATCCTCAGTTTAAACGGGGGAAGGAAAAGGGTGACAGGTCTTTGTTTTTCTGTTTAATGAAAAGGGAATTAAAGTAGCAGTGTGAGCTAGCTGTGTGGAAAGCCTGCTAATGGACTATTACAGTGATTTCTACAGTTCTACAGATTCTCATCTGATTCAGGAAAGCCACACGTGTTCTGATTTCAGAAAGCAGCTGCTTTAATAAGGGTGCTTAAACACATGTTCATCCTAAAGGATGTGCTTTGCGATTACTGTAAGCAAGTTCTGTTGAACAGTGACACTTTCCAGGGGAAGGTGTATAATTCTGGAAGGTACAGCTCACTTGATTGCTAGCTGGACCAGCTAAAATCTGGTAAGAATTAATTTTATTTGTAACCATCCGTTTTAATGAAAGACTGTCACCCTAAATTCCCGAGAATGCCAGTTTTGTATCCTTGCATCCTGCAAGTATGTAAAAATACTTCTTTACTAAACTACTATAATAGAGTTTCTCATATTTTTCTAATTATACATTACCTACAAAGAGAGGTGCCCAACACAAGATTGACTTTGCAAATTACTGGAATCTCCCCGAAGGAACATGATGTTGTCTTTTAATTAAAGATCAAATTGGTTCCAGATTTTTATATATCAGGAAATCAAAACAACAAAGGCCACAAACTAAACAGACCTATCAGAATATTTTCAAATATTTTGTAAGTAAGTTTCCTTTGTGAGTTTCAACAACTTAGACTCTGTTACCTTGTCAAAGGTCAGGAAAACATGGAAGAAAAATTGAATTACTTTTACTTATCCATGCTGAGGCAAAAATTAATGGGGAAAAAAAGATTGTAAGCATAAATATTAATTAACACAGACATTTAAGGTAGTATTTGCTGTTTCCTAATATGGCCTATAGTCACTACAGGCATCAAGTGTTGCAATCATATAGCAATTTATGTGAAATTGAAGTATATTTAGCATTTATCATGCTATTCATCCTGAAGCCTGTTTTGCCAGTAAGTTTTAGGGGTGTATATTGGGTTCCTTGGGCACGACTAGATGAATTCAGAAACTATGCAGATAAAAACCAAATCATGTGAGAAATTTTTAGTGTTTGGGTAAAAGTCTAGGGCCAGCAAGCTTTTCAGTGCTCGTTACTTTAAAAGACCAGTTAGTCAGAATTTCGCTTCTCATTTCCAGGGGAGGCTGTCACACAGCAGTGTTTATGCAGAGTTACCATGCAGTGACACCAGAAGTGCTTGCTGTGTATTAAGAACAGACAACACCATGTGAGTCTGGTCAGGTACTGGAAGGGGTTACCCAGAGAGGTGGAGCACTCTGTCCATACAGTGGATGAGGACTTAACTGGATGTAGCCCAGAGCATCCCAGTCACATTAGGCCTGCTTTGAGCAGGGGTTGGGGTAGGGACCTTTTTTCCACCCTACATTGTTCTGTGACTATAACCAAGGAGCAATGTCCGGTGGTCTCTCTGTCCGGGGGTTTTTAAATTGTGACTGCTGTGAGATGTTGTCGGTGTATCTTGTGGGTCTGTGATTCTGACTGCTGTAATGAGTTCTGTCTTGATGTGGTAATGAGTTATCATATTCAATATTCATCTCTCTTGTTTTTGTCACAGTTCTGTATGATTGTGTCATTTTTGTATTATTTGAAAGTATTTCTTCTATAAAATAAAATAATTTGCCATAAACAGAAAAAGGGTTTTCTTGTATGTCAAAGACATTTTTGAGTCTTTTATATTTGCTGCATTCCTGATGCTTTCATGACAAAGATCATATTTTGAGTAACACTATCATTTAGGTTAATGTAATGAATTTTCAAATAAAGGTAAGAGAGGAAATCTGGGAAACTGAAGACTTAGAGGCGTTATACTAAAGAGCTGAAAGAGATGCAGAGTAAGGAATGGCAGGTATGTTCTTCTGAGTGCTTATTACTCATGAGAAGTTGACAGCTGTATCAGAAGCTTGTAGCTGAATATTCCCAGAATTCTTGGGTAGCTCCACTTACAACATGTTGAACTGCCTTTTTTTCATAACAAACATTTGCACTTTCTAAATTTGTATTGAAAGCAAGCTGACATTATTAGTTCTGTAATATCTTACTTATGATTAATTCCAAGGTGGAAACCACTCAGGAGAATACTGGTTGATGTTTTTTGGCTGGAGTTTACTGCTGCTTTCACAAAGGAAACATTAAATCTGCATAGTTACAGAAAGACCATTTCTCAGTTTCCCTCTGCAACCCTAAGCTGCAGGAGCACAGGCAAAATCATAGCAAGGACATGTGACTCCTGTCTCTCCAGTATTTGCAAGGCATCAAGGGTATGACAGAGTTTAGGTTATTTTTAAACTGTCTTCTAGAAATAGGCATTTGGAACAGCAACCGTGCCTATCTTGCGGCCGTCAGGAGCAACAGCAGAAGCTGTAATGGGTACGTCGGGTTGGGTTTTCTCTTGTAAGAACAAAGTCTTATTTGTATTTCTTCCTGCAGTCCTTTTAAGCACTTTGCAGGACTTAAAGATAAGTGCAGTATAAGAAGAAATTTTTTAAAATGAGTTAGATGAATGTTTTCAGTGGATATAAAACTGAAGTTTGAATTTCTAGGGAAGAGGGCCCATCACAGCTTGTTTTGACCCCAACCTCCTTTATAACGATAGTGGTGTACATCTTTGAGAGGAAGAAGCATTTACAGAGGGACTTGAGAAACTGCAAGCTAACAAAAGCCAGAGCAGCCTTTTCTAAAACATTGTGTGAAGAATATATTTTTTTCCTGAGATCACACAATTGACTGGGTATCATTGAAAGAAAATACCAAGGAGTAAAGTTGATTTGATTTTGGAATCTGTAAATGCCAGTTAAATAATTTTCTTGCACTTGGAAAATCTCCGTATTCTTGGATTTAAAAGCTTTTTAGGAGCTGGTTCTGGTTCCTTACGATTTTTGAAAATCTCTTACATTTGAGCATACATATTTATTGTATTTTCAATAGAGAATCAGGTATTCTGTCCCTTTAGTTTGTCTGCAGTTTGACCATCCAACTACAAATGTACTTCCAGTAGGAGATTTAATGAGATCATTTGGTAATCACAGAATCACAGAATAATAGACAAGATAAAAAGAGGAAATTAATTTAGGAAAGTCTGTCCAGGAAAAAAAATGTAGGATTGAGACCCTTACACTAATTTGTTAAGTGTCTAGGGCACAGTGTTTGTGTTCAAGTGTGTGTCTGGCATAGAAGTTCCCAGGTGCAGATGTTTCACCAAGTAAATGCTACTTCCTGTTTTCCGTATTTTCCTCTCATAAACTGATTGAAGGAAATTGCAGTTGTATTATCAAGAAAATAAATCAAGTGCTCAGTGTTTAGCTTCCTTCACAAATTCAATTGGCCTATTAATACTGATTTTAAGGGGCACAAAGAACAGACGCTGGCAGGAAGCTGGGACTTGTATCACTTTTCCACATTTCACTGACATGGTTATAAAGGCCTGGGGCTGTTACTGATCTATGAATGGTAGAGGATTATGATCTGCTGTGCTGTGTGTGAAGGGCATAATCAAACCTTTTCTCTAAAGCCTTGCTTCTTGCTCCAGAAGAAGGGTGTGGGAACTACAGATGAAGCAAGCTAAGTGTTCAGATTTCACAATAAAATCCCACGTGTGTGGGTTTTGCATGGCGAGTCCATGTCAGAAATACATGGCACATCCATAAATTACTGCTCAAACACACTGGGACAAAAAGGTCTTCCAGAACTGTGTTCCTTCGACTTTGAACTGAGTGGGAGTCACTTATGTGCCTTCAGTTACCCGTGAGTATTTTCATGGGTGCTTGTGCAAGACCTCCCTCTACCCAGCTGTTGCATCTGCTTGGAAAGCCCCTGCCTGGTTACCTGTAGGGGTAAAACCAGTCTGCACAATACTCAAATGCAGGAAGGTGAGCAGTAAGGTGAATGTCCTGAAGTACAACACACTGCACATATACAAACATGCATAGGGTCTTCAGAAAGAACAGTTACAGCCTCTGCCTTGCAGAATAAAGCCCTAGTGGCTTGTACAAAATCTGTGCAAATCAGAACTTTGGAAATTTTTATCTCGTAGAAATCAAATACATTGCTGAGTATGATAAAATTCTTGAACACTCCCCTTGCCCCTCAAAAAAAGAAAAAAAAAATTACAATTGAGATGCTATATGCAATTAACCAAAATGTGAAAGTCAGGCTAATTGCCTTTTCAAAAAAATATTTTAGGAAGTTCTAGCTTTTCAATACTTGGGAAAGCTTAAGCAGATGTTTTGAAAAGGAAAAGTAGACTGGCATGTAGGAGAGGGTCTTTCAAGAAGTGACAGCTGCATTGAAGAAAAGGCAGAAGGGCTGCAAGTGGATGGATGGATGGATGGATGGATGGATGGATGGAGAGAATTAAGAAGCGAAGGTAACAAGGATGAAACAAACATTTGAGGGAGGCTTGCAGAGCATGAGTATGACACACAAGACGGAGGGAAGTCAGTCTGGGTAAGCTTGAAATGCAGTGCCAGGAAAGGAAAAATGCAAGGAATGGTGAAATTGCAGTTTGTCTCATTTCCAAGGTGCTGTGACTACATATTTCACAGAGCAGCAACCTGGGCTGCAGAGTCTCCAGGAGTGCTTGCTGGCTTGCACACATCATACTCCCTACGCTTTTACCTCGTGAAAAATGTGAATGTTGTTGCTGTTGCAAAAACTGCACAGAACGATTAGCTTAGGTTAGGGAGGGAGAAAAGCAGCATGTGTTCCAATGGTGACGGAATCGGCAGGGCAGGGTAAAGAGGCTTGCAGTTTAATCCCGCAGGATTGCAGGCTGGTGCGGCTCCCCCGATCAGATATCCTATAGACGGAGGATGCAGTCACATGATTGTTACTGCTTCCTCCCCATGACATCGCTGCTGGTGCAGCCATACCACCCAAGGAAGGATGCTATTAAAATCATTGGGATTGGGCTAAATGATGTTGCATTGCAGGTAAGCAACATAATTCTTCGAAAAATCATTTGCCGTTTGCTCTTGTGCTGCAGTCCTAGAGCTCCAGTTCCGTCGGGCAGGATTTCTGCTGGCAAATAAAGCGGCACGTTTTCTGTGCAAGCAGAGGGTTTGCAGGTGCAGAGGCTGCCTGCTGGCTCTGTGCTGATCTGCCGGCTGACATCTCCAGTAGAAATGCTGCCAGATGGAGCTTTATAGCTAAAGAAGGCCCTTTGTTCCCTGTATTTTCCAATGGCTCCTTCGGGTGTCTGCGGAATTCTGTATTTACGTGAGCAGCCATCATCATTCAGTCGTGCAAAGAGAGCAGCAATAGTGTTTTGCTTGCATCCCCTGCCTTTTTTTCCTGGGTGCTTAAAGGAAGTTGCTGTTGTGTCTAAGCTTATAAAGGAATGAGGATTAACTTGCTCGAGGGGTTACGATGTGTATTTGAGGAAAGAGGCTTTTCCTTTATTGTTAATTTTTGCTGATGTGGTTTCAAAGCACCTAGTCTGACAGGTTTCCTGCATAATTTGCTGTAGTAAAAGGTCGGTTTTTCCTTGTCCTATATAAACGTGAAAAATCCTTTTCCAGAAGGAGCATAGGAGATGACAAGCGTATTTTTGCTTTCTTGTAAAATGCTGATCACCAGAAGGCTGAAAAATCCGCAGTAAATTGTGCTTTTTGACTTGATATTTATGGAAGCAAAGTCCAGAGTCTGTGTTCCTGGTGTGGGTGTTTAATTAGGTGCTCTGTACAAATACATGAGCATAGATCTGTAAAGGGAAAAAATGGTGACTCTCCTGTGGGGCTTTTTTTCTGTATAGCTTTTCAAATATATTTTAGGGTTTTAAAATTTTAAATTTTTTTTACTTTATTGTAATGCAAATGTTACAATGTGAAAAACAATTTTTGAGCTGATACTAGTCAGAAAAGAAAATTATATATCTATATTTTTAACAATTGTGATAAATAATTCTATGCCTTTGCCAGAGAACAGAGGATGACTCAGCTGCAGCTTCATCAGGCAGAGTCAGGTGACTTTTTACTTCTGGTCTACAGGAAGAATTTTTTTATTCTTCCAAATCCTGTTCTTTGTTCAAATAATTTTTTTCCCACTGTTGGAAAAATCTGAAAATTTGGCAGGCCTAGAATCTGTGTGCTCACCCATACCTTAAGGGGGAATGTTTTGGATCTCCTGTGCTGCAGTAGATTGTACATCCTAGTGAGGAGTAAATTCTGGTTTCCAGTGATCAGGTCTGCAGTTGTGTCAGGATCAGAAAATAAGGTGTGTGGGAGGGGAAAGTAGATAATGAATTACTGAAGTACAAAAAGACGGTGGTTGTTCCAAACTGAAAGAAAAATAAATTTCAATTTTATTTTTCTCCAGCAGAACTGCTCCTGTTTTTTCAAGACTGAGCCTCTGAAGTGATAGAAATACAAACCTGTTGCTGCATGAGGTGATGGGGGCGGGGGGGGAGATTGCATCCTGTTGGTGCCAATGCTGGATTTCTTCTCCTTGATTTCCCCTGGAGTCAAGGCTGGCTTGGTTCTCTCCAGCACTGGCTGTGAGCCAAGCTGTGCCCTTGCTCACCAGGCACTCTGAGACTTGGCTCTTTGCTGATGCAAGGAGCACAGCAGGGCTGCCACGCTTGGGTTCTACAAGGGTGATGGGTTCCCCCCCTACTCCGGAGCATATGGAAGTGCCCTGTGGAAAAATGTGCCGGGCAGTGGTTCTCCTGCTCTCTCAGTTTGAGTCAGACATCTTCTGTGCAAGAAGACAAGGCACCAGCCTGATGTGTGTGCTGGGAGCCCTTGGAAATTAAGGACTTGAGTGCTCTAAGAATTACTTAGTATAAAAGGGGGACCCTGGGGACATCCCCAGCTGGAAGGTGCTCTCCCTGGCAGCATCCCTGGGATGCCGTGCAATGGTTCCAACACGTGGCTGCAGGGGTGCTCAGCCCCTGTGCACATCGGGGCCTCTCTTACGAAGGTTGTACCTTTTCAAAGAGTGGCTGGTTGCTTTTCAGCAGGGACCAGAGGAGAAGGAGATGGGGAGCATTGACCCTGGGTTAGAGAAATTCCTCTTTGCCTGAACCGAACAGGCTCCTCGGGAGTTCTGTAACCTCCCAGGGCTGGGAACTGCTTCTTTGTGAAGTTGTTTGCTGCCCTGAAGGGGAAAGTGAGCTGGATCGTGACTGTGGCCAGGTGCTATAGCAGGGGGAAAGGGGATGCTCCCAGCACCCAGTCTCCTCCACAGTGCAGAGCCATCTTGCTTGTGTTGGAGGCTGGTGGTGTGTGGCAGGAGCCTCTCCGGGCCTGAACAGCTCCTGTTCATCCTGGCTCAGCATCGTGCTCAACCCTCAAAAGTGGTGTGATGCCCGGAGGTACCAGTCCTTTTCCTGATTGCTTTTGCCATCACTCTGCAGCTTGCAGGGTGCCCAACAAGGGTGTGTGTGTGTTAATTTTTCCTCTTAGTGAAATGGGATCAGGTTGTAGAGAAGGAGTCTTAATTCACTTCTTGTGTGTGTGTGTACATACACACCAGGTGTTGGGTTTTTTCAGCTTTCTTCATCTCTAGCCCAGCAGAACCAAAAAATCTCACATGATTATTAATGTCAAAAGAGAGACTCTGGCAGGGTTACACTAGGCTGCTACTCCTAAAGCACTTTTAACATTTTGCTCTTAAGCATCACCCCAAGGGAGGGGTTTCCCCATGTTGCAGAAGCAGGAGCTTCCTCTCAGCGGGATGAAGTAACTTCTCTATAGCTGTGCAGCCCATTGGCATCAAACACAGCAGTGCAAACCAGTGCCCTGGGAACCAAAACACATTGCCCTCCTTTGTGAAAATGACTCACAACCTCTGCTCAGATCACGAGAAGTGACATGGTAGAACCAGATTAATGGCTTTTCCAGTGTGGGTTTATCAGCTTTATTTCAAGCTGAAGGCTTAAAAGGGTTTTCAGCAAGAGGTACATTGAGTGCCATTGAACATCCCATTTCAGGAGAGAGCTGTTTAGGAGTAACTGTATACCAAGCCACTTCCCTTCTGACAGTGCAACTCTGCTCTCTCTGAATTAACTTGCTTTTTTTTTTTCCCCAGTTCCAAACCTGTTTTTCCCCCTTAATCTTAAAATTTTCTGAATGAAGAGGAAAAGAGGAGCACTGGAACCCCAAATCTGCTCAGCTGTATGTGGCATGAGGAGGAAAACTCTGTAGCACCCCTGACTCTTCAGATGTGACTTAAAGCTCTGTGGCAGTAAAAGCCATGGGTTCAGAAGGGAAATTTACCCTCTTTTCTTGTGAGGAAGAGGACTTGAGGGAAACCAAGAATAGAAACCATACATGCCCCTACACTGTTAGGACTGGTTTCCAGGATGTCCTGTCTCCTGAAATGTAGTTTCTTACTCAGAGGTTGAAGGCTTTCAGAGTTTTACCTAATCAAATCTTGTTTCCTTGAAGAAATAATGGGGTGTGGGGTTGATACAGTTCATGGGGCTCATCTGCCCAAACTTCTGGCCTGTTAGCAGAGGAGCATCCTTTAACAGAGACGTTTCAGCTCAGTTTCAAAAGTGCAGATGGATGTTCCAGAGGCAGTGACGCTTCCCTCCTGCTTTTTTCACAGCCTCAACATTTGCACTTAACAAGTAAATTTATTGGAGGGACCTTTAAGACTCACTGGAAACAGAGATGTAAGTTTAACATTTTTTTATACAGAGCCAATTTTGGCAAAAATTCCATTTGGAGCTTGCAGGAACAGAGCTGGGATTTTTATTTCCCCTTGCCTTCCTGACATAACTCAGCAGCTGAACTAATTTGGCTCAGACTTTCGAAGCAAACTTGAAGGGGGAGCAGGCACATGATATTTCATACCAAAAGAAGTTCGTTTCTAAAGGGAGAGTCATCATGGGAGGGAGCAGGGAGCAGAATGCTTACCCCTCAGAGGAAGAGAATGCCTCCCAGGAGGAGAAAAGGAGAAGAGGGAGTCTGGCTGTGATGGGAGGGTGGGAAGCCCTGTTGGTTGGGTATCAGCTCCCGGCGTGCCCTGTGTGCCCTGTGTCACCCCGTGCCTCCCTCCGCCTGTGCTCCTGGCCAGCGCTGCTCTCACCCCGTGAGCATGTGTGCTGGCTGAGGAGGGGCAGCTGAAGGCCCCCGGAGTTTGGTCAGAGCAGTGCCTCAGTTTTCTGCCATTTATCCCAAATGTTCCCTCCTGCCTTTCCCTTCTCTCCCAGGTCCTCTCCACTGTGATCTGGTGCCCTGCGTTTTTTGAGCTCTGCTGTGGCTTCGTAATGTTTTCCATAGAGGTTATTCAGGGTAAAGCTGCACATCAAAGATGTGACTGTATTTAACTTGACCACATTATCATAGCTGGAAACTCCATAATATGTGGTGGTGGGGCCACACAATAAAAGGCTGCAATATTTTACTGTACTGTTTCTGATACTGCAGCCTGCCCGTGCTAGCGTGCTGAGAGACTGAGGGTTTGGAGGGCTATTTGCTTGTATCTGGAGGCTATGCAATTAGTCCTTGAATTGTAGGAAAGGCATTTGCCAATTTTAATATCTTGTCTTTCCTCTGTATTTTCTCAATTTACAGGGAAAATTTTTTCCCGTATTGTTTCCAAAAAAGGTCTGTAAGTGGGTCCAGCATTTCCAACTTTTTCCACGAGTCTGAACTTGATTACTCTGATTCAAGGCCATTCTAACACCTTTTTATAAACTTCATCATTAAGACAGAAGGTCAATAACTTGTTTGGCTTGTTCAATCTGAAGCTTCTAAGTTGAATAATCTTAAATTGCATGTGGATATTTTTCAACCTATAGAAAATCACCCATTTAACTTGCTGGGGATTCAGTCTACTTGCTTTTGCTGAGGACTTCTTCCTTGCAAAATCACCAAACAGCATCTTACTTCTTGTTGAGAAGAATGTTTGATAACTGTTTACCTGTCTCCTATATCCTGTGTGATATCATGTTGCCATTTCTAAATCATCTTCTGCATGGCAGGTGGTGGAAGGGGAATTCCATCCACACCACCTTGGCCTTCCTGGCTCTAGGCTAAGCAGACCTCAGTCTCTGACCCCTCCCCAAAAGACACACACCCCTAATCATCTCCCTGTACTTTTCATTCATGTCTTTCATGGTGACCCTGTTAAATAATCTTGCTTGCTGCCTCCTCAGCTGTCAGGCCCATTTTCTCTGGCCAGGTGGTGCTGAAGACCTGTGGTGTAACCGTGCTCGGCTCTAGGAACTTTCTGCCTCAGCCTTACCCTCTTAGGCCTCTTTCTGCACACTGACTCTTCCAACCCGAACCATTCCATGATTCTGTGATTCAGCTCACTCTGCTGGCAGCACTGACCTGTTTGCCTGGATTCAGGCCCTGTGAGGAGAGTGCTCTGGGTCCATCTCTGTGACTGGGTCTAAATTCCTTGGGAGTGGGGACAGATGGATGCTGGGAGAGCACCCAGCTCTCGGGAGGAGGTGCCTTTGCTTGACAGATCACCTTGATCAGGTAATGGCCTGAGGCTGGGGCACCATGCTTGGTCCTTGGAACAGCCAATGCAAGTATTTGGGGCACAGAGTGGCAAACCATCTGTCAGTGCAAAGGGGTCTGGAGATGATGGCCATACTACTACTATAGAAAATAAATATGTGTTTAGTACTACTATACTGCTGTAGAAAATAAATCCCAGGGATTTTCACAGCCCCCATGCTCCTTCATTTTTGCAGTAACTGCTGTCATGTCACGCCACATGAGCACAGCTCATCTGACCAACCATTCAGGTCAGTGGTGGGCTCAACTATGATGGAGTCATGATTCAAAAACTTTGTGTCTGGAGTAGTATCTCCTCTGTTTTATCACTGTAAGTGTGTTGGTACTAGAGCATAGAAAAGCCCTGAGACACACCGTGTTCTCCTTTGGTGTGTTGGCTATTGCATGGCACATTTGTAAAACATGGAACAGGTGATGCTTTGGACACCCTGAAAAAGGTACTCCAAATGTGAATTGAGAAACTTGCAAACTAAACTGGCATTTAGGCTTCTGTTTTCTTCTCCTAGCCTCTTGCCAGGTTCACTTTATTCTTTATACCACAGGAGAGGCATTTGCTGCCTGCATCCTGTCGCGTTTCACGTAGCAACCCCCCACTTCAAGGAAAACAGCAAAGAGTGTAGGTGAACGTTTGTTTGTCTGCTAGAAACATTTGAAGTGTTGAAGTAATTCAGTAACTGTGATCTGTTGAAAGTAACTTGAAACTTGTTGGAATTGCATTAAAAATCATACTGCCTGCCTCAGTGCAATGTATCCAATTAAAACAGAAAACAGGATGAGGAGAACATAGCATGGAACTAGCATCTAGGAGCAATAGGCCAGGGCCAAGACTTTTCCTTTGATGACTGTTCAGCTAGTTGTGTTCCATCAGTATACTTTTCAGCCTCTTTGAACGATGGGATGTTTTGGTCTGTGCTTGCCATGTCAAATACATTTCATATCTGATCAGTCAGCATACTACCTAGAATGTCAGTTCACTGATAGAGCTCTTCTGTCTGTGGCTTTTACATTTGCACGTGCTGTAACAGTGCTCTAAAGCTGAGAGTTTGTCAGCATTTTCACTGTAAATATGATTTATCGCTCTTCTATAAAACTTAGCTCCAAGCTGATCAAAGTCACGTGATGAGTTTACTCACTGTGAGACTTGCAGAAAAAATGTGACCCTGAATACAATAATACTATTCTCTTTTGGTTCTTCAGAAAATAATAAAAAGTGAGTAAATATAATGAGATCTGGTGTCTGTGTAGTACTGGCTGAGCTTGTTGGTGTGTCCTGGTCCATCAGCAGCTCCCTGTGTTTGCACCCTGGCTTCTGTAGTTTGCTTGCATGAATCTCTTCTTTGCTTCCCTTACGTGCTTAAAAATTATCTGGTTTCCTGCAGCCATAAAGCTTCACAGGCTAATATTTGGACCTTGACTGCCAGCTTGCTCTCATGCAACTCCTCTGACATTTGTAGGGTAACTCTTTCTGGCTTCAAAATACTGTGCACCAAGCATGGCTTGGGAGATCAGGAACTGACCACCAGATTGATCTGGCCCAAGATTTCTGGAAGATGTCTAGGGTTATGTGGCAGCCAGGAGAGCCTCCATCAGGAGGCACAATTGTCAGTCTGGCATTGTGACCTCTCTTGATTTGTGACTCAGTCCCTGCCAGGACTTTGCTGTGTCTACAGGATCGCACTGGTCTGGTATGGCTCTAAATCCAGGGAAGTCTGCTAACCAGAACCCTGTGAGTTCCAGAGATAGGTGGTTCAGTCAGGTTTCTTTTTTTTCTAGTTCAGTTTCTAGAAAGAACCTGTTTGCAATTATTAAAGCAGCATATTGACACAAGCATTCAGTTGTAGGTAGTAAGCTAGTTAGTAAAAATGAGTGCTCGTTGTTAAGGCTCTCTGCTGTATTGTAGGGAATAAAATGGCTGATGGAATTCAAAGTGGAGAAAGGCAAATCAAAGGGGAAAATGACCCCAAGAGATTACAGAATGATGGGCTCCAGACTGGCCACTGTCTCTCAGGGAGTCACAGCAGACTGCTCAGTGTTGGATGTCTGCCCTAGGAAAAGCTGGTGGAGTGCCAGAAATTATTAGGAAGAGAATATGGGGACTAAGCAGGAAACAGCCCTTGCACAAATTACGTTGCATCAGCATCTGGAAAAGTAGTGGAAAGGACAGCAAGGAAGTCTAAGGCATGGAACAACAAAGGGACAAAATATGTATGTTAGACAATTCCTCAGCAAGACTCAACACCTTTCAGTGTGTACAATAAGCTCTGTCAGAGCATCCAAATCTCTTAGATGCTCAGGTGTGAGAAGCTGCATTTTGTAATTCTGCAACGTTTTCTTTTGAAGTGTTAGTGTTACACTCATTAGGTCAGGTGAAGATGTCTACCTCTGACAGCTCTTTGTGATCAATAAACAGAAATTATCACTTCTGGGAAGTAATCACTCTCATTCTGATGTAAATAGTTCATTTCCTGTCATCAGCTGTGAAAGGAGGCTAGGTTTTAGTGTCCAGAGTATAGTGCAGATTTCTCATGCTAGATGAGACAACCAGCACCATGGCTGTTCATGCTTTTGCCATCATTGGAGTGTATTGCTGCAGTACTCCTGGCTACAATTCATGTTTGGATGAAGTTAATTTGCCCTTAATTTATGTGTGTGAAAATATCTGTCACTGACTGATTGGTGTAAGGCTCCAGTTCTGCTGGCAGAACTGAAAGCATCTGCAAGCTTCACTAGGAGGGCAAATTAGCTCATCCTGACATAAACCTTGCAAATTATTACAGATGCCAAAGTAAGGTGAGAGAAATAAATGCAAAATAAAGAGAAAGAAAGGGATACTTATGGTGCTCAGTAATAAGATATAAGATGGAAACTCTGTAGTACTCAGTTCAAAGTGCTGTAGCTAGGTTTTTTGCATAATCTGATATCATGTCTCTGCTTTCAAAAGTGTAGTACCTGAAGTGAACTTTTAAGGCTGGCAGTCATCCAGTTCACTGCAATTTCCAGGTACTGGTATGCTACCTTGAGTTCAAAGTTTGTTTGTTTTCTTCATCTTCTGTGGCCCTGTGGTCTCTAGCACATTTTTTCTCTCCTTGGACATGTTGCGTAGCACGTATTTTTGGGGTAGATTCAGACTGAGATTGTAATTATCCTACATACTTGTGGTCTGGCCTGGTATTATCCGTCACAATACTGTCATGTGCTGGGCATCGACAACATACTTAAGCTATTTTTTACATGATATAACTAGCATGTTGGGTAATTTTCCTGTGATATGAAGGAAAACTTGGCAATGCTTTCAGTGCAAGAGTTTCCAGAAGTTTGTTTATTTAGCAGAGGATGCTGCCTTTTGCAGGCAGACAGTCTGAGCTGCATGTTTTTTACAGGTCCTTGTTTGCTGTATGGGAAGAATAGGGTGAAGTAAATGATCTGCAGAACATCACAATGTTATGAAGTAATAGCATTGTCTAATCCTTTCACCTCATTTCAGCTTCCCCTTCCAGTCCTCTTAAAAGACACTGAGCTCAAGGTCCCCTTGCAACTTCAGCTCCTGTTGTCAGCCTCGTCATCCCACCTTCAGATCTTCATTTCACTTAGCAAATGTGGGATCGTGCTCTCACCTGCATGGCGAAGTATCACTGTTCTCAATTGTCACTCCTCTTAACTTCTGCTTTTCAAATCATCCCCATCTTGTGGCAGCTTATTTGTGCTCTGCAGCGCTGCCTAGGACACCTGCTCTGCATTGAGTTTCCTTCCCCAGGCTGTGATTCACTTGCTTGGTTCTCTTTCAGACAAACATGCCATGGTTCTGGGAGATCACTTGATTTCCGTGTTTAAAAGGGTTTCTATTAATGGTGTAATGGTGATCTGCTGGTTGCCTGTAAGATAATGCTTTTCTCAGCTGCTTGTGCTCAGAACACTGTCTGTGTCATCCAAAATCCCTCTCATGGAGAGCAGAGACTGACAAAGCTGAGTGTTCATACTTATTACATTGCTAAAGACACCACTAAGGCAAAAAATTACATGGTGAGGTTTCAAATAAAACAGTTGAAAATGGGGAGGGGGGAAGAAAGAAGAAAGAGGGCTGAGCAGGGTATCAGGGTTTATGGACAGTCCACTAAAAGCTTATCTGCTACATTTTTGCCTGTTCCAATTACAGAGTTGGGAAATTTCCTCACAGTTTCAAAGATCTAAATTCTTGTGAAATTCCCATTTTTATACCTGGTGGAACAAAGTGGGTGGCAGTCGTTGGTGCCCTGCTGGCCTCATCAGTGACCAGCAAAAGTTACCTTGTGTCAGTCAAGGAGCTACAGGCTCTGCAGGATCTGTTCTATACAACCCTTAAGGTCTGTATATGTCCCCCTTCTTCTTGTATTTCATATATATTTCATTCTTCTTATATTCTCATACTCCTACATGCCTTCATCCAAATTCCCATCAAATGCCTCTGGTAACTGTTTGTTGTAGTCTGGGGACAGGTGTCTTTTATTTCCTCTCATGCTTTAGTAGGATATGTGGTGGATATTTCTCCCCCTGTTTTCTTAAAGCAAATATGAAGAGTTTGTGTGTGCCCCCCAGGACTACTGTTCATGCTGTCTTGACTTCCGGGCTCGTGGAGGTATTTCAGAAAACTTGGCTCTGAAATGCCTGACAAAGCTGCATGAATTCATTGACAAGTTTGCTTTTCTTCTGTGTACAGATCCTAATATGGTCAATGCAGGAGACATGAATGGTTCGGGCAACCTGATGGATTTTCTGGATGAGCCTTTCCCCGATGTTGGAACTTACGAAGATTTCCATACCATCGACTGGCTGCGGGAGAAATCGCGTGACACCGACCGCCATCGCAAGGTGACGGTGTCAGGCTTTGATGCATCACAGTCCCTGGCTTACAGCCATCCTGGTAGTGACAAAAATAAGTGTTTTTCCAAAGTTATTGCTTCCTACCTTGTTGCATGACTTGAGGAGAACTTTTAAATACATGGATGTGGGATGTCCTGAGTTTGTAAATATGAAAGGGCTGCTGCAACTTGATCAGATGAGCATCTCAGAATAAATTATTGGGACTGCAGGAAGTAGAGAGTAGAGAAATTGTATGCACCATCTAGGAGTTTAATTATTTTAAACATTGTACTCTAAAACTGTCAGCCTGAATCAGCAGCACATCTATATGTATGTTTAATTTCAGATTACAAGCAAAAGTAAAGAATCCATATGGGAGTTCATCAAGAGTTTGCTGGATGCCTGGTCAGGATGGGTTGTAATGCTTCTCATAGGACTACTGGCAGGTATGTATGTGTTAGTGCTACAGCTATGCCTGGAGCAGCTCACCCAAGCTGCTGCAGTACCATCTGCTTCTCTTTGTACTTCATTGTCTCTCCATTGATGTTTTTAGTTTTTAAGCTAAAAAAGACAACTTTGCATTCGTGGAGTTATGATCCGAAATAAAAATACCCACTTGCAAAGTCTCCTTTCAACTGCTGACCTAGAGAAAAATGTTTTCACCAGTAGAGGGATTTTTCTTTTGCTTTGGGAAATCTGCATTTTAGTGCTTCGTACTCGATGGACTACTTTGACTTTCTGAATCTTTGCTTTGCAGAAGTCAATTTTATTTATAGGATTTTGTTTCTTGTCATCACTTTAATTCTGCAAAGTAGAAAATATGATGTGGGGAAAACACTGGTCGTGGACACTCAAAGGGGAGCTTTATAAACTGCTATTTCCACTGGGTTATCTTCTTTATGTATGCCTGAAAGCAAAATAGTTTCATACTTGGTTTCAGGTCTGCTTCCAGGCCAGACAGACATTACATACTTAACAGTCTGCTCAAACTCACATGGCAAATTCATTAATTTCCTCAATTTCTCCTGTCTTCTCCTCAGTTTAGCACATCTTCCTGCTTGGAAAGCTGCACTTCTCTGACCCAGCTGAGACAGCTGCCATTTTTTATGCTTTTTCAGTGATGTCAGGGTGCTCTTGTGTTATGCTGCTTGGTAAAAGCACCATGTGAAGTTTCCCCGTTTCCAAGGGGTGATGGGAATTTCCTGCTCAGCATCTGTCAAATTAATATGTTTATTACAGTTGTTAGGAGCCTCAGAAGTACCGGTGAAGTTCTTGAGAAAACATTTCTGAAGTGGCATGTTTGGCAAATTATGTAATTTCATAGACATGTAATTGTTTCCACAAAAACTCTGTTGGGAGGGTGAGATGGGAAGAGAGTTTGATAGACTGATAGTGTACTACCAGGGCTGCTGAGTCCAGCCTGAAGGCCAGGGTTGGTCTCATCTGGGATGGAGAACTCTGCCTGCAAATAAAGTTAGAGCAAGCCCTTGAGGGCTCTAGTGACCTCAGTAATCCTCTCCTCATACAAAGAATGTGGTATACATGCACACACTCCCATTTTAGTAAAAACATCCCAGAAGGTTTAATTCAGTTCTAGTTTGCAATGAAACCTCAGGCTGAAATCCTCAAGGCTGTCAAAAGCCAGAGTCACTGTCCTCTGATAAACCCTAACATTGATATGTCCAGCTTGGGAATGGGGTTTGAGGGTAAACTAAACTGAGATCACCCTTTTCAATGACAAGGGTGCAGAGCAACCATTTTACCTCAAAGAATGAAACCAAATTAGTCAGGAATCTTAGCCAGGTTTGAGGAGGGAGGAGGTGGTGGTGCAGTCACGAGGCACTTCATGTTGTTGTCCTCTCTTCTTAAAATATTGTCTGCTGAGAGAAGTGAGCCTGCCACAAGGGCATCTGCATGATCAGATGGGATTGCATGGACCAGCTGGGCTCCTCCATGGTCCCTCCTCTGCTGAACAGGCAGAAGCTGCTGCTGCTCCAAGGGGAGTAGCCTGGTCAGTGGATGGACACTGGGTGAACCCTTGAGCAGCTGGGTCCAGGCATTACCAGAGGCAAGCAGAAAGTATGGGAAGGCATGGGAGAGAAAGGGGAAAGGGGCAGCAGCAGTACCCAGGACATAAGGGTCCCGTGCTCTTCCTGTGCTGGGCACAGAAAACAGCAAGATGGGACTCTTGGAAGAGGCTGGCAGGGGCTTCCCCAAGCTTCCAAAAGCACTTGGGTCTTTTACCCAGGCCCAGGAGTCTAAAGTGAGCTTAACTGATCTAGAAGCCTAAATCCCATCAATTTGGTAAGCTTCATCTTTCAGGTTTTGCAATACCTCAAAGGTTGCACCTCCACTGCCAAGACGAGCAGATGAGGCCAAAAGATGCAATCCTTGTTCTCCAGTGCTTCTGCCACTGGGCCCTGTTGCTCTGTGCATGTGTAGCTACAATTTTTTCCTAGAAAAAATTGATTTTAGCCAGATTAGTTTTCAGTTGATTTGTGGTCTCAGCAGCATTGGTCACCACAGAGCCGCAAGCAAACAAAAAATAGCTGATGGGAAGGAGCTGATGGAAGGAGGAAGGAGAGGACCATTCCACTTGGCAGTATGATACATATATATATATATATATATATATACACACACACACATATATATATATGTATCATGTCATACATATACATATATCTTGTCATCTTTGGAATGTCATCAAGCCTGCATCCTTTGTTAGTCCCAGAAGAGTGTAGGTGGGAAAGGGATGACTGGAGGGGGTTCTGCTCTGGCTTCCTGCTCACAGCAGAGCCAGCCTCAGGGTTACAGGCAACACCAATGTATATTGAGAATGTAACAGCAGCCACTGGGATCAGATCATAATTTCCTTTGTGAGGGTGCACACACAAATTAGCCTGAGCAGAGCCTCTCACTGCCTCCAGTCTGTGGCAAGTACCCACAGGACCCTGAACATCCTGCTGGAGGGAGATGATGGTGTATGACACTGTCAAATGGCTGGAAGGGCACTGAGGAGCTCCTGGAAGTGAGGCTTTGGGATCCAAAGCCTGCTAATTGCAGAGAAGAGGGAAGGAACAGTAAAACCCAAAAATGTTGTTTCGTGTGGAGATCAGATAAGACTGTTCACACAATGGTCTAGAAAAAGATACTGAGCACTACATGGGCCTGTCTCAGTCAGAGTTTCCATGCTTTCCTCATATAAAGCAATGTATGGGGAGCGAGCCTAAACATTTATGTATGGATACCAAATTTTTTAAACATTTGTTTTTAAGGAAATCTGAATTTTTGGTGGGCCCATTCTGCCTGCAGACCAGTGGATGTTCCTCAGCCTAACCATTACTACTGCCCAACTGAAAGCATATGCTCTTTATAGATCAGCAAGTGTGTGTGTGTTTTAAAGCTATGTAACAAAAAGTGCCATCATAGTAATGCTGAAATGCTCTGATGCTGAGGCTGGATGTGCAGGAATTCCCTCTAATTCATCACTTGGGTGATGCTGTTTTCTGGCACAGGTGCATGAAGAAAACTCTCTTTTCAAAGCAAATTTTTAGCATTCTCATTACGGCACTGTAAAGGAAGAAATTGGCCATCATCAACAAACGGAAAAGGAGAGAGGTAAAAGGCTAATATCTAAAATAAAGTTCAGCACTGTCTGGCTTAGGAGTACTTCATTATTTTTCCTTCCAGGCAGGAGGTTACATAGAAGGGGGAACAAACTCAGCTCCTTTGATGGGAGAAGCAGGGAGATAAACCTATACTCTATTACAGTCTTGACAGCCAAAATAAGCACAAGAAATTAAAAGCTTGACTTTGAGATGCTGAGCTGTCTAGCACTTGCATTAATTTCACTTAAAGCTGCAAAAATTCAGAACTTGGAAAACTTCTAGCTCTGGTCACATAGGTAGTGAAGCATTTACTATTGCATTATTATCTTGGCCCTCCTTATGATTTTCTTCTCTTGAAGGCTTGTGTAGTAAATTGCATGTAGCATTTTCCTCCTTATGTGGATCCCTAAGAATCTGGCAGAAGGGATTAGATCAGCTGCATAATTAAGCACATTGTCTCAGTGGTGCTGAGGAGCCTGTGAGCTTGTTATATTAGAGAACTGAATGTTTGTTCTTCAGTATAGTTACTAACTTTATTGGGGAAAAACATTCAGAAGTCTGTCTTCCTTTGTGCCTTTGGTAGCATTAATGTGCAGCTGCCTGGTTAAGTGTAGTGTAAACTTTGAAGATTACAGAGAGCATTAAAGACCCATTAAGAGGTGCAATAGACACAGCATATGGTCCAGAGGATGAAGATTCCTTGTTTCTGAAACTTTCAGAAAATTGGAGAAGAATTTAGAGCTCACTGCAAAACAGGAAGCTATGCATGCTGATGTTGCCAGCAATGCAATGATTAATTTTCATCTAGCAACATGGTTCACTGTTTCCACAGAAATTTGGGAAAAATGGAAGAGTAACCAAGATTAAGCCAAGATCTTCATGAAAGAAAATAATTGCTACAGACATCATCACTCCCATCTGCAGCCTTTTTTTTTTTTTTTTTTTTAATGTGTGTGTCGTCCTGTCTAGTATATCTGTATAGTTCTTCAGATTATTTTTATACAACAGAAATTCTTCACTGCTACCTTGGTCACCACTGCTTGTCAGTGTGGGGACAAGTATCCTTCTTAAGGGTGGGAGAAGAACCTGTGGGTTTTTTCTGGTCTTTGAAGTAAAAAAAAGGTTCCATGTGCTTGAATTATTTGAAATGTATTTTTTCCCCTATCTCTCTTACAGAAATGCAAATGAGAAAACTTTAGTTCTAGATGAAATAAACCAGCTCTTGGACCCACTTGTGTGCCCCAGCTGCTGGGGGAAAGGGGAGCAGCCCCCACCCCTGCTTCACATAATTACGTTCTTAGGAGGAGCCACAAATCTATAACTTTTGGAAACTTAAAACCAAACCATTTGCATTTTCTGAAGTATTTTTCCCCCTCTATGTCCTACTGAAATGCATTGATAAATTCTGTTCAAATCCATTAGTGGTTTCCTGAAATTTTATTAATGATTATTTTAAAAATAATGATGACTTCTGCTTTCCATTGTATACGAGAGGGATCTGGAAAACACTAAATCACTCTTCTATCAGTTGTTGCTTTAATTCTTTCCAGGAAGTATGGACATAGGGACAGAACACAGGTGTCGCTGTTGTCCCCAGGGACGGCGAGAATCACGACACGGAATTCCAGGACAAATGGAATTATTTAATTAATTATCACCTCGTTTATATACCTTGGTTCGCAATAGAGAAATGACATTATTGGGTGCTTGACCATACACCTCCCAGAGCGATTGGCTGAATGCTACAACGCCTATTTCAAAATATTTCCTTCAGTGAACCAAAACAAGACCGTGCAGGTGCAAGATAGAGAGTTATTTACAGAACAGTCTTTCCCTGTTTCTCAGCTAAGGCATGAGAAAGGAAAACTTCACAAAATGCTTCAGCAGCTGGAAAATTCCTCTGCTCCTGCTCTTTAGCATCCCCACACAGGTCTGCCTCTCTGTGTTCTGGCTGCTCCCAGCCTCCCGTTCCTGCTGCTCTTGCACTCCTGGGGACCCACCTGCGCTGAGGGTGCTGCTGCTGGGGCAGGTTGTTACCGCTGATGAGCAAATGCCCTAGAGAAGCAGAATTTTTATTTTTTTGTTTCTGGCGACAGCAATTATACCTGTGTCTGTGTCTGGTGGCCACCGGGTGTCACTGTAGCTCTGTGTAATTACCGGGGAGAAACTGAAACGAGCGTTGTGGTACAGGAAGGATTTGAAAGATAGTTTTATTCTGCATGTCTAGATTGCCAGTCAATGTACACACATATCAAAAGCCCCATTCTGTTAAGTTCATAAGTCAGAATTTGGCATTCATGTTGTCTTTGTAATGAAATCATCTTTCTAAGGTTGCTGTGTTGGCACCGGTAAAGCTGTAGGAAAACATACATATCCTTCTCCTCCATTACCCCTGAAATACACAGTGTGGTTTGAGACCTGTGGCCCAGTGTCCATATAGAGACCCTGCACGACGTCCTCCCCATCTCAGCCAGATGGGGCACCTGCCTTGAACAGGCTGCAGGCCTGGCGTTGGCTATCTCTCCCCTATTTGGCCATCAGTCAGTATGAGAATGATAATGTTTAGAATAAAAGCTTATTGAAGAGCATTGAAGGTCAGAAAAACTTGTTAGTGCCCCCAGTTCTTCGGTATATTTGTATTTATTGATGCAGAGAACAGTTTGGCTTGGAAGAGGCTTTTAAAGGTCATCCTGTCCAACAACCCTGCCATGAGCAGGGTCATCTACAACTGGATCAGGTTGCTCAGAGCCCTGTGCAACCTGGCCTTGAATGTTTCCAGGGATGGGGCATCCACCTCTGTGGGCAACCTGTTCCAGTGTTTCACCCCCCTCATTGTAAAAAACTTATTACTTATACCTAGCCTAAATCAACTCTCTTTTAGTTTAAAACCCTTACCCCTTTCCGTACTGCAGCAGCCCCTGATAGAAAGTCTGTCCCCATCTTTCTCATAAGCCCCCTGTAGGTACTGGGAGGCTGCTATAAGGTCTCCAAACCTTCTCTTCTCTAGTCTGAGAAACTTATGTTGCACCTACTTACCCAAATCATGGATTTTATTCTGTTATAAAAATTAGATATATTATCCTTGCAACTTGATTATTTTTAATGCCAGCATTTCTTTTTCTGCATTTCTTTTCCCAGGTACATTAGCTGGAGTGATAGATTTAGCTGTGGATTGGATGACAGACCTGAAAGAGGGTGTCTGCCTGTCTGCCTTCTGGTACAGCCATGAGCAGTGCTGCTGGACATCCAATGAAACGACATTCGATGACAGGGACAAATGTCCCCAGTGGCAGAAATGGTCTGAACTTCTTGTAAGCCAGTCTGAGGTATGGGAGCCCTGATTAGCTTGGGGTCACAGCAGGCCAGGCAATGCCCTTTTTTCATACTTGCTGATGTTCCCTCCAGAGAGTTTCTCTGAAAGAGAAAGTAATGAACTGAGCACACTGGAAAAAAAAGACATTTCCACAAGCAATATCTGCTTAACCTGAAGGAGGTCCTGTGGTTTCAGTGTGATGGAAACTAGAAAACTCTGAGATTGCACTGTATTTTTATCAGTATTAAACTAAAAGTGTTTTATAACATGCATAGCATAATCACCAGGGGACCTGAGCTGCATTTTCTTTATTTCCTTTTAAATATAATTTTATGGGACAAAAAAAAAGGATGAGCACTGAAAAATACACTTATGAGGATGTTTTTGGGATTGCAGATGGGGTTTTATGTATTCTGATACAGGGAGCTGCGTAAGAACTGCTTATCCCTTGCAATCAGTTTCTCTGTCAGACATCGAGATACTTAGCTAGCACCAAAAGCTGGGGAAAGAATAGGCTCCCTGGGGGGTGGCCAGATGAAGGATTTGCAGGGATGTTGGACAGGAAGGGAAAAAGCTGATTTGGACAGACATGAAATGTATATTTAAAGATTTTTTTCCCTTACAATTCTTTTTTTTCCCCATAATTGTAGTAATTTTAAATACAAAGAATGCTCTTTCAAAGCAAAGCAGGTGAAAGTTTCATTTTGAAAAAAAATAAAAAGAAGCCTTTCTGTATACCATTTAGCAGATAATACTTTTTAAAAGAAGTACAAAAAAAGCACATTTTATTTTCAACCTAAGTTATTCAATGTATTGAATAATATTGATCCCACTCACAACTCAGATCTTTGGCAGAATTACTGTCTTAAATCCCCCCTTCCTCCTTATTTCTGACTTGAATTTGACAAAAACTGAATTGAAGTGTGTGTGGGTGATTTGGAGAGGTTGTCTCAGATCTTCCCCCAGTGTGGAGGTTGTCTGGTGCTGCAGTGTTTCAGGACACCTTCATTGCCAGGCAAGTGTGTCATTCATGTTCTCTTCTGTGCTGCTTTAGGTTTACAGTAGAAGAAGTACTAGGTGAGAGTGTCTGTGCAGATGTATAGCTCAGTTTTCTATAGTTCTAATTAACCATAGTGGAAATAGTGGGGTGCTCACTGTTCCTGAATATTCTCACCACATAATCAGGGGCAGAAATCTCTCAGCATGGGTGCCAGTCACAGTGCCAGGCTTCCCTTTGCCAGAGTTTTGCTAGGTTCACTCTGGTCTTCATCAGCAGATGTTTTGGGTGGCTGTGTCTTTGTGACAGTGAAGAAATGTTACCCTGATATAAAGCTGCAGAATGGGGGTGATGTTGTAATTTAAAAGAACAAAAAGAAAAACTGAAAAAAACCCCAAAAACGTGGGAAGGAAAAAATGAGGAGACTGTTAAAATTATTAGGGGATTTTGAAATCCTGTGCATGTGTTTGACATGCTGTTACTTTGTCTGGAATATATAAATGATGCATATCCTTGAGAAAATTTATTACTTTCTCCTGCTACTTGGAAACAGCAGTGATGACTGTTGTGTGCTGTGGCCTTTAGAAAAGGTATCAGCCAGGTGAGCACTGTGAAACTTCACTCACTTTGTGTTCAAACTGGGCTTCTCACCCCCTGGTGAGCTGTCACAGTAGGACAAAAAAGAAAAGTTTCATTTTGGCTTAATTTTAGTCTCTTTCCTAAAACAAATGGGCCTCTATGATCTGTGGGTTCCTGATGGTCTGATGGAGGCTGTAAATATTATATATATATCTGTTACTGTTACACTGAAATCCCAGGGAAAGCCCAATAAAAATGTGAATTTGGAAAGTAAAAATTCGGTTTTGTTCAGGAGGCTTATGATATGGGCAAGTTTTGCACTGTAGTGGGAGTGGTTCCTGTAGTGGTAGAGGATTTTAGTAGGTATCAAAATACACTGAACTTGACTGAGTTTCAGAATAATTTTGTTGGGTTTTTTTCCTGTGTTTCACTTTGTGCCTGACATTTACAAAAGAGCCCTGTAAGACAACCGTGCACATTGGAGGACAATTTAGGCAAAAAGTATTTGAAACAGTTTCCCTAAAGGTACTCTGGTCAGACATGTCTTCTTTTTTTTATGCATGACTGTGATTCTCTCTCGTCATAGCCAACTAAATTTGACATTTTGAGGACTGAGATTTAGATCAGTTCTTCCTTGTGGTTTTGCCAATTTATGGCTCTGATAAACCCTCTACATATGTTTTCACAGAGAATTGTGACATTTCCTATGGCCTCTCCTGAAAAATGTTTCCATTCTAGTGCTCCTATAAAATGAGCCCAAAGCAGAGGCTTGATATAAATTATTATGGAAAACATAATAGCCCATTAGACACCTACCAGGCTAGGTTTGCTTCTCTAATCACTGTTTTGTAGGCCAATTATATCCTTTATCCTTCTGGTCTTGAACCACTTCCAAAGAGGAGGTGAAGAGGGTTTTTTGGTGTGAGGAAGTTTCAAAACCTCAAATTCACTGGCAGATCAAAAGGTCATCAGATGTCACTGGTGATCTGGACTTGCCCTCTTCTGCAGTTTGGTCCCAACCCCAGCTTCACTGGGGCTGAGGACCCCATTTTTGATGGCTTACACATGTCTAAGGTAGAGGAAAGGACCCTCTGTCTTCCATGGATCATGACACTGGATCCAGAAATGGACTGGGTTCCTATCCCAGGGCTTCTGGATCTCCTGTCATAAAGCAGAGACCTGCAAGACAAGGAAGCCCTTCTAAATGTGGAACCCACTTCTCAGTTTTGCAGCCTTGAATCTGTCAGTCATGAGGACACACACTGCTGTAACATCCATAGGGGAGAGTCTGCAAACTGTGAGATCCCTATGGAGTCAGCGTAGAGCTCTGGGCCTCTGGAGTAACCAGACATTGGAGGGCATTCTGAGGGATGTGGTTTATTTCAGTATTCTGAGTTTGTGAAGGATGTTTTCGATTGTGTTCCATCTGTATCTAAACTGGACTGACACCAGATCTGAAATACTGCTTGGTCTTGCAAACTAAAATACAAAGTTTTGCTCAGTTTCCCTACTTGATTCATCACTGTTGTTTCCAGGGTGAGTCTTTTGAGCTGCTGTGGGAAAGGTTGTAGCAGGATCAGCTCTGCTGGTGAGCTGCTTTGGTCTCTGACTCCAGTGTACATGCTCAAGACTTTCACTGCTCCAGAGCCTCAGTAGTGGCATGTAATGGATGAGAAATGAACCGTTTGCTATACTGAGTTACTGCTACTTCACTTCCCAAAGGTTTTCATATTATTAATCATTAGAAACTGCTGCAATTGAACCTGCAGAATGCCAGATATCTGGAAAATGTAACAATGAAAGATGTCCCAAGGGATAAGATTGAACTGGCCATACGGGCTCTTGTGGGGTCCTGCCACAGCACTGTAGGTGTATGTGTGACTGCAGTAACAAGCTGACAGAGTTTCCTTATGACTTCTGAGATGCAAAAGAAGAAGAAGTAAAAAGAAACAAAGTTAATTTTACTCCAGTGAATTTAGAAGCAAAACTACAGCTTTTGCTCAACCTAGTAGGGCCAAATTTCTGTAATGGTGTTGGCCTTCTTTGGAGGTACTCCAGGTTCACACTGACAGAAGGATTTTGCCCTGAGGCAAGATATCCAGAGTTTTCTCTAGAGGAAGAGCAAATATTGTCATAGCTGTTTGTAATTGAAAGCACTAGGAGACGACATTCATGAGACTGTCTTCAGCTGTAGCAACAAAGATCCATGGTTACTACAGCCGGATGTCAATCACTGCAAGTGTGGGATCCATGACTGCTTAGGGCATTGGGGGATAACGTATTGCTTCAGCATTCTGCTGTCATCAGCAAAGCCATCTGCTAACTTCAGCAAGCACCAGCTTAACAAATTGCCTTTCTTCCAGATATATGCATAAGGATAAGGGTTAGTGGTATCCTTACTGCATTTTCGTTTGGACAGACCTGGAAAAGGAAGCCAGCAAACATCCATACTGTTAAAAGTTGATTCCTTGCAGATTTGAAAACAGGGAGACTTCTCATCTCTAGGTTTTTTATGTCTGGGAACAGGGGTTGGCCAGCTCTGTTAACTGATACAATTGATTAATGCCTGTTTTCCTACTTGATTTATCATAATGTTGATATCCAGGCTGCTGTCCTGCAGAGCAGAGGCAGGGGCCCCAATATTCTTGAGCAGCTGGGATTGCATCCGGTAGGAAGAGTTCACTTAGAGGTGAAGGATTCATACCAATTCATGCACTGAGGTTCATCTCGGTTTTTTATTCTGTAGTGTCATGTTGCTACAGGATATTGGTTGAAGGCTTAAGCTCCTTGCATCAATTTGATGCTGCTGAGTAGATTCTCTTTTGTCCATGTAGGTGGGTTTTGGAAATTTAAAAAAACTATGCCTGTGAGGAGGCAAAAGTATTCCAAGGCAGATTTTAACAAAAGTTTTGACTTGACCATTGGAAAAAGGTAGAAACTTGAAGGTCACTATTGACTATGCTTCCACTATGGCATGCACAGTCAACCATTGGTAATGATCATTAGCATTCCCGTTCTGTCAAAAAAGTAAAGCTGTTCAGTTTGAAGATAAGCTCATTCCTGACAGGAATGATTTTAAAATATTAGGGCAAAAATTACTGAGATGTGTGAGTGGGTTCTGCCAAGCTATGGTGTTTTAAAATTAGTTTCAACCCTATCGTGGACAGCCATATAGAACCATATAGAAATAAAGGACTTATTTAAGGTTTTACCCTTCCTGTTTGTGAACTGAACTGGCTACTGATATACACAGGGATGTTGTTTGAAAAGATCAGCATCTGCATGGAGAACTGACCTTTGAATACTAGCCCTCAGAAAAATACGTATCAGGGAAAAATACATATTCCTTGTCCCCCACCATGGGATGAACACAGCAGATTCCTTCATTAGCTGCCTTTTCGTTACCAATTGCTTTTGCCCTTATGACATATTTGTTTGATGTTTTGGAACTTTATGTGGGTTAGTTAAATTTTTTAGTGCTTGAAAGATGCTCAGTTTAAGGTAATTGGGTCCCTTGCAAACAGACTGTAGGGACTAGGTTAGGTATTTATTAGTACGCTGCTTCTTTCCATGAGTAATAAAATTGTTGGAGTATATAAAGTTATTTGTCCTTCCTGAGGAAAAGCAGCTCTTACTATGTAAATGAAAAATCAGGCTCCACGCCATCATGATCCCTAGTAGAAGTGTGAGATTTGCCAATCTGCATTTGTCTAACAATGTTTGTTACTGTTATTTTTCTAGGGTGCAAGTGCTTACATTCTAAACTATTTTCTGTACATTATGTGGGCTCTATGTTTTGCTTTCCTGGCAGTCTCCCTGGTCAGAGTGTTTGCTCCTTATGCCTGTGGCTCTGGAATCCCAGAGGTGAGTTTCTCTTTGTGCATGAATATCCAAAAAAATCCAAACAACAAAAAAAAAATTATTGCCTTTTCCCATTCCAGAAATGTACCATGAGATAGCATAGCGACAAGAAAATTGTCTTTCCATTTCATCTGCCTTCATTCCTTTGTCTGTGCTTTTATGGTGATCATCTCAGTTTTTCATAGTAAAAAGTGTTCATATGTCACTGTGACAGGTTAATGCACGTACTTGTTCATTGCCAGAGTGTGAATTAAAAATCAACATCTCCAAGAGACACATACTCACTAGAAGTTTATAGAGATTTTTCCTAGGATGAAATTACTTGGGCCAGTTAAAAAACCAGTTATTTTCTAGGCTAGACTCTAAACAAAAGCAAAATAAAAAGAAGGGGGAGGGCTACAAAGCTAAGGTTTCCTAAGCTACTGAAGATGCCCATCATTTGGGATGCCTGAAAAGTGTCTGGTGCACATCTTTTGCTGTGTTCCTGAACACAACATAATGTACATTATGCCAGCATGACAGCAGCCAAAATATTTACTTGATTTTCAATATTTTACACATTGAGCCTCTGTCTATATTTAAGCTGTTAAATGAAGAACCTTGTAATTCAACCAGCAGAGTCATTGAAAGTCTTGGAAATCAGGGCAGTCTTTTGTTAAAAGTGCTATGAAACTGCTGGAATTATTGTTTAAGAATCTGGCAGACAGAATCAGCAGCCCAAAGCTTAGAAATCTTGGCATACTTTTGTTCTTGATCTCTGAGAATCATTCAAATGTTTCAAAAAACCTCACCACAAATAATTTAAAATATTTGAATAATTTCCATGTTTCAAAGTAGTCATGTGTGTCTTTGTTATGTGTTTGATATATTTGTGGTTTTAAAAAGTCTTCATAGTTAACTATATAGCCAGTTTCCAAGTGCTAAATCCCTTGTGTGAGGTGATGCTCAGCTCCAGCCCATTTCCAGGCCTAGAGTCCAAACCCAAATCCCACTCTGCAGCCTGTGTGTCATGCACATGCATTGTGCTCTTTCCTAGCCACTCACTAGCAAAATTAAGACAAAATGTGTAGAAATACGATCTTTTGGACTTTCTCATTTCATAACACGTGCATGCTTTTATGGCACAGGGATTCCAAATAGCTAGAACTTTTTTTGTGTGTTTTATCTGGAAAAAAAAATCTGTCATTGTTTATTTGCTTTTTTCCTGCTTTTTTAAACTCGAATCCGGTTTAAGTCTGATCTTGTAAGCCAAGGAGATATGTAAGAGTTTCATATTTCTATTGATCTCTCTGAGAGTCCTTACTGCCTGTTATGGGGACCACCCGTAACAGCAGTAAAAGTGTGGTCTGCTTAACCCGTGCTCAGATATTGCTGTGGGAAAGCTGCCCTACCTACAGTTTCTTTCTCTCCATCACTGTCTCTTTTCAAGCAGTCTGCAACTTTTTAAACTCTGCTGGAGTTTTAACTCCATTTGAAAGTTCAGAGTAGAAAAGGTTTCTTCATCTGTTCAACATGTTCTTCCTGCTTTCCAGATAAAAACCATCTTGAGTGGGTTCATTATTAGGGGCTACCTGGGAAAATGGACACTTTTAATCAAAACAGTCACCTTGGTTCTGGTGGTGTCTTCAGGCCTCAGCCTTGGGAAAGAGGGCCCATTAGTCCATGTGGCCTGTTGCTGCGGAAACTTCTTCAGCAGCCTTTTCTCAAAGTACAGCAAGAATGAAGGAAAGAGAAGAGAGGTGAGGTTGGCTTATAAATTTCTAATTTCCTTGTCTGGATACTTGGGGTTTCAAACTACTCATGCCTTGTATGTAAACATTTGCTTTGTAGGTCCTTTCAGCTGCAGCTGCTGCAGGAGTTTCTGTTGCATTTGGGGCTCCAATCGGAGGTGTGCTTTTTAGTCTGGAAGAGGTAAGACCTGGCAGTTCACTTGCTTCAATAAATATATTTTAATTTGATACTTTTCTCCAAGATGACTCATTATTTTTCAAATATTTATATGCCTATTTTTCTTCTAAAAAATGATCTGTGATTACTAGTAATAAGAAATAACCAGATATTTTAGCTTAATCTGAATAGTAGAAGGGCACTGGCTTTCTGGAAACAAATTAGATGAGTAATATGGAAATACATCCCTGTGCTGAGGTTTCTCCGGCCTTCAGCTTGCTAATGCATGGACCAAGCTGTCAGGCATTCCTTGTACTCTCTAGACAGCAACTCTGGATTTAAATTTATTGATTTTAAACTAGTTGCTACTCCTTTTCTGAAATCTGAAAATGCCTTTTCTGATACCTTTGTGAACATGTTCTGGCTGTGGTAAGGGCTAGTGCTCGCAGTAAAGTCAAATGAAACAGATGGTGATGGTAGCTAAAGGAAGCACCCTCTGTCACACCCAGTGAAATGTTTATGATCTTTGCTTGGTTTTAGGTCAGCTACTACTTTCCTCTGAAAACCCTCTGGAGGTCATTTTTTGCTGCTCTCGTGGCTGCCTTCACACTGAGGTCCATCAATCCTTTTGGAAACAGCCGACTGGTCCTGTTCTACGTGGAGTACCACACCCCCTGGTACATGGCCGAGCTCTTCCCCTTCATCCTGCTCGGTGTCTTTGGGGGCCTCTGGGGGACCCTCTTTATCCGATGCAACATTGCCTGGTGCAGGAGGCGAAAAACCACCAGACTTGGGAAATACCCAGTGCTGGAGGTGATCGTGATAACAGCTATCACTGCCATCATCGCCTACCCCAACCCCTACACCCGCAGGAGCACCAGCGAGCTGATCTCCGAGCTCTTCAATGACTGCGGTGCCCTGGAGTCCTCGCAGCTCTGCGACTACATCAATGACCCGAACATGACCCGGCCAGTGGATGACATTCCCGACAGACCTGCTGGCCCCGGAGTCTACTCTGCCATGTGGCAGCTGGCCTTGGCTTTGGTGTTCAAAATTGTCATCACGATCTTCACTTTCGGCATGAAGGTAAATCGGGCACGGGCGCAGGAGCAGTCGCGAGCGCAAGGCACAGACGGGTTGCCATGGGCAGCTGCTCTCTCTGGCAGGGCTTGCCTGCCTCTGACCTGCCCCAGCCACAGAGCTGTCACTGAGATGCTGCTGGCTCACCTGTAAGCACCTTGCCTTGTGGCCCCTGTGGCAGCACAGGGATAAGCCCTGCTTTTCATCTGTGGTTTTGTTAAGTGAAAAAGAAATCTGTATGGGAATTTAAACCCGCTCTTGCCAATAAGCAATTTCAAGATGATTCCCACTGCAGCTGTTTCTTAGCTCTCTCATGGACATGGGCTATTTACATTGTTGTTTGTCTTGTTGGATTAATGTCTTAATGTGCCTCAAGGTAGCTATGCTCAAGGAAGTAATAATTTTAAATTTACTATTTTACACATTTAGAGCATCACAAAAATATAGAAGTGGCTGAAAAGGTCTATTTTTGAATCTTTTTAAGCACTGTAGATTGGAAAAAAAAGAGGAATGAATGAGAAGACTAACTGATGTGTCATTTGAATATTCTGGATTTGCAGCTTTTTCCTTCAACAACTCCTTCTCCCCTTAAATGAGTGATGAAAGGTCCAAGAACAATTTATCCAAGCTTTCAGTATATACCAAGCTGTTTGTGGTGAGCTCTATATATCTGATTAATAGAGCACATAAAAAACAGGTTCTGTCTGTCTACAGCTCCTGTTATCTGAGCATTTATTTCTGGGTCTGATGTCTGCAGACAATGAGAAGTTTTTTGTAGTTATACACTATATTTTATACCATGCTCCGAACTAAAGTATCTCATCTTTCTCTTAAACGCTACACTTGAACTGACGATCCATTTTTAGCCTTTCACTCTAGAAACTGATTTATGGCTGACAGTCCATTCTTATGCTTGTTCATTAAAAGCTTTGGTCCTTTATTTGAAATGTGATTCTTTATTTATCCTATATATTTAAAATCTGTTAGGAGGAATTACCAGTTTCAACCAGTCTGTAAAAGAACAGACAAAATAGCTTTACCCTCTAAATCTAGAAGACTCAATCGAACTTCATCAGCAATGTTAACACTATATGGTGGGGGCTGTAGCATCTGCTGTTATCAGCCCTAGTGTCTCTGGGCCATGCTGATGAGGTGATTAGTTGAGTTCTCTAGGAAGCTCAAGCTACATTTTCAGACTGAAAAAGATATGATAGGCTTTCCTCTCTGAAAACAACCAAAGCTCCATGCAAGCCCTTGTCACAGATCTGAATTGTCTTCTCCAGCAGGAGTATATCTCCAGCTTGCTGGTTCACTTGACATCTAAGAGGAAATGCACTTAGCCAAGGCAAAGTAAATTTTCATTCTTTTTTTTTCCCTCCCTTCTCATTTCAATACTGTTTTCTAATGATTTGTGACTTGTCTGTATAGCAGACGTCAAAGTAATGATTCGTAGAGCTTCTTGGAAAATATATTGTAAACTGAGATGGAGAATTAGCTGCCTCTGAGCAGTCAGCATCCTTTCTCTGAATTTTTATTCTTCATTTGACATTTAATTTAAAATCTGGTCTGATTTAGCCTGAAAAAAGTAGTAATAAAACCATAAAGTGCTCCATCTGATAGAGGGTGAAATCAAGATATTATTTTTAGTTAAGCCTATGACAGAACCATCAGCAGCTCCTGACTTCCTGCTGAGAAAGCAATAAAGGCAAAGCCAGGAACATCTTGACTTCAAAAGCAAACTATTATTCAGAAACAGCATTTAGCTCCCTAATTCAGTGGGATGCAGCAGGTGAGATTCAAAATTTCTTTAAAAACTGCACTAACATTTTATAAAGCTATTAATACACACGTAGCCACATAAACTCAGTCACTGCAGAAAACTGTGTCAGAGCATGGGGATCAGCACTGTAGGCTGCCATGAGGCTATGGAAACTTGGTTCTCATACTGTTAATAAAAATTGTTTGATACTGGTCATTTTTGTCAAGGTGTTCATGTGTCTGCATTTCATTCCAGATCCCTTCAGGCCTTTTTATTCCTAGCATGGCTGTTGGAGCCATGGCTGGCAGGATGGTTGGGATTGGAGTGGAGCAGCTGGCATATCACCATCATGACTGGATCATCTTCAGGAACTGGTGCAGACCTGGGGCAGACTGTGTCACACCCGGGCTTTATGCTATGGTGGGAGCAGCAGCTTGCTTGGGTACGGTCTCTGCTGGTCACTGGTTTGTGTGTGACCAACACTGATGTTTGGGGACATGCTTAGGAGGGCCCTGTGTTTGTGTTAGCTGCTGTTTTGGCATTTCTGGGTGCAACAGAGGTTGAAATCAAAATGTGATGGGCTAAAGAATGGGAAGCTCCTTCTACTGGTTGCTCCAGTGATCTGCCAGGTAGTCAGCAACAGAAAGGTTTGCAGTCATTGATGCCTACTGCTTGTAATCTGCCAAAAAGCACAGAAAAGGAAAGAAAACAATTGAAGTTAGGCTGCAGGTTTCCAAGCAGGAGTATTTTTACTTGCATTTTTTTCATTTGATGTAATGAAATTCACTGTAACTGGACTGAAGCTACTTACTTATTTAGACTGTGCTCTCTCTCAGTGCAGGGAAAAAACATCCCAGTTCTGGCTAAATTTTAAGCTACACAGAGGTAAAAATTCTGGGTCTTATTTTGTCTGTGTGTCACGCTATGATCAACTGAGCTGTATTTTGGTTTTCATTTTGATCATAGGCCAATACTGGATTACACTCAATCAATAGGATTTATTGAATATAACAGCAATGACCTGTTAACTATTAAAGCAAGACCATTGAATAATACCTCACATATCAAACTTCTAGCCATAGATGCAACAAGAATGTTACAAGCATACCATCTGAACATGTTTTTACCTGATCATATCTTTCCCCTTCTGTACTTGCATATTCTATCTCCTTTTGTTGCTGTTATTGATATCATCATCACTGGATGAAAAAATAGTGGAGAGGCATAACACGGATTAATGTCATTGGGTAGGTTTGAAATGAAAGATGTACTCCAGGAAGAGCTGGAAATTCAGATTTGGATGCTCATATTGGAAAAGCAGGATTATTTGTGCGATCAGTATAGAGGAAGGAAGGGTGGGATTTGCTTGAAAATTTAATGTCTGTAATGTAGATATCAACACCTGAGCTTAACTGTCTTGATACCCCTCACAGCCAAAATAGAAAAATGAGGCATGGGAAAGATCTGTATTATCTGGAAATACACATCTTAAACCAGGCAAATGAACAGATGAATTTGGCCTTACTTAGAAGGGCCTGTTTTTATCTAGAGATTGTAAAGGCAATCTGGATCACCCCTTTGGATTTGAACACCCATAGCAGTGTAGACACATTAAAAAAAGCTAGGATGAATCTTACTGTCCAAACAAGTAAAGCACTTCCTCTTATCTTAATGTCCATAAAAGAAGTAATACACCAAAATTTGGCTCTGATGTTGCAGTTGATCTGCTAGTCAGCATAGAATTATAGAAGCATAGAATATGCTGAGTTGGAAGGGACCCATCAGGACCATCAAGTCCAAATCCTGACCATGAACAGAACACCCCAAAAATCACACCATGGGCCTGAGAGCATTGTCCAAATGCCTCTTGAACTCTGTCAGGCTTGGTGGTGTGACCACTTCCCTGGGCAGCCTGTTCCAGTGCCCAACCACCCTCTGGGTGAAGAACTTTTTCCTGATATACCTAAACCTCCCTGACTCAGCTTTATGCCATTTCCTTGGGTCCTGTTACTGGTCACCAGAGTGAAGAGATCAGTGCCTGCCCCTCTGCTTCCCCTTGTGAGCATGTTGTAGACCACAATGAGGTCTCCCCTTAGTCCCCTCCAGGCTGAACAGAACAAGTGACCTCAGCCACTCCTCAAAAGGCTTCCCCTTCAGACACTTCATCATCCTCGTGTCCCTCCTTTGGGCAGTTTCTAATAGCTTTATGTCTTTTTCATATTGTGGTGCTCCAAACTGCACACAGGACTCGATGTGAGCTGCAATTTCTTCCTCTTTTAAAAGGTCCAAATTAAGGTGCGGTAGTTTTTAATAGTATGGTGAGACATACAGTAGAATGGTCACAGCTTGTACTTAGGCTGTTTAGTACCAAAACCTATCTTGCCTAAAGTAAGAGATATGGAGTAAGTATTAAATGATCCTTACTCTGGTATTTGCTCTCAGCTTTTTGCAGTCAGAAGTTTAAGGCATTCCTCAGATGAAATTCATATCTGGATTATAGTGTTAAGTAGTCAGCAATCTAATATTTCTATATGCTGTTAGATGAAAAGCATCTTTTAATGACCTGTTTCTGATTTTTCTCATCTAAAATGGTGCTGTATTTTGAGACCTAAAAATAGCAGATTTATTACATTTACCTTTTGAACAGAGGCAAAGAAATGTTACCTAATAATTCAGAGATATATACACACTTGTCCTCAGTTATGTGATTATTTTTATCCTTTAATGTAAACTAAAGGAGCAAGGAGCTTGCTTATGAAATTAATATGGAAAGAATAGATAGAAAAATACAGCTACAACCCTGCCTATGGCTGCGTGCCGGGATGGCCTCAAACCAAGCTGTACACAGTTCAAACTATATTACTACAGTGATATCAAAAGCAAGGGTTTAAGCTATAATACAGCTCTTGCAGTGGCCCTAAGCTGTTTTAAGGTAGGATGTTGTAACCATGTTGTGCCCAAAGATAATGCTCAGCTTTCTCTTCAGTATGACTGCAATAAATAGGCCGGCGTGAAGGCCACTTCTCCACGCTCCTACCTGCCTCAGCCGTGGTACTTAACTGATTCTTGGAGTCATTTTAGAGGGCTAAATGGCAGGGTTCAATTTTACTTTCTCAAGTATCCATTAAAGCTGATTTTCTTTTTGGTGTCCTTTCTGGTTTTAAAGCTCTGTCTTTTAGCGTTCATTGTTTGCTTTTCAATATTAGCAACTTTGGCATGAGCAAGTTCACTCAACCTGTTTGATGAAAATTGCAGTAGATGAAAAATACCTTTCTTCAGTGAAATAAGGCTAAAAGTATAAGGACAAAATACTCAGCATAAATAATTACATGCTTTTTTGAGTGAAAGGCTCAAAATTATAAATGAGTTGCTTAGTACGTATACCAGCACCGAGAGAAACTTGAGTCTTTTCCTTGTTGGCAGGTGGTGTTACTCGAATGACGGTCTCTCTGGTGGTGATTATGTTTGAGCTAACTGGAGGCCTGGAGTACATTGTACCTCTTATGGCTGCAGCTGTCACAAGCAAGTGGGTGGCAGATGCCTTTGGAAAAGAAGGGATCTATGAAGCTCACATTCATCTGAATGGCTACCCCTTCCTGGATGTGAAGGATGAGTTCACCCACCGAACCCTGGCAACTGACGTGATGAGACCCAGGCGCGGCGAAGCTCCTCTCTCTGTTCTGACACAGGACAGCATGACGGTGGAGGATGTTGAGACCCTTATCAAAGAGACTGATTACAATGGCTTTCCAGTGGTGGTTTCAAAAGACTCGGAGAGACTCATTGGGTTTGCACAGAGACGAGAGCTGATCCTTGCAATAAGTAAGTAGAGTATCAGTGTGCAAAAGTTTGATTTTGAAAGGAGTTTTTATAAGATAGGAGATTAGCAGTGTTACTCACCTTGAAGAATGGATAAACAAGAACTAAATCTGACTTTTTCTTCAAATATGACTTTTACTGGTTGCTAGGACCTGGAAGCTTTTCTATTCCATCATACCACCTGGTAGCATTTTGTGGGCTTGACCCTTGTGGGTTTTATTTTACTCAAAACAGTAAAATAAAATTCTTCTAGAGACAATAGAGAGAAACTCAGCTCATAGGGCCAGAGTTTTTGTCAGAACCAGATCAAAAGCCAGCGCAGTGCTCAGCTTCTTTCAGTCTCCATGGGCTGCCAGAGGTGGCTGGGGCAGTCGTGAACTTTTGTCACCCAGTGATGAAATACCCTGTGCTTCTTTCTGTTGCTCTGTCTCAGTTTTTCCTCACATGCAGCCTTTTAGTGCTACAGGTGGAAAGCTTTTCAGGGGACAGTGTTTTTTGGTAAAAATGGCTGAATTTTGTCTGGCATCCAGTGGAGAGCTGGCTGGTTGCCTGAGAATCCGAATCCAGATAATTAAAGATTTTGACTGTCATGTCCTTTCCTGGTTGATCTGATGACTAAGTGGGGATTGAAGAACAGGTATATTGGATGAAAGCAAGTGTTCCCACCTTTTCTGGACTCAGGGCATCCAGAACTGCAGAGGCCTGCAAGGCTGGCCCATTGTCTGCTCCCAGTTCTGGCACTCCTGTGGTGTTGAGGGCCAGCTGGGCAGGCAGGCAAGATGCCACCTGGACACGGTTGCCTTGTACTTTGCAGGGGAGTGGAATGTCTGGTATATCCAAATCTCCTTGACTTGAAATTATTCTTTTCTGCATGGTCTTGTTTCATCTCTGTTACTCAGGCACTTTAAAAAGCTGTTGTCTTGGATGGAAATTCATGTATTTTTCGGACAAGAAAATTAATAAATGGAAAATCTGGGTTATTTTTGAAGGTCAATTTCCAGCTCACTTCCCACAAAGCTAAAACAAAAATTTGAAAAAACAGTAGTCTTTAAAGCACATGTTTTAGATATATTTAGCCTACCCTGGGTCTGTCTTTTACACTGCCCATGCCATGTCATGGCTTTAGCACTTGGTGCCTTCCAAAGTTAATAGTCTTTTGCACCTCCTTCTCAGGAAGGTATGCCAGTGGGAAAATTGCATGGACTGAAGATGCAGAGCCCTCACTTTAAAATCAGAAAGATCAGAGGCTGCTTGAAGCCAGTCAAAGAACTTTGAGGAACTGAGTCTTTTGATTCAGGTCGTAAATGGCAGTGTGGCTGAATGGTCTTGCCAGAAGATGTTAGGAAGTGTCCAGCTATGAACTGATAACAAAGAAACCAGTTAAAATTAAACTCAGTAAACATTTAGATCAAAATGCTTTCCTGTTCAAAAATTGTTTCTTTGACAACTGCATTTTTCAGAGCAAAAGGTACTGTCTCCTGATCAGTTCTAATTAAGAGCATCTTTCATAGGAAATGAGACAGAACTTAGATTTAAAATCAAATTGTTATTTTGTTATGTAAGTTTTCCTAAAATCCTCAGCTATCAGTGACCTTTGGTGGCCCTTTTCCCCTTGGGCTGAGTGTGAGTGCTGTCGTTCTGTGCTGACACTATGATAAATGGTTCATCTTTCCAGTATGGTTTGTGTCCTTTTGACTTAAACTCTCGACTTGGTTTTGAAAGACACAGTATATGGTTCCAGTACGGGGCAGGGCAAACCATGCTAGCAACCTTTTGATTGCTAATCCTCTTTCTCTGAAGTTGCTTTGCCTGAATTTCAGAAGTTGTTATTGCTCAGCATTACCACAAGGGTAGCTAATGTGTTCTGAACCGCTACCTCATCTTGCTTCATGGTTGTGATCATACACCAAGTCTCCTTAAGCCATAAAATTACTTACCAAGAGATAAACATCACACATGGTGAAGCATCTCTTATTCAACTGTTCAGGTTCACCTGCTCAGCCTGACAGAGGTACTGGAGTTACATCTCTGAACAGCATAAGCCCCCTCTGTGCAGCACTTCAGCCAGGGAATGAGGTCTTATGAAAAGCAGAGTCAGGCCCACTCCAGTATCTCTTCTTTCACCAGTATCTCTTTTTTCATGGCATTGTGCCCTGCAGAAGGCCTCCTCAGTTTGAACTAGCTCTGGTACCTCTACATAAGAGCACTTCGCACTTCATAGAGACATGGTTTCAACCAAGAATTTCAGCTCCTTTCTCAGGCCCAATTAATTGTGCATCAGCAGTATGGTGGTCCAGGGAATACTCTGGGGAAGTACTCCAATTCTCTCACACATCTGCCTTCTTGGATGAAGTCAATAGCTGCTGAATCTTGCATCAAATACCTGTTCCCACACAGCTATCTGCCTCATGATTTACCCCTACATAATTTCTTTCTTAGTGATTGGAGCACTGAGCATGCTCTAGAAATGCATCAATTACCTGTAAAGTGAATGGCAATGCCATTTCCAATTGCTCAGAAGCATCCTCAGGAGCATTGTGTCCTTCCACTGATCCTTGTTGAGTAGGTAGGCAGGTGAGGTGGCAGAGTCACCCTCTGGGAAGAGGTGTCTACATTTTAGGTGACACCTACTTTACGATCTTACAGAGGGGAGTTTTTGACATTTTAAAGCTTTTCTTAAAATTTAGCTAGCTCCAGAGGCACCATGCAAAAGGCAGAGCCTTGGACAATAGCCAGGTGGCCTGTATGATATGCTTTTTCCAGTGTGGAATTGAGAGATCAACATAGTTGATACAGGCTGTGAAATGTGAACCCCTGAATATGAGAGGCTGTTTCACATTTGGGAGAATTAATTCACTCTCTAGCTCTGACAAGAGCCTTCTGCATAGATTACTCTGTAAAACCAGACGTTGTCATCCATTTGCTTTGCTCTTTCTGTTAATCTGTATCTGTTTTTCTTACCCACTGACTGCAGAAATGATCTGCTCTTCTGTTGCACCTTTACTCTCACTCCCCCATCCAGTGAGACTGCATACAAAATCCACCATTTTTCTGATGCCACTGAATTTACTCTGTAGTACTACATCATTCAAATTTCTCTAGGGAGGTGTTTGACATGGAAGAGTGAAATCATGGTTTTGGCTAATCACTGTTGTTCAGGGTCATTGCTGCCTTGGGAACAGCAATGTGGTAACCAAAATGCTTGGCCCTATTTCTTAGGGTGCAGCTTTGGGAAGGAAATACCTAGCTGTCAAAGGTTTTTATCAAAGGGGGGGAGTTACCTTCAGTTTGATTAATGTTACCTCTTAGCACAGATCATATATATCAAAGAACTATGCAGGCATATTCACACTTGAAATTAGATGCATAAATTGAAGCGAGCTGAGACAAAACTAACATCGTTCCTGTAAATTGCAATAGGGCCTGTAATATGTGGGGTGAGAAGGTTGAGAATCATATACTGTACTGATATTAGGTTTGAGCCAGCACTGCTCCAGTTCCAAATATTACAAGACAATGATCATTAAATGTAAAAAGAAATTGCAGCTGGAACATGTTGGAAGCCATCACTGTCTACACATTACAAGTCACAGGAGCAGGTTTCTGCACTCTGATTGATGGCAGAGAGTTCCAAGAATATTTACATATGCTTTGAGTATGAGTTGCTATACCTCTCAAGAACAGAAGCAACCTATGTTAATTGAAGGTAATAATTTAACTATTTCCAAGAATTTATTAAAAAAAAAAAAAAGTTAAACCTTCAGAGCCAAACACATTATATGTTCATTCGGGGGAGAGGAAAGTTGTCTGTCATTTGGAAATGTGTCTCATATAATGTTTATGCCCTGTAGTGTTGAGTAGAGATGAGGTAAACACTACAAAGAAAATAAACTACTCCAATGGTAAGTGTTCTTCTTGGAGCATACTTTAAGTGAAGGACTTATGCTGATCATGTAAACTCCAGATGTAGTGTGATGTTCACTTTGTAGTTTGATCAAAGTATTAATGATAGCTTTTGAACTTTTGAAAGTGGTCACATATGTGCTGTTTACCCCTATATTTTTTCCTCCCTTTACTATTTTGAATTACTATTAGTAGGAAGCTAATTTCTTTTTCCTTTTAAAAATCTAGATATACAAACTATTTAAGGCATTAAGTGTAAGCCCACAAAATTTACCCTGCATGCCAGAGAGGTGTGCTGGTCTAGAACAACATCCACACTGCCCCCGGATCCCTGGAATGTGAATTTGTCTTTCCCCAGCTTTGTGTTCATAAATCCATTCACCATGTCCACATTTTCCCAACTCCACTGAAATGTTTTGCTCCAAGCCAGCTGGGATCTTACACAGCTGTTGACTCCACTCCTTCAGCCATGTAATAAAGTTTCTGTTGTGTTTCTCACTATGGAGGAAATTACATACAGTCATTTGAATTTGACAGAAATTGGATTAGTGAAGTTTGTGAATGCAATGAGCTGCATATTTATTCAGAAAAGCACTATCCCAACCAAGGAAAAGTATGTGTCTGTAAAAATATCACTTACATTTGCTTTGAGGGAGCAATGTCTCAAGGAAATTCAAGTTTCTCCAGTAGTCCGAATTTCTGTGACTTCAGTACGTTGAAGACAAAAACAAACCTTGCTTTCCAAAGAAAGAATTTTTTTATTATCAAGCTTAATTCACTATCTACGCCAACCTTTATGTTGCACAGAGAATGCAAGACAGCGTCAGGATGGTGTGGTGAGCAACTCCATCGTGTACTTCACCGAAGACCCCCCAGAACTGCCACCCAACAGTCCCCATCCCCTGAAACTGAGGCGTATTCTCAACCTGAGCCCTTTCACTGTCACTGACCACACACCAATGGAGACTGTGGTAGATATTTTCCGAAAACTTGGGCTCCGGCAGTGTCTGGTCACTCGCAGTGGGTGAGTAGTTGACAGTCAAGTGAATATTTTAATTTTGTCTTACTTTGTGAATGGATGGATAAGGGAACCTCGCCTATGTCTTTCCAGGGCAGCAAAAGAAGTCAGACTTGGAACCAAAATGGTGCTTGCAGGGTGTTATATTTCATTCTGTTCTCCCAAATCCTTAGTGTATTCTCATTTAGATAAATACAAAATAAACTGTTCTGACTTCCACTATCATGCAGTTTTCAACAGAGGCAGATCTGGCAAGCAGTATTGTTTGCTAAGAATGTGCCTGTTTTGAGACATCCAACTAGATCAGATGTTTGTGAAGACTGTGATAAAGGTGTCACTGGAGGAAAATTAATCTGTTCAACTTTCTTTGCTGGATAATGGAAAGGTGTATAAACCAAAGGCCCTAAAATAACAGCTGAAGGAGGTGGGCAACATGAAATTAGGAGAATAAAAAACTGCACCATGTGGACTAGAAATAACATCCCATAGTTCCAATGAAATTTGAGCTATTGGAGCATCATGGCTCATCCCAGGATCTAGTGATAGCAGGATAGCCAAAACCAGAGTCCTCACTTCCAAATGTGGAAGACTAGAATTTATTCTTCTGTTAAAAAGCCTTTTTGTTATTCAAAAATATTGCATCAGTTGTTACTATCAATGCAGTATTCTCAGCATTAAGAAAATAAGAACCATTATTGGGATGCAGATTTAGATTCTGATTTTAGGTGCCTAGATCTTGAGTTTTATATCTTACGTGAAACTAAAGGTTGAAAAACTATTAACAAAGACATGGGTTCAAAATTGAGTGCCTAATGGTCTTCAAGGACTGGAAGTAAAAGCCCTTGAAAACTGAGGGTTATGAAATTCTTGACTCTTGGGGCCAGACATCCCATAGGCCTCATCTTTCTTGACAGATGTAATTCATTTAGGTTCTCATAAATGAGAAATTATCATTTAAATTTGAAGGAATTATGCTGTCAGATAGTGAGAATTTCAGAAATCCTTACTTTGTGTATTACCAAGCACTGATGCTTTGGGTTTGACTGCTGGTCCTCTGCAGCCTGAGCCTAAGGAAACTTATTATTTTGTTGTACGAAGTGTTAGCTGTTGTAGCTCCTCACTCAGTCATGTTCCCAACAAAAAGAGGTAACAAGCCAAAGTATTCCACTTCATTATCATGGCTGGGGTCGTAGAAATACATGAGGTGAGAATACTTTTATAAAAAGATAATAATTGGGGAATAGATGAGATGGACAGTACTGTATGGAAGCACTCACAAAATGTCCCTGCAGCTGAACAAGGAAAAAACCTGGATGATATATGTGATGATTGTTGACCTTTCGTTTCCTTTTCTCCTATAGGAGGTTGCTGGGTATCATAACTAAAAAGGATGTATTAAGACATATGGCTCAAATGGCAAACCAGGACCCTGAATCTATCATGTTTAACTAGACTGGTAAAGAAGAAGAAAGTAACCCCAAAGGAATCCCTTCTAGATTAACACAAAGGCTGTGTTTGGTGTTTCATCTTGCTTAAAAAGAAAAAGGTAATGTATATGAGGAATGGCCTGATATGCCTCTGAAAGAGGGAGTAGATGCAGGACAGCACTTATTTCATGAGGAAGGCAGTTTAGAAGCTCTGAGCAGCTGCAGACATCAAGCTGTGTTTCCTTAATGAGATTCCCAACAGCTCAATTGGAGTGCTGGTGGGCGTAAGCGATGCGGTGCTTCGAGACAAAGAGGCAGGAGCACCAGTGGGAGGCATCAAGGTCACAGTAACTCATGAGGCAGGTGTGAAGAGTAGCAGACACTGTTTATGTACAAACTGCTAAGAGATATAAAGGTTTGTGTTCCAAGCCGGAGAGTGTAGATGAGTAATGTCAGTTGCTTTTGTTACTGGAATCATGGCTATTTATTTGCTACTGAGTTATACCATTTTCATGATGGACAAAAATTTCCATATTTTTAAATGAAAGATTTTGTCATCTTCATTTATTTTGTAAATGTTTAATGAATCAAGACTGGAGTTAAGTCCTAGAGAAAAGAGTAAGAGTACATCTCAACTCACTTTAAAATGTAGTGTCCCTTGCTCCCTGCTTTAGTCTTTTGAATTTTATACTGCTTAGCATTTCTGCCAACCAGCTTCCCCTTATTAATGTTAAAATGGGATTTATTTGTAAGAATTTATTATCTCTCTATGCAATTTTGCGTACAAGTACTGTAAAATTTAGTATTTTGTGGTTTGCTGTGGTAACTGGAAAAAACATAGAAGCCCATAAAATAGTTTTCAAAAGCACTAAAAGGACAGTGGTATCCATCTCTCATCAGTGTTAGTGACAAGAGATTGAATCCGTCACCTGTCTTCCCTTGTGTACATCACCATTTTTCACAAAGGAATGAAGTTCTGCATTGATTCTTCGTTCTCCACTTAGATCCTTTTTGTTATTGCTCTTTCTTGGCATTTGTCTGCACCTGCCAAGAGATTGCTGAAATCAATTTAACAGTCATAGACACTTAATCGTAAGAGATCTACTTTTTATGCACCTGTCAGTCATAGGACTGTGGAATCCATCTCCACAACACTGTGGCTGGATGAGATCAGAGGGACTGAGAATGCAAATGATCACAGGAAAGCTTTAAGTATTTATCTGTTTGCACCAAGAACACAGGATTTAACAGACTCTGGTAGAGACCTCTAAGTCACTCAGGTAAAAATGCTAAATTTTCCTAAACCCTTGTTCTGGTCCTATGTGAGATACAGAGGGTCAACCCTTTAGTCAATACTGCTATCAGTAACAGAATACCAAATTGTACTCTCTGTAACACATAATTCACACTGCCCAGGGTTTGCTTTATAGACGTAAATTTAGGGATTGAGAAAGGTTGCATTCTAACTTAGATGCCCTGAATCCCCTTCAGACCTCCTGGTGCCTTCATTTAGGCATCTAAGACCTCTGGTGTTTTTGTTCAAATTCACACAGATAACTGGTGGTGTTCAGATGGTCCCCATGGACAGAGATGAGCAGTGTCTTTTCATGCCAGAACAGCCTGTTGCTTACTCCAGCCCAAAACCATTCTGTTGATCTATCATGTAGGCAATGTGCATGATTATTGTGTCCCTGAACTGAGACAACCACTCAGGTGCACCCTGAGTTAGATGCTGAAGCTATATGTCACAAATTCCTTCTCTTATCTCCAGCGACCCTGCTTCCTTCTGGCATGTGTCCCACTACATTCACATGGAGTATGGCCTGAATTGCTGAAGTAAAAGAAACGGAAGTAAAGGGATAATTTTAATCTGTTAAGTACTCCACCTAACAATGGTGTTTGCACCAGACTGACATAAATATACGTAGCTCTGGCCAAAGCCCATGTATACTTTTTGTTAACTGAACAGCTGCAGTACAATGCATTGTTAAAGGGACATTGTTAAAACTATGTAAACTATGGAACTGAGCAACCCCTTTCTTCTGAAAATAGGAAATACAACATAATGTGGTTATTTCTTATGTTTTTCTGTCAAGCTGTCAGCAGCCAAACTCATAAAAAACCAACCAAGTCTACAACAAAGCCCATAAGCACTAGATTTCCTCATTTGAACTGAGATGCCATCATAAAATCAGTTCATTCCCACTAAATCCAAGTACGGCTTTATACAATTGTCAGTTTCTACCCATAACTTCTAGATTTTAAGGGATTTAGACTAAGCTAAATAGGCTGAATCTTGAGAGCAATCTCATTCTTGGATTAAAACTGTATGACCATGTTCTACTTTTCCATGTTTGCTAACAGGAACCAATATAGTGTATCAACACTGAAAACCGTTATCATTTTGTGAGAAAAAGATGTGGAGTTGCCTGAGGTTAAGGTGGCTATGAATACAAATTCACATGTGTATTGACTTGGATTATCAGGTTAAACTCAGTCTGTGGTTATGCATGGGCATAAACTTGTGTAGTTAAGTCTGTTAATACCCAGAGGGCTGATTAACTGACACCAACAGTCACCCCTGTGGTAGCTTGTTGCCTTGCCTTATTAGCCCACTTAGGAAGAGCCCTTGGGGCTTAAAAACAGGATCCAGAAAATCAACATGGTGGTTTGCAACAAACAACAGAAGGAATTGAGATTTATGTAGTTGTTGTGGGTGCAGTTTGACCCTGGACTATCACCCAAGTAAAAGGCAGATTAATGGGTGTACAGCTCTCTTCTATCAAAAACATTCCTTTCTAGATGGAAAGTTTTAAATACCTAAGGGGTCAAGGGAAAAACCTTTGGGCATGTAACCATGTAGTGCTGCTCCTTGTTCCAGTTTCTGTTCAAAATATGTTAAACCCTTCAGAGCAGGGGCTACTATCTGGCTGTCTAGAAATGGCACTCTCGTGGCTAACTTCAGCTGCTTGGTGTTATCATCAAGGCTGGGGCTGGTGCTAGAATGACATGGAGGGCTTTGAAACAGGACAGACTTTGCTAATTAGAAAACTTCCTCCATGCCACAGCCTTTATTGCTCTTCCCACTGGTGTCTGAAAGGAAACACCCTTAATATAAATTAATAACATGCTTGTCTCAAAAAATGCAGTTATGATATAATGATTTAATTTATTTCCCCATAACAAGCCCATTATCACTCACTGTTTTCCATCTGTATTCCAAAATTTGTCTCAGAAGGTACTGAATAGACTCCAAGAGGCATAGATCTCAGGCTTAACGATTTATTTGAATTTGTAGAGCTCAAGATAGTAATGTAGCGTTATCAATCTGAGTTATGTAAGTATCTTAGTATATACTGCTGACTTGATGCAACCTCAGTTCAGTCCTTCAAGCTGTTGGCTTTGAAAAATGCCCAACTAAACTAAACAGGAGAATAAAAATCTTTGAATGATGCAGGTTCAGTATTGTACCTTTGTTTTGCATGAACTGTGTTCAGTTACATTCAGCTTCTGATGTGTACTTGAAGCAATCTGTACCAGAAAATTTAATAATAAAGTACAGAAATGGATGACATTAGACAGACACATTGGCTGTCCCAGGATACTAACTATTAATTCTTATGCTTTGAAGAAGCAGAAAAAGAATGTTTAAGAATTACAGGAGACTCACTGATTCCGTGTTGGAATGACACTATATTTATGACTATAGTTTTGCTTTGGTTCTGTTTTTTGGGTTTTTGTGGTTTTTTTTTTTAATTGTAGAAAACAGTGTGTATGTTGCACCTTATAAAAAACAATGTTTGGACTCTATTTTTTAAATAAAACTGACTTACAGTACTGGAAACATTTCTTGGACATCTTATTAATTAGAGAAGTATTTCACTTAATGTCTGTATAATTTTTATGTTTCCTTTTCTCAGTTTTATGGATAACTCAAGCCTGAGTCTAGAGATCTAGGATATCCAATTCAGTTATGGGTTAGGTAATATTAAGAAGGGAGTTAGTAAAGTTCAGTGGACTTCAGCGAATCAGCCTTGAAAGCTGGCTGTTTTATTTTCAGAGAAAAATGTTTTTTCTTCAGCATCATAAATACCTTAGAAAACTAAAAAGATAAGAAAAATGATTTATCTAACCAGGTTATTCTGTCTACAATAATCATTAAACTTTAACACTAGATGTTGCAAAGCCCTTATGATAGAATTTTTGTATATATTTTTCAGTTGTACTTTAACTCAGCGCTAAGATCAAAGACTGAAAATGACAGGTTCAATCATCCCTATTTAATTGGATGAGATATACCCTAAAGCTCTGTCAGAGGCTAAATTCTAGGTAGTAGCAAAGAATATGGGCTTGATCCTGATCAACATACTAACTAAAATGAACATGTCAGCAATATCCTAGTTCAAGTTAAGTGACTCATTTCAGAAGCTGGTGTTGGGAGTCCCACGGCCTTCAACTCCTTCCATGGATTGCTATGCCCTTAACACAACCCAAAACACACACCAAAAAGCAAGCCAGGAGTCATCAGGCATGCAGCAACTTTAATAAGTAGTAGGAATTCCTGTAGTTTGCATTTGGTCATGGGGGTCTGAACTTTAGACCTACCTGTCATCACTTGTGATGGCACAGCTGGGAAATGGAATAGAATGTGTTGAGAGGAATTCAGCGCTGCCCTGGTGCAGCTGTGCTCCACGTATCCTGGCCTATCCTCCATTCATCCAAACCAAGCAGCCTGTTTCCATCCATGTGCCTTCTTGCTCCTTTAGGGGCAGCTCTTCCTCCACGTGTATTTCCTACAAGCTGTATCATTCCCTCACGCTGTTCTGCTCCTCTGCTCCAAATGTGATCTTGTTTCCAGCTCCTGTCTGCTGTGGTGGCCCACTAAGCACAATCTCACAGACACTGTATCCAAAATAAGAAAGTGCATCTCTGGTGGAAGGCCTCCACTTGTGGCAGGTGGGATTTTGCATTGCTCCTTCCTGGAGGACACAGCAAACATGGTGTTGCTGGAATGCTGCATTGAGTTTTTTGATTGGTTTTTGGCTTGCTATCTGTTAGCATCTGGTTACTGAGTTGTCTCTACCTGAATTAAGGTGCAAAGGAGACCTTATGCCAAAGTCAATAGTACAGATTTTATTTAACAGTAAATGTCAAGTAGAGAGAGATAGAAATGGGGGGGAAGGAGGTGGGACGTGGCCAGGCAGGGAAGAGAAAGAGAGTGGGAGAGAGAGATTAAGCAAAGATACCAGCATCACATGGAATCCTGCAGTGTCCTGCTGGACCTTCTTCACCCTTGTCTGCTCAGTGGTGGGGGTTCCCAGATGTTCTCCTGGAGGTTCCACTTTTATACAGTCCAAGTCCTGGGTATCCATGAGGCATGGAACCCGGCACGGGGTGGCATGTGTGTAAGCTGCTTCCTTTCTCACAGTTTGCCTTGGTGGGAGTTTTTGTCCAGATAGTAACCTAGATCTGCCTCACCAGGCCTGGCACCTTCCTGTTGTTGCTGTCTGCGCTTTTCCCACAGTTTGCACAGTGGAATTTTGTCCAGTGTGTTCATTCCAAACTTTCACCTCCTCTTAGGTCTGGTATTAATGCCTTCCTGTTTGCCACCTGTGCTTAAGCTCCTTTTTTGGTGGCTTCTCCTGTGGGAACTTTCTTGTTTGACAGTATTTGAGACTGTTCATTTTGCTTCTCCAGATCCTCACATTATCTTAATGAAATGTCAAAAAGAAGGACTTTTGAGAAAAATAGCTGCTGCATTTCAGAGATCAGTCTAGTATGTTCACCATCTCACCAGTAACTAGTGACTTCCCAGTGAAGTCAATCTAGAGCTGGGATGTGACTGTGAGAACTGTATCCTGAAGCAGTTAAGGGCTCTTAGGCAGAATGAGACAGGAACTGCTGACCTGTAGCTGCAGCATTTGGTTAACTCTCCATCCCTCCTTTAACCTTACTGTATTCTGAGCATAATTAATAGTCTCAGTTTGAGCACATTATAAGCACTGTTTTAGCACAGTTAATGATTCAACCCTTGCTATCTTTCAGAATTATCTTGTATAGTCAGGATTAAAATAATCTGAGTGTTCCTACTGGCTTTCCCCAGCCACAGCAGGTAACTGGTTAGGAAGACATTACCATATGTAACAGCCAGATTGGGGAGAGTTAGTATTTGGCACTTCAGCAGTGTTTCATTTGAGAAATTATTGTGCAGCCTGAACAATCAGTGCACAGCTCTCTGTGGGGATTTTCAAAGCCTGATGATTTGTTCCTGGCTTGCACAGCATTCAGAGCAATGTTTGTCACCAGCTGATATTACATAGCCTTCAAATTAAACAGTCTTTCTTAATCCACAAAGATTCAGTAAAGGGCACAGAAAAAACATGCAGATTGCTTAGGAAACTAGACAGTCAACTATATTAGCTAGGAAGAGCTGCTTTCTTGTCTCAAAATTATGTCCACAGAGGCATCTCACTCTCAGGAGAACCATTCCCAGTGAAGGGTTCACTGGCTGGTCTCATGACTAGGGAGAGTAATACCTAAAATGTAAAATCATATCTGTTTGTATTGACTACAACCAATGATATTGTTTTTCTTTCTGAATGTATCTAAAAGACAACTTTTTGCCTTTTTGAAGTAAGCTCGCTGTTTCTACAGTTGCTAGTGAGAACTGGACTGTGGCCGTGCACAATTTGATGTGGAGTGCTGCGGGACTAGTGCATTAAATGCTAGTTGAGTGTTTCTCCGTTGATAAATGCAGTAAAAGGAGTGGCTGCCATAATTGTGCCATGCAAAAGGACCATTCCAAATAATTAAAAAGTGAGATGAACTGTAGTTCTCTGCTTCTAAAGATTCCCAACAGGGAAGATTGAAAGGTTATGAAGCCTTATGATTTATAAAATATATTCGTGTTTGGATTATTACCAGAGTTGCTATTTGCCTAAAGACAAATTTTACTTACCTAACTCTCAGATCACGTGACCATTAGAATTCAAAATTTCTGAATGATGTACAGGGAACAACCAGACTCTTGAAGTCCCCAAGCCTGGAAGAGAGAGAGACACCTAAGCTCTACTGTGCTGCAGGGATGAGGGAGAGGACACAAAGTCTACCAAAGGCTCCAAAATGGCCCTGGTCAGTAGTGAGATTCAGGAAAAAAGCACAGTATGTGCCATCACCAGCCCTTCCCTTTTTCACAGTAGCCTCATGGTTAGAAACTCTTTGGATCTCGTAGGGCTGGGATCCAGTTTCAATGTTAAGTAAATGTCCCTGCAATACAGGTCTTGTAGGTGTTGATTTAAGTGCAGCTTGCTAAGTTACCATAGTGCAGCTCCTTCTTTGCTAACTGCTGCTCTGGTGGGCCTTCTGCCAACCCAGAAGCAGCATTGTCCTAAAAGGGACATTTGTAGATTTCTATTTAAAGATAACTCAGCTAGCTATCCTGAATCACACTGAGATGCAGATTTTGTACCTAAATTGTTATAGGAAACTTAGGCTTCTGCTTATACTCTCATATTTAGGATATTGGGATGTTCATCACATTTTTAGACCTTGCTGTAGCCTGCACACAGTACTTTGCTTCATGTAAGTGAAGTTAAAATCTAGCAACCATTTGTCACCAACCAGAATATTTAGCCATCTTCTATGCAGTCACTGCTTGAGATCAATTATCATTTAGATTATTGTACTAATTCATGATTTTTAGTCTCTGATATTTAAGCACCTTTTTAATAATATTTATTTATCCAATTAACTAATTCAAATGGTACCATGATTAGAGGTAGAACAAAGGTATGAATAGTCTGCCTGAAGATTTTCCACATCATAGATAATTAACATTGACTCTGAGTTCTGTTTTGGCCATGTCTTCACTTTTAAGGAACACTACGACAAAGCACTAGTCACAGGAACACAAGGAATGAATCATAATCTCCTCTGCACCTGTTCTTTCCAAGCCTGCGGGAACGTAAATGAAACAATTCCTTTTCTCTCTGTCAAGCCAGGTTTTGGCAATAGAAATCTCTGTACAGTTGATGGTTACAGCAACTCCTGTTTAGTAAATCCATGTCAGACTGCTTCCTTCCAGATAAACAGGCACCATTCCAGGAGTACCCGTTTTCCTTCTGCATGAGAACAACCAGGTAGGGCAGGTAACTACCACCTCCATCCCCTCCTCCTTTTCTCACTTCACTGTTTTTCTCCTCTTTCAGTCCCAACCCATTCTGCCTCTTTGCTGCAGCTTTTTTGTTATAACCCAAGAACCCCCCAAAAAATCAACACATCTGCTCTTTCTGTTCACATAGGACTTCTGCACAGAATGCAAATTTGCCAGCAACAAAGTCAGTAGCTAAGATACAGTCTAGTTACCAGCATTATTTCCACCAAATAAATATTCAGTGCTCATGAATTGTAAAAGACAAGCAGTTGAGGGACCAGAACCAGGGACCAGCTTGATCATCTGATGGCCTGGTACATACAGACCACAGTAACATAAACTGCCTTATTTGCTCTTTTTCTGGCTCCATGTTAGAATTCTGCCTTCTTACTGTTCAAGCTTCAACAACATAGAGGACAGGAGGAGTTGTTCCTTTGCCAAGATCCATTTTTTTCTCAGGATAATGCCCCATTCATGAGACTGTGAAGTTTTTTGCCTCTCTTACTGAAGCTTTTTCATTCTTCATGAACGTATACATTAGTCCAGGGATGAAAGCAGCCTTCTTAGCAGTGGTTACATTTGCCCACTGGATGGAGAGGCAAGAACTGAACCCAAGGCTCCTGCCTCCTGTCTATCTCCCTGCTGAAGCCATGAGGATTTTATGTTAAGAGAAGTAAGTCTGTGTGTACAGGGAAAGAAGGGAATTGTGAGAAGTAGTTGGTGTAAGTGCCAAACCCAGAAACTGTGAGATGGACATTCAGCCCAGGATAACCTCTGAAGCAGCAAAGTGGAATGCACATCCATACTCTGTATTTCTCACATCTCCACTGAGATGATCAGCTCCTGCAGTTCCTGTTTTAGGTGTCCAGAGTGGCACCAGATATCATCTAGGATGTGTAGGATGTGTGAGGTCTTCACATCCACCTATTGACTCCGACCATCCTCTCCAGTGTGAAAACCTGCAGTAGCTGTGATTGATTGTTTGATTGATTAATTGACAGAAGGACTGAGGGGCAAGACTAAAATATTTGTCTGTGGCAAAGGGGCTCCAGCACAGAACATGTGTGGCTGCCTGATGACCAGCCCCTCACAGACAAATTTGAGATCAGCTCTCCTGTGGATCACACAATGTGGCTCCACAAAAGGGTGAGCCCTCTCTTTCCACCCCTTACAGACGTTTAGTCTTTTTAAATGGAGAGTTGCAACTCAGTATTGGCACAAGGTAGGGGACAAGAAACAAGCAGTTGACCCTTTCCACTCTTGTCCCTACCCAAGTAGTACCTTCCTCTGTACTCCCTCAGCAATACATCTGGGTACTCATTCATGTGGTGTCAGCACAAAGACACTTGAGCAAAGCCCAGTCTGCACCACTCCTTTCCTTCAAACTATGGGCACTCCAAGCGCTGCACACAGAAACAGCACGTGCTCTTTACCTGGTGGCACTCGAACAGCAGTTGGAGCAGCAGTGCAGACACCCCCTCCCCAGCAGAGCTGGAGGCCACTGCCACCACTACCTCCTCCCATCTTCATTGTCCTGGCGCTGTAGGACTCTGGGAGCAGGAATGCACAGAGGAAAAAGGTGGAGAACTTCGATACTTGGCTGATGATCCACCCTGTTGGGACTGACTTTTAGGGTGGTCCTCAGAAGTTCTGGCTGGCCTCTTCCTTCCCTCTGCTCCCTCCTGCTAAGCTCACAGTTGGTCTGGGGGGAGTATTCAGTGAGTAACTGCATCACGCTGCACAGCCACACCAGGAAATGCAGTTAGCTTTTCTACAGATGCACGAAGTCTGCCTTTCTCAGATCAATGGAAAACCAAATCCATGGTTTGTGTCTACCACAACTCCATGTGCACTGAGCACAAAAGGCTGGCAGTTTATCACAGCAGCCAGCCATGGTCTAGCCTCATATCTTTCCTGCACTGACAAGAGGGCCCCATGGTTTTCCTTACACTTAAATTTTCTATGAACTTCAAAGAGAAGATATTATCAGAGTGTTCAAGTACTGGAGGACACTTGAGAAACGCCAGCATCCTCTTGTGATAAGGAGAGCTGGAAGTGCCACACAGGCACTCTGTGCTGCCTCTGAACCAGCAGACAACATTTCGGGTACACCTGCACCCTGCTGGGGCAAACACTCACCAAGGGGTAATGGCTTTAAACTGAAGGACAGCAGGTTTAGACTAGATATTAGGAAGAAATTTTTTACTGTGAGGGTAGAGCGGCACTGGAACAGGTTTCCCAGAGAAGGTGTGATTGCCTCATCACTGGAAATGTTCAAGGCCTGATTGAATGGGACTTTGAGCAATCTGGTCAAGTGGAAGGTGTCCCAGCCCATGTCAGGTGGGGTGGAATTAGATGATCTTTAAGGTCCCTTCCAATCCAAACCATTCTGTGATTGTATGATTCCACTCCGTGCTGCACGGAATGCTCGGGGTGTTTAGCGATCCACTGCTCCAGGCTCTAAATTCAGCTGCAGTATTTGTTAATCAGCGTTAGGACCGTGAGCAGGGATTTAACATCTCCAGCGGGTTGGAGCCGCGGGGTCCCACTAGGTGGCAATCCAGCTCTCGGCATGGCTGCGGCGGCAGCACCAGGGCCACCAGCCCTGCTCAGGGTGACAGAGGCCACCGCGGTGTCCTTGCTGTGTGCTGACTTCTGATTCTTGCAGGAATCAAAGCTGTATAATTTTTGCTCTAAATGTATAATTTGCCTCATGAATTTTCGTAGATATGCCAATTAAAATATATTTTTAAAAATTGTATTTATTTATGTATTTATTTATTTTAGCTACATACGTTCTGTTGGGAAAGGGAGAGGAAAGAAAGAAATCTTTTTCTTTGTTTGGGGTATTTGGCAGGGCTAAAGCACAACTGTCTGCTTTGGCTCCTTAAACCACGTATCACATCTGTAAAAACATAGTGGCGAAAGGAGGAAAAAATCATCTGCAATGCTTTCCTGGTGGTTTCTATGAGGCTTTCATGTAACCAATACGTTTTCATCAATTATGCATTTAGGTCACAGGAAGAGTTGGTCGAAGGAATTCTTTTGCCATTTCAAAGTCGCTGTCAGGAAGAAAATATAGCCAAGCTGATGGAGCTAGAAGAAATACAGTTTTGTTCTTCTGACCTGATATTTTTCTTCTTCATTTTCTTTACCATCATTTCTATTTGCATAAGTATGTCCCTCAACATAGCAGTATCTGTGTAGGGAATGCCAGAGGCCCTTAGAGCATGGAAAGGTCTTATTTTTTAATGGAAATTCTAAAACATGTTATTGTTTTTGTTGTTTACATAAAACAACATTAGGGAATTGAGTGAAATGCCTTCCCTGTAAAACATTTGGTCAGATCTGGAAAATAGCATATGCTCCTTGGTGCATTACCATATATAACCTTTAGGCTTCTGTGCAATTTACAACCCCAAGTTACATACTTAAATATCCTTTTAAAAGTATAATGAGAATGAAGTGCTGAGGAAGAGGTTTCACAGTAGCCACCACACAGAACAGGCTACAGCTGATACTAGCTACAGAAAAATGCCAGAGAACACCTTAAGATCTTACCTCTTCCCTGTACTGGTAATCACAGAAGTCTCGGAGCACTTACTTTCTTTTTTTCTTGTGAAAAATGCCTGAGAACTTGTGGAAGTGCTTCTGGTGCTGTGGTGGATCTTACATGTGCTTGGAAAGTTGAGCAGTAAACAGAAAATCAATGGTCACCTAAAGAGGCTGACACCATCCTGCAAACCCCGGCAAAAGTAATATGTAAAGGCAGAAGGGAGAAGAGACAGATTGCTGCAATTGGTGGGAGAAGAAAGCTCTGCATTCCCTCTCCTCCTCCCCACTCTGCTTATGTATTTTATCCACTTTTCTCAAATGTACATTTTCTCAAATGTTCCAGGCTTGGGAACAGGGGTAAAATGGAAGTCTACCCCCTTGGAAGTAAATGCCACAGCAGTTAGGCTAGAGATTTTCCCTGTGCATACTGTGGCCCACATGATGAATTTCTGTGGCCCAGCTTCAGCAGGAAAGGCAAAGACTGCTTTTCTCTCTGTTCTTTCCTAACCTGAAGGTCAAGGCTCCAGACTGAAGAGGATCTTACAGCCAGCTGATTCTTTTCCAGTGCATCATTTCTTCCTTGGGTGATGTACCTGAAAATAAGTAGATTAGACATTCAGCAGTGCCAGAGCACCAGCTCATGCTGGGTGACAGAAGACTGGCTTGTCTAAGACAGATCAAGTTGTCCCATTGCTGGAGGCTGTGTCCATGAGCTTAGGGACTCATGGCAAAGCACAGCATACTTGTTTAGAGATCTGTAGCTGCCTCTGAAATATAGGGCTCCTTAAGAGGAGTCAACTTGGGCTAACAACAACCCTCCCTTCTAGGAAGTGTGGAGACGAGATTAGCAGAGAGTAAGTATTGTGCCCACAGAGCTAGAACACCCTGGGATCAGGGTTGGTCTCTTGACATTGCACACATTGCCCTGTACCAGCTTGTTTGGATCAATATATTTGGCAATGAGTAAATTGCTTCCTACGGACCCCGAGGGATCCAAGAGAGGTGATGGAGACTTTGTGAAACACCATTTGAAGTTGTTAGGGACCAAAGCTCCTTATTACAAAACAGGTACCTTTACTACCCTGGTCTGAGGTGTCTCTCTGCTAAGAGTGAAATATTGAGTATGCCTCTTTAATCCAGAGCAATTTTTATTCATATGTTTTCATTTTGGAAGTGAAGAGCTAAGAACTACTTCAAAGGTTAAATTTAGCATGTTAGTACTATGTATGCATAATCATTTCAGATATTTAAATTGATTTTAAAAATAGTCTCACCAGTAAGAAGAAAACCTCCTAACTGCCTTAAAAGAAAAAAAAAAGGTTAAATTCTGCTATAATTAAGGTTACACATGCAAAAGTTAGCAGTTTTCCTATGTTTATGAAATAAATCTGTCCTATGATACAGGGAGTTTGGAGGCAGGGCTCTTTCATGCCTTCCTCTCAGAGGTCTCCCATTTTCCACAAACACTTAAATATGCATTTCACAGTATGAGCATGACTTTAGCATTGGAAAGGGCTGCCGAGGAAAGTGGTGGATGGATCACCCCTGGAAGTGTTTAAGAAATGACTGGATGTGGCACTTAGTTCTATGGTTTAGTTGACATGGTGGTGATGTTCAGTCAAATGTTGTGATGCCTTTTCCTGGTCTTGAAATCAAGAGTCAAACACGGTTAGAAGGCAAAAAAGGATTTTACCTTGGTATTTATTTTAAGGATCCTTAGGTGCACACGTCCAGGTCGAATGCACCTCAATGCACACTGCAATGCACACCCCCAAAAGATCTGGTATAACATGATAGGTTTTACTAATTAGCATATCTATCAAAGATTCCCCAATGAGAAGCTTGAATGAGCCCCTCTCCCCAAGGAACCTTCGAAGAAGGTTCTATCTTAGTTTACAAAATGTGTTCTGGAGAGGACCTTGGGGTCTGGGGCATATTGATCCCTAACTATGAAACCTCTAAGATGTTGAGTCTCCTAGGTTGACAAACAAGTCCAAGAATGTAGGCTAAAAAACACGAAGAATACAGAAGTTGTGAAAAGGTATAAAAGGGGTTTAAAAGAAAAGAGAAAATAATAATCATGGCATCAGTTGGACTCCACGACCTTGGAGGTATTTTCCAATCTTAAGGATTCTGTGATTCTGGAGAAACCTCTAGGACTTTTACCTAAAGCCTCTGGTTCTGCTTCTTCCTGGATTTCTTTAGTAAGTTGCTAGTCAGTATTGACCAGTAAGAATAAAAAAAAACCAAACCAAAAGTTTTCTCTGATACCATCTGCTAATCCTGGCATTCTTCCGAGAATGACCCCTAAATCACTGGGCTGCTGACTAGCATTAGAAAGAAAAACTGGCATTTCCCAGAGTAAAAGTCTTCATTTCCTTTACTTTTCTTGCAAATACAATAAAGTGGATCAAGCTGAAGGAAAGAAAATCTTTTTGTGACATTTTTGTGAGGAAAAAGCACTCCAAAATATTGCAGTCTCCCCCCACCCAAGAATGTAGTTTTATTACTTAGGCAAAGGCATAAGTCATTTCTACAGCCCCTCTTAACCCTTTGCAGGCACTTAGACTCAGATCTTACAATTTCTTCCAAGGCTGTATCTTACTAAATTGTGGGAATGAAGTCTTGTCCTTTGTTAGAGTAAATACTAAGCCATCCATTTACTTTGTGGGGCCTAAGATTTACAGCCTGTTTATGAAAGATAAGAAAAATCAGGCTTTGAAATTCCCCCTGACAAATTTTGCAGCAGTGGAAATATATTAGCTTTTCTACTTGTTCATACAAGAAATTAATTCTGGTTTACTTTGCTCTAAACCCTGTTTACTTTCTGTTTTCCAGTATTGCTATCAGCTAGAAATTACCTTTCACCCTAGAACTGTATTTTTTCTATTTCTGTGCAATAGTATATATTAAAGCGTGTTAAGTGCTTTTAAGCCATAGACTGGCAGGTGCTATATAAATATTTATCTTTGTTATGATTGCTTAAAGCAGAAGACTCAGAGGTACATAAGAAAAAAATAAAATAGCCCCACCTTCTGCCCTTAGTTTTCACATCTATTTCACGATCAGTTTAGCAAAAAAAAAAAAAAAATCCCTCACAGAAAGGAACTATTCAAACTGCCTTGCAGCACAAAACAAGGATAATTTCAATTCACATTAAATTCCCAGATTTGCACTCACATGTGATTTAATTTTGAAATGACCTTTGAAAAGTTTATTGCAAAAAAATGCAACTGAAGGGTTGTGTAACAAAATACCTTTTATTATTCTCTTCTTTGCAATCAATCCATATTCTTTCTTGCTTTTGTTGAAGTGGCGTTTATTCAGACTATTTGAGCTGGTGGAAACGGGAAGGATGTCTGTCTTTGGGAAAAAAGTCTATGTGACATTCAGCAGAATATGTTTGCTGGACTGTTCTTTTACTATTGTTCCAGGACCACTAAGCTTTACTTAAAAAACCAAAAGTTTCAGAGAGGCCAGGTGCCTTATATTATATGCTTGAGTGTTCCTTCCTGACTGAGTTGCTTTTCCCATTAGAATTTTTTGTCCCATTCCCATTTGAGGTTTGTTTCCTGTTCCCTTTCATTTCACCTTAGCTTTTCATGCAATGACATCCAAATAGAAAGAGACAGTCATTGCCATGGTTTTTACTCTAAAACTGAACTTCCTGGCTTTTATGGCTCATAATCAATCCCATAATGTCCTGTGCTTTCTATGTATGAGTGGCAAGAAGTTAAAGGGAGTTTATTTTGCCTGTATGCAGACAGGCCAACTTTCACACATTAGGAGCAGCAACTAATCACCCACAACATTTCCTAAAGTTTATGGTGCTGGCAGACAGCTGTTTTTGTTCCAATGTGATGGTTTCTTTGCAGACTCCTGCTGCCAGCAGTGTCTCAACCACTTTACTAGTGCTCCATGCACCGTACATCCTGGACTACTGCCTCCAAAGCTCCTTTCTCCGTTATACAAACAAAAGCAAACTAGTCTGCCAACAAATACTAAGGAGACAGACATATTGTTACTGTAGCCATATGCTCTATGAAAGGGAATTTTCAGTTACTAACACCTAGAACTGAAAGAACAAAATAATAGTACATAGGCATGCATCCCAGGTCCTTCAAAAAAGATTTTAGCCTTAAATTTTGGTTGGTTTTTTTTTTTTTTTCCCCCTTTTAAATTTTGGCCCTTGGAGGGATGAATATTCACTAAATCTACTGCTCATGATATAGGAATTTTTAAAAAGTTACCTATATTTTCCAAAAATTAACCAATATTACTGTAAATGCATTTGTTCTGCATATGTTATAAATGTATAGAAGCTGGGCCTTGCCTAAGCAATTGTTGATGACAATATTTAACAGCTCTTTAGTATTTGACTTGATTAACATGTACCTTAAGAGACTGGGAAAGCATTTGTTTCATCTCTGCAATGCTTTGTCTATAATCTCCCATCTGCAAACTTGTTCCGATACTTCTTGTCTTCAAAGACTTTGAAAGTGTGTCCTTGAAGCTGAGAATATACCCCACTGCTGACAGTCCAAATGTCTGTCTTTAAACAGAACTGGTGTGGGAAGATTGGTATCTTATGCTATGGATAGCATGAGGTAGAGCCTGCAAACACCGGTCAGCCTGAAGATAAAAATTTCTAGAGAAGAAATATGTGAAAATCTTAACAAATTCGGCAGATCTCTGAACTGCAGTCAATTACTAAATACAGGAGAAGAAACAAGTGGATTGAGGAAGGAGAAAAATTCCCTTTAATCAAACCATTAAACAATCATCTCCAACTAATGAGGTGTAAAACTCTGAACATTTGAAGTGGATTCACTTTCCTTCTCTCCCACTGATACAGACACATTTGCAATCATGTATATTTGTTCAGTACAGTCATGCTGGTTTTAACTTCCATCTAATAATTATTTATATGATAATAGTTTCTAGGAGCCCAGTCACAGACCAGAAGGCTGCTGTGCTAAATGTTTTTTGCAACACTTGCAAAAAAATGTATTGAACCACAAAGATGATAGGAAATCCACCCAATAAATTCTGTGTTGGTTTTGCAGTTGGTTTTATCATGCTTCTAATTAATCTGCTACCAAAAAAAGACAATAGCAAACATAATATACTAAAAATCAACCCCCCCCGATCTTCAACATTGCATGATTTGACAGAGAATCTAAATGTAAGTTACATTTTAAAATTCATTGAAAAGCTGTAAGTATTCTGTTAGAAACCTTACAGCCACAGGATCAATAAATAGGCATAGTTTTATTTGTCTTTTCTGTGAGCAATTGTGATGACATGAAAAAAAGAACAAGTCCCTAATGCAGGAATTTGAGTGAAATTCTGTGGGTCCTCCATTACACAAGAGCTCGAACTTGTCAGTTAAAATGGCCTTGTGTTACATCTAAGGGACTTAGATTTAAAAAAACTGAAATAAATGAATAAATAATGCTTCTTTTGGAAAGTACCTAATGCACAAAAGAAATCGTGGTCCCAAAAGACACCAAAAAGCACTTTTCTCAAGCAGGAAAGAGCTGCTTGGCTCTTGCAGAGCTGCTGGGAAGGATTGTCAGAGACTACTTAACTAGACATCAAGGGATGGCCTTCCTCCAAGGGAGTTTAGATTGGATATTAGGAAAAAATTTTTTCTCAGAGAAGGTCACCAGGCACTGGAGCAGGCTGCCCAGGGAAGTGGTGGAATCACCATCCCTGGAAGTGTTCAAAAGGCATATGGATGTGGCACCTGGGGACATGGTGAATACATTAGTGGTGAACTTGGAAGTACTGGGTTAATAGTTGGACTCGATGATCTTAGAGGTCTTGTCCAACCTAAATGATTCTATGATTCTTCAGGTGGTGTCTCCAATGACTCAAAGGCACTGGCATAGCTCCTGCCATTCTCCTTTCTATGACAACGTTGGAGTTACTGCGATCAGACACACCCTGTGCCTCAGCTGGAGAGCAGCCTTTGGTCCCAGCAATATCTAACACAATGCCATGTTATGGTGGTGATGGGTTTGATAATCGGGTAGGAGGGAAGAAAGAAGACATATCATGGCCATGTTTTAACTGCTAGTCACAGGGCACAGTACAACTGTGCTTGTAGGTGCAAGGCTGGCTAAATACAGCAGGCACTGGAAACCACTTTGACATCAACTAGATTCCTGTTAAATGCTTTAAGTGTATTCCTATTGGGAACGGTGCCTGGTGGCTTGTTTTAGGACTCAGGCCGCATTAGGCAGAGCATCACTCTAGATCCTGGAGAGATGTATCCCCTCCCACAAGCCCAGCAAGGGCAGCCTCAGCAGAACTATGCTGGGTATGATCTGTCTCTGCTCCCCTCCTGGGCTTTGTTTTCAGCCAGTGGGCAGATTTCCCCCTGCCTGGAGGAAGACAAACATCTCTACTGGTGCTGCTTCTGAAATTTCAGGGGTCCCCCGCTGTTAGTTGTCTGCCTGAGGAAGGTCACTGTGCCTCAGTAGTGGAAACATGGGCTCAGATTTAAAGGCAAGAGTAAAGCTGAGGCCCTCCTATGGGGCCCCATAACAGCATCCATCCTATGGATCAGCACAAAGCTGGACAGATAACCCTTGAGAGGCACCCTTCATGTCAGGCCCCTGACCTGGGCGTGCCTGCGCTCCTGGGATCCTCTTGCAATCAAAGAGGCAGCAAGCTTCTCCTCTGAGCTATCTGCTGGATGCTGTGCTGTTTCTGCACTGGCTGCCTAGGGAGCCAGCATCCCCTGTCTGGAAACATAAAGGTCTTAAATGCCTTAAGTAGATTGTATGAGAGGCTCCCTCATCTGCTCCACCTCATCAGAGGGCTGGCAATTGGTGGTAACACACACAGGTGAGAAGAGAACAAAGGAAATCTCCTTTATTTCTGGAAGAAGAAAAAGAATGCTCTATTTTTCTTTTAAAACACGCAGGATTACCGATTCATTTATTCATAGTACTCGGGTTTTAATCTGTCAGGGAATAATGACCCATTATTTTATACTTATGGGAAATGACACTTTCTAGTACCTGGTATTTGCCGCTGTCAAATTATATATGTCAGCATCTGTCACTCTCCAGCGTTACTTAACAAATGAGTTTTGCATATCCCAATGAGCTTCTACTAGAATGGAGAAAAATATTAACACCTCTTCTGGCAACTGTACAGACTGACTGCTTTTTTGGCATATCCAGTTCTGCTCTGTATAGTCTTACCATATACAACCTAGGCTGCATTGTTTCAAAGCTTGTAACGGGCCTATTAAATATACTAACATATATTTCTGCTTCAGTGGACTATTTTGCTTTCCTAATTTGATTGACTTAATGAAAAATGAAAATGACAGTGTTAAATCAGAGAGAATCACAGAGAATCACAGAGTAGTTAAGGTTGGAAGGGAACTCTGGAGATGATCTAGTCCAACTACCCTCAAGGCAGGGTCACCTCAAGGCAGGTGACACAGCAACATGTCCAGGTGGGTTTTAAATGTCTCCAAAGAAGGATATTCCATGACCTCCCCGGGCAGACTGTTCCAGTGATTGGTCAGCCTCAATGAAAAGAAGTTCTTCCTCATGTTGAGGTGAAACATCTTGTGATTTAGTTTATGGCCATTGCTCCTTATCCCGTCTCTGGGCACCACTGAAAAGAGTCTGGCACCATTCTCTTGGCACCCAACTTTGAGATATTTATATGCATCGATGAGATCTCCTCTCAGTCTTCTCCAGAATAAACAGGCCCAGCTCCCTTAAGTCTCTCCTCAGGAAAGATGTTCCAGACCTGTAATCATCTTTGTGGCTCTCTGCTGGACCCTCTCCTTTAGCTCCTGGACCTTACTTGGAGTATCCAATTTATAGCTGATCTATACACAGAGGCAAGACCATTCTTTAGTAGATAGTCTTTACATTAGCTCACAGAAAGAACCTTTTTCTTTCTTTGTCACAAATTCTTCATATATTTCTACATTGAAAACTGATACAAACTTAAAAAAAACAACTTATCTGCTGCAACATAGAGCACTTTACCTAGACACTATTTACCAACGCCAAGTGGGCAAGCACACCGTTAGCACAAAGGAACAAGTTTGCTTTTAAGGCTCATTGTGTCACGGTGATTTAAGTAAAGCAAGAAAGGACAGAAGCCAGACAAGTCAAAGAGCAAGCAACACGTGATGCTGCTCCAGGGAGGAAGGATACTTTTGCCATACTAAAAGGCATATTAGTGTTTCTTGATTTTTTTTTTTTTTCATATAAGAGAGACTCCAATGACAACTCATATTCTTCACTAATGAGCTTTCCAGGATCACTGGGGCTTTTGGGCTCTTCATGCAATCCATTGGCAGGACCCTGGACCTGTCTTAGAGACACAAATCTATCGTCAGGCTAGAAACTTTGGTCTAGGTCTTTTGCTGCAGGATGGACCATAACCTGTCACCTTGATTTTAGGGAAGATGACTGTGGTATATTGAAGCAACGGTATTTTTTAATATTGGGTTCTGTGCATTCTAACATGGTGTGTTAACTTTTCTCAGTGGAAACTCTATGAGGGAGAAGTGTTATGTCCTCAAGTGAGTCATGCAGAGGAAAATTCCTGTTGAATCCTGTTTCACTTCCAGACACAGCTGCTCCTGGTATGAGGTATAAAACCCAGGTATTTCAGAACCAGTCTCTATATTTTAAAGAGGATCCTGTTTGCTGGCGTTCCCTACTCTGATGCATGGTAGTTGACAAATCTCAGTACACTATTGGCGCTTAACGATTCTGTGAACCTACATGTTTTCCATGGCTAAACACATGGAAATGCTCAAGGCCAGGCTGGATGGAGCTCTGAGCAACCTGGTCTAGTGAAAGCTGTCCCTGCCCATTCCAGGGGTATTGGAACAAGATAATCTCTAAGGTCCTTTCCAATCCAAACCATTCTATGAGTCTATAATTGAAACACTGAGTTAGCAACAAGTAGGATTGATCTGCCAGAAGCCTATTCCCACCTTGTTTCCTGCTCAGACCTACTTTTCTACAGTTCAAATAGATGAAAATGGGTGCACCACAAAGGGTTGGAAGTTACTGAATCTTTCCTTACACTGAGTTGAACCTCATACTGGCTGAGTCCTCATACAGCTGAATCCTGAAGATTTCATGAAGTTTCCTGCTGATGAAGCTGGTGGATGCCACCCACAGACAAGAGAAATCCCTACAGACAGCTGAGAACTGAAGGAAAAAGTAGTGAAACTCATCGTCCTGCATGAAGTCCTAGAAATAAAGCTGGCTCCTAGTTGCAGTTTACTCATACCCACAAACATCTGTGTCATTACACAATATATTTAATCATGGAAATCATTTAAGTTGTTCCCTTGCTCATACCATTTTAATAATTGAGCAGAAAATCAGCCCTGATATGTTTCTTTCCCCATAGTATTACATATGAAACAATATA